>NC_057801.1:550434714-550754236 GCF_018294505.1 Triticum aestivum
ATTTTCTTCTTTGCCAATCTCGATTGTGGTTTTTCATGTAAGTATGTGGTGATGAATAATGCAAAAATGTATTAGCTTCGATGCCATGCTATACATAGTGGTTTAAATAACTTGTGTTTCTTATACTGGAAAGTAAATCAAAATTTGTTTCTATTTCAATTAGAGCCCTGATGCAGACAAGGATTGTGTGGTTGTACATGTCACTCACTATGAGGCGGATGACCTGAATATACACACTTGAAAAACAGAGTTCTTAGGGTGTTGGATCCTGGAAGCCATTTGCGCTTATACCGATGTCGAGTTGTATTCCAACCTCACTGTTGTCAGGCGTGTTTTCTAGGGTGTACTGAAGCACAAGAAGTTCAAAGCTACTCCTTCATTTGTGAGGCATACTTTTCTTGTCAAGCTTACACAGGAAGATAAAGTGGCATGCCTCCACAAACAAGTTTATGAGTGGCAAGGCCACAAGGTTATCTTCATGAAGGTTCAGAGGATTGAGCTGCTGTCGGACGTCCTCGATGATGTTCATGGCAAGGTCCGTCTTGTGTCCAACCCAAATTAGATCGAGGCATGAAATAGTTGCCCCAACAAGTGTTTAATAGTAGTTTGGATTGTGTCTAATTATCCGAACCTTGCCTGTTATCGAGCCCTCTGGGGCTAGTACTCTGTTTGAATCCGTCTACGGGAACTGCTGCTACTTTTGTGTGCCCGTGAATCATGTGAGAGACATCATAATTGTTGCCGAAACAGATGCGTCCTCACTAGTTTTTTCATGAATATGGCATGGAAAGACATAAGTTGTCACGGTTTAGCATACGAGCAGTGTGTGTTTGATGAAATAGAGTACTCGTTCGAGAACTGTGTGCTAACATATACATAAGTACTTGTAAACACTGTTGGTGCTACCCCACTTCTAAGCAGTTGTGCAAAACATGGCACGTTGGCTCAGCTTGCTTCAACACTAGGATATCGACCAGCTAACAATCAACAATTTGTTGTCTGACATATAAGCAACTATGTATCTTGTTACAGTGGTTCATGCAGTTAACTGAGGCCACAATGTAAATTCCAAACGTTCACACGCTAGTCCAGCATTCATGTGGAACACTCACATAAACTCGGCTTCTTAAAAAACTTGAAAAGCATAAGTTAAGCAATTTTATACATCTCAATGATTCATAGAACATAAGAAACATATACTAGTTCATAGCAAAAGACAAAGTTGTGAGAAGGTTTACAAATCGGGAAAAAACAAGCAAGGCTTCTCTCAGCAAAGGGCCTCCCGACATGCTTAAATTTCCTAGAGTTCACTCTGGTTTTTTCTTGTTGCCAACATCCAGGGTTAGGTTCTCTCATTCTAGAATAACCAATTATAATTGTGTTCTTAGCTGGAATGCTGAACTGAACCATGCAGTGTACTGACCAGCTGAAATTCTTGTGAATTCCACTAAATTTAAGCTTCGCTATTTGCAGAAATAAGTAGACCATAATGCCTCTTGTCCGCGCACCTGTCCCAAAAATGGTCGTGCAACCATGCCAGCTAGTCCTCGGTCCATGGATGAACTGGTACAAAGTGCATTCCGGACTAGGATGCAGTTGTTTTCGCTTGTTCCTACACTGCAATCAGGAAGTAAAACGTGCGAATCATCTTATTTTAGATTGTGTTGGTCATTTTACCTAGTTACTACCAATGTAGGAATACTTGGAACACTGATGGTTAGAGGACGGCAACTAGGAATAGCCATCTCATTTTATGCAGTTGTACTAAAACTGAGGTGTGTACTTTTGATTGCGCAGATAGAAATGATATGGAGACTGACATTCCTGTTTGCGCAAATACGAAATATGGTTATTTAAACAGTGACATATATTTGAAGTGGCGTATGATTAACAACAACATCTATTGTGTTCAATTGGCACTAGATTGATAGTATGAAAGTGCCCTTAAGTAAGTAGCATCACATCACATCAACACTGCCACTAGATTAACATGCAGAACAATAGCATTAGTATTACTGTCATGAGAGTAGCACATGGTCAGTAAATGTGCAATCAAATTTGTGTAGTTCCACTGGGATGAAGCAATGTTAGCAGTGTGAGATTTAAGTGTAACTGCAAAAACACAATCCATGGGAAATAAAGAAAGACGGAAGCACTTCACAAAATGGTGGTGGCATTGCTTCAATTTATCGACAACACTAGACCATTACTTATAGTGACATTAGGTGACATTGCTTAATGCTTCATGTAATTTTACATTAACGGTTGCGATATGGGTGTAGGGATAGCAGGGGCATAAAGTGGTGAGGCAGATGTGGTTGCGGAGAGCGACAAACACTCAGGCAGCATGTCTGCATTTATCCCATTTTTATCTCCTTGGCGACATTTTCCTATGTGAGCACAGGAAATCTAGACCTGCTCATTCTCATTTGCGTTGTCCCCCAACACCCCTCACTTTTCTTCCATTTTTCAACCAAGAGACAGGTCCACTCCCCCCCACACCCTTCGCCATCCACCATGCTTTCTTCGCCTTTTCAACCAAGTGTCAGGACCCCGACTCAATGCCACATCGATCTAGCATGTAACACCTCATATCACTTTGCGGCCTCACGCACGGTATTCCCACGGGTGTCGCCTTACCTTTGCCCGGGACCGTTTGCGCCTTTTGGCACACGTATATGACAGTGTCGCTAGCATCCATATGATAAGGAGCCCGGGCTGACATGGCTAGTCGTAAACCCAAAGCGGCACAGACTTACAGGGACAGGCATCCATGACCCAGCATCGAACGTGTCGGTCATCAGCGAGTGAATCCAGGCTGTAGCACTGGGCTAGCAGGACTCCGGTGAACCGGGCTGTAGCGGGCTAACAGGACTCCGGTATTCACCGCATGACATTTCCCCGAAGGGACAGACACAGGAACGAAGAAGGACACATGCCGGCCAGCCTAAGTGTTCCGGAGCAGTAGCAAGCTACCATGGCTCGGTGGAAACACTAGGAGACATTTCCCGGTAAGAGAGGCTACTAAGGATAAACAACTAGATGGTCAGATCCCACACATACCAAGCATTTCAATAACATACACACAATATGCTCGATATGTGCAATACAACATGGCATCACAAAATGACTCTACGACTCAAGTAGTTTATTCAATAGGCTCCGAGGAGCGAGATATTACAAACATGGGTCTCATGACCCAACACTCAGAGCATACAAGTCAAAGCACAAGCGGAAGCTATCATGTCTGAGTACAGACAACTATAAATGAAAAAGGCTGAGAAGCCTGACTATCTATCAGATCCTGCCGAGGGCACAAGATCGTAGCTGAGGTAACAAGCTAAACGTCGAAGTCCAAGCGGAACTACTAATGAGACTGAAGTCTCTCTGCAAAACATAAAATATGCAAACGTGAGTACAAATGTACCCAGCAAGACTTACATCAAAACTAACTACATATGCATCATTATCAACAAAGGGGATGGTGGGGTTTAACTGCAGCAAGCCAGCTTTGACTCGGTGGCTATCCTAAACTACGACTGCAAGCGACTCTTTGAGGTGGCGCACACGAGTCCACATATTCACCAAATCAATACACCACTGTGGATCCGCTCCCGTCTCCCTACGAGAACGCCATCCATAGCACTCACGCTTATCTTGCGTATTTTAGGGTATCCACTTTCACTTGTCTATGAACTGATATAAGCAACCCAGAAGTCCTTTTCCGCGGACACGGCTATTCGAATAGATCATATAAACCCTGCAGGGGTGTACTTCTTCACACACGCTCTCACCACTTACCGCCGTTTACACGACATGTACTCGGCAACCTTCAAGCGGAAGCCCAACGTGGGTGTCGGCCACGGCCTGCCTAAACACTCAAGTCTCTAGTCCAGGTTTATCGCCTATTCGGGTTCCATCCATGAGGAGATCCGGTCGGAGTTTCGCTCACAGCCCCAAACGATGTGAACAGGGTTCCGTGACACCAAACGGGCGCCCGGTTTACCCGGCCACGTGCCTACCGCATCACAGCCCACCCCTACGGTCAGCGCTGTCCACGGCCTCCAGCATACTACAAACACCAGAAACTACTTGCAACTCCTGGACAGAGGACAAGGGTGATTAAGAAGCCGAGAGGGTCCATTGGTTTCGGGCCCAATGCGTGGTAGTAGCTGAATCATGGATCACAAACACAGAACTCAGTTCCTGAGGACGGCTGCAATGAGACAACCCACCATGTACTCCTACATGGCCTCTCACCGCTACCTTTACCAAATCGTGTTCACACACTTAGCTCACACACAGTAGGACATGTTCACACACCTCTGATTCATCCCCGATGAATCAGACCTGACTCAACTCTAAGCAGTAGCAGGCATGACAAACAAACAACAATGAGTAGGCACAACAGGGCTCAAACAACTCCTACTCATGCTAGTGGGTTTCATCTATTTACTGTGGAATGACAGGTCATGCAAAGGATAAAGGGGTTCAGCTACCGCAGCAAGTAACAGATGAATCGTTGTTGTCCTAATGCAGTAAAAGAGAGCAGGAGCGAGAGAGTAGGATTGTATCGGAATGAACAAGGGGGTTTTGCTTGCCTGGCACTTCTGAAGATAACATTGAGTCTTCATCAGTGTCAACGATCACATCATCGGTATCACGTCTATCGAGAGGGGACAAATACCGGCAACACAGAAAGGAACACAATCAATGCAATGCACAATATGATGCATGCTATGACATGGCAATATGAAGGTGTTTTGGGCTAATGCAACTAGCAACAGATTAAATGAAGTTGGTTTGAATATAAAATTCAAATTCAAACTCCATATGTGATTATTCAAATGCCATTCACTTCATTTGTCCTAAACAGTAGTGATAAGTTGTTCTAACATGCATGAAAATGGTACAGATGGATTCCTTGAATTTTTCTGATAATTTTTCATATATAATTTATTTAATTTGGAGTTACGGTTAATTTTCTATGATTTATTGAAGTTTTAGCTATTTTCTGAAATTAATAAATCATTTTAGGATTTATTTAAATTCCAGAACAAATACTGCGTCAGCATGACGTAATAGTGATGTCAGCAGGGTCAAAGGCGTCGACCAGGTCAAACCTGACCAGTGGGGTCCACTGGTCAGTGACCCAGTCAACTAACCGGGTTAGTTAGCCCTAACTAACTTAGTTAGCCGGGCGGGGCCCGCATGTCAGTGGCTCACCTAATTAACTAAATTAATTAACACTAATTAACCTAATACTAATTAGGCAGGCGCCTGGGCCCACACGTCAGGGGTCAAACCCCCGGGTCAAACCCGCCGGAGTTGACCCGCGGCTTGTCGCCGGCGACGCCAGCAACGGCGGAGGGCGTCGGAAACGCTCCTTCGGCGACCAAAACGGCGACTGAGGGGCTCTACGCGTAGCTGGGAGTCGCCCGCATCCATTTGTGCAAGCGGCAGGGGCTGAGGTGGCTCGAGCTCACCGGAACGGGGTCCGCGGCGGCGACCGGAGTTCGGGCCAGCGCGGGCACGGGGCTACGCTTAGCGAGCGAGCGAGCTGAGAGGCTGGGCGGGCTCCTGGGAGATCCACGAGCTCGGGGTCGTGCTCGGACGCGAGTTTGGTGACCTGCAACGACGGCGGCGACATCGCCGGCGGAGCCGAGCTCGCGGCTCCGGTGGAATCGAAGCTACAGGGCGAAATCGAAGGGGGAAAGAGGGAGGGGAGGCGTAGGAGCTCACAGCGGTGCCGTAGAGGAGGTCAGCGAGCTCGGGGAGGGGCTGGTGACGACGGGAGGTCGCCGGCGATCTCGGTGGCCCGAGGAGGAAGAAGACGTCGGGGACGGCGCTCCGGGGCTTCCGGCGTCACATGGGTTGGTGGAGACGAAGAAGAGGGTGCGGCGGTTCTTCTGGAGGCATCGGCGAGGCGAGGGGTGGTCGGTGGCCGCGGCGAACAGCGTCGGTGGCCACGGCTGCGCTCGGCATGAGAGGGAGAGGGAAACAGAGGAGGGGAAGAGCTCGGGAGAGAGTGAGGAAGTTCGTGGGGGCCGCGTGGCGTCTCCAGGGAGTAGTGGAGGCAAGCAGGGAGGCAGGAGGTGGCCGAAGCAGGGAGGAGGTGGCCGGGGCGCGTGGCCGCGCGCGCCGGGCGCGTGCCCGTCCTCCTGGCAGAGGAGGAAGGCGACAGGGGAGGCGCTGGTGGGCTGGGCCGGCCAGGGGGGGAGCTGGGCCGGCTGGTGGCTGCACGGGTGAGGCCAGGTATGTCCTTCTCCCTCTTTTTATTTTTGTTCTGTTTCATTCTGTTTTTGTTTTATTTAAATTATTTTGCCACTGTTTTGAATTTTAAAATAATTCAAACAATGCCAAAAACTCCTCTGAATATTTTATAATGCTAGATGGACTTTTCCAAAAGCTTATAAAATATTTCAGGGGGTATTTAAATTATATTCTAATTATATGAATATAATTCAAATTCAAATAGCTAAAGATTTAAATTCAAAGTCCCAAGAATAAATCCTTAAAAATGTTCAATATTTTGGTTGGGACCAGAACCCTTACCAAAAATTATCAAACATTTAAGAGGAGCACTTTGGAGCAATGAATGAGATTTCCAGGGTTTTTGCCCCTCTTTTATTTAGGGTTTTGAGGCTTCCAACATTCCTCAATTCAAGTTTCAAAAATATAGACATGATGCACACATGAGGCTAGGCTAGAGCAATGCCAGAAGCTAGGGATGTGACACCAAGAGACCGGTTGGGTAGCCAGTTGTCGGGGAAACTGATCCACGAACACCTATGGGACTGGCGGACCGAGCCCCTTTTGGTTCGGCGGGGGGCGGAGATCGCACGAAGAGCGGATCGAGGCGAAGCACACGAGCAGTTTACCCAGCTTCGGAGCTCTCCGGAGAGATAACACTCCTACTGTTGCATGTCTGGTTGTATTGAGTTCTTGCTCGGGAGCACTAAGTGCTACGAGACCGAGCGTTAGTGTTCTTCTGTCTTCGGAATGAGCCAAACCTCCTCTACGTTGCGCACGGGCCTCCTTTTATACGCTCAAGGGATCACCGACAGGTGGCAACGTAGATAAGGGCAAAAATGGAAAAGGTAGTGCGGTTGGTACAACTACCTGTACAGTGTATCCTACCTAACCCTGACGGCAGGGGACAAAGGCATTAAATGCCCGTCTGTGTCCCCCAAACAGTGCAGAAAAGGACCGTCAGGGACGCCACCGTTCGCCACGATGGTAATCTTGTCAGTGTCGCTTGCCACCGCACACCGTTGGCTGCATAGCCTCTCGCCACGCGCGCCTGGAAAGGTCCTAGGGCGACACGTTGGTGGATGTGCTGGAGCGCAGGTACAGGGTGGTAGCTCGTCGCGGCAAGCGCCTTGCCGCGGCCGTTGTCTTGTCGCGCCCGGAAGCTTGTCGCTCACCGGGCCTTGCCGGGACGCGTGGCGCGTCGCGGCAAGTTCCTTGAGATGCCTTGGTTGGCCTTCCCGGCAAGCTCCTCTTGCCGGGGTCTTGTCTCTTGGCTTGAATACTTTGTTCTTGAATGGCTCCAAAGGAACCACGGAGGATCTTGGCGGTCGCCCGGCAAGCCTTACCGCGGGGTGCTGCAACTGCCCGTGCACAAGTTCGGGATACTAGGGTACCCCTACTCTAGTACACCGACAGGAGCCCCCGGGCCTGGGCCACACACGGTGCCGAGCGCCTGTTGGGCTAGGCCCAAAACAGGGCACGGGCACGCGCGGCCTGGGTTACGCCGAATCATACTCCGTATCCACCGCGCCCTCCCAACGGCACGCGTTGGATGCGGCGTCGTGGGAGAGATCGTGGGTGGTTTCTTTATTCGGAAGGGCGAAACGTCCGCCCCTTCCCTCTTTATAAGCAGGGGAAACAGGGGCAGTTCGTCCACCTCGCCGGTTACTGCTCCAATCTTCAAAAATCTCCGCTGCTCCCCCCTTCTTCCCAAAGTCGAAAGAGAGCAGCGCTCCGCCCCCCATCGCCATCAGTACCACCAACGCCGTCGATCTCCCCCGCCACCTCCGCCATGGCTTCGAAAGCCGATAAGGGGAAGGGCGTGAAATCGGCCGAGGCGCAGCGGCTCGCGGCGCTGCGAAAGGAGCGGGCCATCTTCCCCCCTCAGCTTGACGCGAAGGAGCTGAGGGAGTACTACTACCTCTTCTGGTCGACGGAGACGCGAGTGCATCCGCGCACGAGGGTACTCTCAGCCGCCGCTTCGAGACTGGCTCCGAACGGGTACCCATTCTTCGCGCTGTTCTTCTACTACGGGCTCTGCCCGCCCTTCTCTGAATTCTTCTGTGACATCATGAACACCTACGGGTTCCACCTCCTTGATTTCACCCCCAACGCCGTTCTGACCATGGCAGTTTTCGCACATCTGTGCGAAAACTTTGTCGGAGTCCATCCCAATGTCGCCCTCTTCCGCCACTTCTTTATAGCCCAAGTCGAGAGAGGAGAGCCCCTTGTCGGCGGAATCGCCTGGATCTCGAGGGTCGGCAAGAAGGAAGCCTATCTGGAGGGAGAACTCCACAGCAAGTGGGAGGAGTGGAGAGCAGATTGGTGCTGGATCGTCGAGGAGAGCCCGCAGCCATTCACCGCCAGGCGCCAAACCCCAATAGTACGCGGCAACGATTGGAGCAACGTGGCCCCGGAAGATGACAGGCTGAAGATTGCCGTCACCCGAATCTTGCGCCTTAGGCTTGTCGGGCTCACCGTAGGCGCCGTTGGCGCAGATTTCCTCCGCCGTCGCATCGCCCCCCTTCAGGAGAGGAGGAGACCCGCTTGGGAGTTCCAGAACTCGGCGGATATCATGAGGCTGCGCCCGGGCCTCAATTTGAACTTCACTGTCTTGGAGCTGGACGCGATGCTTCTGGAGCTGTTCAAGCGCGATCCTCAACATCCCTTCATGTTGCCGAGGGGGGTCGTTCCGTTGTGCAACAATTCCTCGCTCGACCGCATCCGCGCGATGATGCCGCTGTGCGATTCGCATGGAATTGTTCCAACGTGGCAAGAGCCTGCAGACGATGTCGTGCAGGAGTTCTTCGACAGCTTGGTAGAAGTGCCGGTCCGCCCCGATGAACAGAAGAGCCTCACCCGCGACACCACCGACGCGGAGATGCAGTGCATCGCCACTAGGCTGGAGGAGGCGGCGGCAGCAGCTGCCGCGGGCGAGTTCGGGTTCACCTTGGAGGAGGCAGAGGCAGCCGAGGCGGCAAGCCTTGCCGAGCAAGAAGAGCTTGTCGGCGAGGAAGAACTTGTCGGGCCTGAATCTGAGTCGAGCGAGCCCGCCGAGGGCGCGGGCGACCCATTGTAGATCGGCTCCTCCTCCTCCCCACCTTCAGCCAGCTCACCGCAAGCGGAGCCCCCAGCTCCACCAAGAAGGCGTCTCTGCAAGGCCGGGGACGTAGCGGGGCGGCAAACGGGTCAACAGCCGTCGTAGCGCACGACGCGCTCGACCGCGGCAAGCACTGTTGCCGTGGGAGCACCTCACGCCGCTGCGGCAACTAGAGCGGGGTCTTCGCGGTCCACCGCCACTGCTCCTGCCAAGCGGACAAGGGAGCCCTCTCCTCCGCCTCGTCGCACCGGAGGCGAGCCGAACTTCGATCTCTCCGCGCTCAGCTCCGACGAGGAAGAAGAAGAGTAAGATCCTTCGCTGTATTTGTAATTCTTCACTTCTTGATGTGTGTCTTGTATCTGATTTGCTTTACTCCGGACTCATCCCTTTTCAGGACTCTGGCCCAGAGAGCGGCAAAGAGAGCCAAGGTCCCGGTGATTGTCATCGAGGATGAACCCACCGCGGCAACAGGGGACGCGCCTGAGACCACCTTGCCGGACCCGGCAACTATTCACCAAAGCAGCCCCCAGCGTAAGTGTATAGCTTACTTCCTGCTTTTAGGCGCGCATTGGTGCTCTTTCTTTGCTGATATTTGATTGTTGGTTTGTGTAGGAGCAGAGCAGCCTCATCAGGAGTGCCCGGAAGCCGCTCCCGAAATGCCATCTGCTTCAACTACGCCGCCAAGGGAGGATTCCCCGGCAAGGGAGCATTCTCCGGCAAGGGACAGTTCTCCGGCAAGGGGTAGCGTCAGCGACCCCCAGGTGGTGGAGACCGCGGCTGCAGATCCAGGTAACCCTCTCGCTTGAGAACTTCCCTTGGGTTTTTCTTCTTTTTTTTGAATTTCTGCTTGACTTTTCTCCCCTCTTCGGTCGTCAGTTCCATCTGCCGCGGATCCCATGGAAACCGAGGCCGCCGGCGAGGAGAACGCGCGCGGCAACAACGACGGCGTGGCTGCCACCGAAGAAGAGGCCGGCGCGGATGATCCCGCCGGCGAAGAGGCCGCCAAAGCTGCCGCCGCAGAAGCTGGCGAGGAATCCGGCGATCGCACTGACGGCCCCGAGGCCGCAGGAGCGCCAGGCGCTGCACCGACCGCTGATCCCTCTGCCGCTGCTGCGGCGCCAGGCTCCGAAGAGCCCCAGCTCGGCGCCTACTTGAAGGCCGGCGATGGCGTCTTCATCAAGCTCCCCTGGGCGTCGAGCACCAGGGCGCCGGTCGAAGGGGAAACTTTTGACGAAGAGGTGCTCGCCTCTGCTGGGCTGGCGCTGGTCGACGCGCCAAGCAGCAGCAGCGACGAGCCTGAGGAGGAGCGGCTGCTGCGGAAGCTGCTGTCTCTTTACCGCGCCCGCCAAGCGAAGCTGGCATCCCGAGAGGCGCTTGTCGCGAAGGCGGGAGTGGATATTGAGAAGCACGCGGAGGAACTCCGGGGTCTGAGGCAGGAAGCTCTCCTATCCCTAGCGGAGGAGCGGGAGCAACTCACCGAGGAGCGGAAAGCCTTCCTCCTCGGGAAGGCTGAGGTTGAAGAGCAGCAGCGGCTTGCTGCCAAGAAGCTAGCTGCTCAGGAAGGTGAGTTGGCGCAGCGCAAGGTCAACCTTGACAGCCACGAGGAGGAGCTTGCCGCGCGCGAGCAGGCGATTGGCGGGGCACTCAAGGAAGCAAAGGATACTGCCGCAGCTGCCGAGGCCGCCAAGAAGGAGTTGGAGACGAAGGTGGCGCAGCTGGAGGCTGATCTCAAGGCGAGCGGTGAGGAGCTTGCTGTGCTCAAGCGTGAGCGCGAGAAGGATGCCGCCGCTCACAGCGAGCTGTAGGGTCTTCTCGTTGAGAGGAGCAAAGAGCTCAGCGCCGCCAAGGACTACAATGCGGATCTTGAACTGAAGTTGGCCACCTTGACTCAGACGCTGGACGGCGCCAGGGAGCAGGAGGTGGCCTTGAAGGAGAAGATCAAGGCCGACGAGGTGCTGCTGGCGAATGCTGCTGCCACCCACGATGCTTTCCGGGAGACCGTGGTGCACTGGACCGAGGGTCTCGTGGATCTTGCCGCAGCCATCGACGGGGAGCTGGCGCAGCTAGGGATAGAGGATCTCGGGTACTCCTCCGACGAGCACCTCCAACCCAGCGCCAAGCTCAGCCTATTCTTCAAAGGCATGGCGACGGTCCTCCAGCGACTCCGGGAGAAGATCCCAAAGCAGCTGGCCGACGAGTCGCGCAGGATCTGCACGGGGGCTCTTCAGAAGGTGCTGGTGAAGGTGGCCTTCCGCAACCCAGGCATCAACCTCACCAACGTCCTCAGGTTCTTGCCGCCGGATGCTGATCTGGAAGCGCTCAAGGCCCTTGTCGCACCCATTGTGGACAAGGTGAGCGGAATCAAGAGGGTCGAGGGCGATCGCGTAGATTAGGCCGCCCGTTTCCTCTTCTTCTTTGTCGCCGCTGGTCATGTCATGAGAACATTCTGTTAGAGCTGCGACAAGTTATCTTGTAATATAACTCTGTTTTGGGTAGAGATTTGCTATGTTATTTCCTTTACTTGATTCCTTACTTTGTATGTTTTTGCCCTACGCTTTTAGGGAACTTGTCGGTGCAGGCACCTTAGCCGCGAGCGCTGAGTGCGGAACATCAGCAGCCTGCTGGTGGTGTAGCTACCGGCAAGAAACCTTGTCACAACTAGTCGCAGCTCACTTAAGTTGTTGAACGGACTCGAAACAAAGTAAGGGCGCAACTAGCTACGAGTTGCTTCCTCCGCGCATAGGTTTTCCATACAAAGTACGGTCATTCGAGGAAGATAACTTAAAAATTTAAAAACTGATTGCTCAAACTTTGGCAACTTAGCTTTTCTGTCGTTCGGTTCCCGACAAGGCAAAACTTCCTCGAGCAAGGCGAATGGTCCACACCATTATCTTCTCCTTTCCCCCTGGCAAACTTGTGGGCGAGGGAATCTTCCTTTCTTCGAGAAAAAGAAAGAAGAGAAAATAAAGATATGGTGCCTTATGGCTCGTTATTGCTTACCGGAGGTAGGTGCTGCACAAAGTGTCAGATAATGCATGCAAGAAATAGTATAAAGCACAAAATCGACAGGATGTGCGGGGCACACGAGCTTTACTTATGCACGGGGTCTGTGCCCGGCTTTGTACAAAGGATTACATGCAACATCGGCAAGACTTGTACAAAAGGTGGTTGCCGGAACGGGTTCCGGCAACCGCGCCCTACGGGTAAAACTTACGAAGATGCTCAATGTTCCAGGAGTTGCTCACCGGAATGCCATCTTCGGTCTCAAGGCGGACAGCGCCAGGCCTAGTGACTCGTTTCACCCGGTAAGGGCCTTCCCACTTCGGCGTCAACTTGTTGGAATTCTTGGCGGACTGAACGCACCGAAGAACAAGGTCGCCTTCCTCGAAACTTCTGGCATTAACTTTGCAGCTATGGTAGCGGCGCAAAGCTTGCTGGTATCGAGCAGCTCGTATAGCAGCCTGAAGATGGTCTTCCTCAAGGAGCAGCGCGTCATCTTGTCGCAGCTGCTCTTGCTCAAGCTCATCATAAGCGAGCACTCGAGATGACCCGTATACAAGTTCTGTGGGGAGAACTGCCTCTGCTCCATAGACTAGAGCGAAAGGTGTCTGGCTAGTAGCTCGATTTGGCATCGTCCTGATCGACCAAAGAACCACCGGCAGCTCCTCAATCCAGTTCTTTCCGCACTTGCGCAGCCTGTCGAAAGTTCTGGTCTTGATCCCGCGCAGCACTTCAGCATTCACCCTCTCCGCTTGACCGTTGCTTCTCGGATGAGCAACAGAAGCGAAGCAGACCTTGGCGCCAAGATCTTGGATGTACTGCATGAAGGTGCGGCTCGTGAATTGCGTGCCGTTGTCGGTGATGATCCGGTTAGGGATCCCGAAACGGCAAACAATTGACCTGAAGAACTTGACTGCTGACTGTGATGTCACCTTCATCACTGGTTCCACTTCCGGCCACTTTGTGAACTTGTCGATTGCAACGTACAAGTACTCAAAGCCCCCGACAGCTCGGGGAAAGGGGCCGAGGATGTCGAGCCCCCAGACTGAAAATGGCCAGGATAAAGGGATCGTCTGGAGAGCTTGAGCTGGCTGGTGTATCTACTTGGAATGGAACTGACACGCTTCACACTTGGTTACTTGTGCAGTTGCATCCTGTAGGGCTGTCGGCCAAAAGAAACCTTGCCGGAACGCTTTGCCGGCAAGTGCTCTTGCGCCAATGTGGTGACGACATATGCCTCCATGTATCTCTGCCAACAGCTTTTGTCCGTCTTCCCGGTGAATACACTTCAATTTCACGCCGTTGAGTCTTCTTCTGTACAGTGTGTTGTCGACAAACTGGTACATACTTGACTGTCGGGCTACTCTTTCCGCTTCTTCTTGCTCTTCGGGAAGTTCTCCTATCTGAAGGAAAAGGACAATCTGTTGTGCCCATGTTGGAGCTTGCGGCTCGACAACAAGGACTAAAGGCATAGCTGCTGCTGCGGGAACATCCGCTTCTACGGCGAGAACCTGCGGCTCGGCCGGAGCTTGATGTTCCCCGGCAAGCTTGCCGGAGCAAAACTTGTCGGGAGCGTCTGCTTCAAGGGAACAAACCCTAAGGCTTGCCGGAGCAGACTGCTCCTCAGCATCCTTGGTGTTGATCTTGGGGACCTTCTTGGCGGCGGCTTCGGGGAGCTTTGCCGGAAAGTAGTCACCAGAAATCAACTTCCTCTTCTTGCTCTGTCCAGTTGATGGCGTACGGATGGCTGAGTCAGCTTGAGCACAAAGATCCCTGGTTCCACAGGTAACTTAAGTGCGGCGCACTTCGACAGGCCATCAGCAATGTTGTTCTGAGCTCTTGGAACATGTTCCATCTGTAGGCCGTCAAAGTGCTCTTCTAGCTTTCTCACTTCATCAACGTAAGCTTCCATCAACGGACTCTGATAAGTCTTGTTCACTTGGCGGATGACAAGTTGTGAGTCACCCCTGACAATGAGCTTCTTGATCCCAAGGTCTGCTGCGATTCTGAGACCGGCAAGCAAACCTTCATACTCTGCAGTATTGTTTGTTGCTTGCTCCTTGGGAAAGTGCATCTGGACTACGTACTTGAGGTGCTCTCCGGTGGGTGCAACAAGTAGCACGCCGGCACCGGCGCCTTGCAGCGAGAAGGCACCATCAAAGTACATCAGCCACTCTTTGCTTGCTTCCTTGACAGGGATGCTCGTTTCTGGAATTTCTTCATCTGGTGTTGGCGTCCACTCTGCTATGAACTCTGCTAATGCCCTGCTTTGGATAGTTGAAGTGCTTTCAAACTTGAGGCCAAAGCTTGACAATTCCAGTGCCCACTCGACAATCCTGCCTGTTGCTTCTGGATTTTGCAGTATCCTCTTCAGCGGAAAACGAGTGACGACTGTGATCTCATGTGCTTGGAAGTAATGGCGCAGCTTTCTCGAGGCCATGAGAAGGCCGAAAAGCAATTTCTGCACACCAGAGTACCTTAACCTAGCCCCCTGCAGAAGGGAACTGACAAAGTAAACTGGGCGCTGCACCATTCTCTTCTGCATCTCTTCACGCGTCTGCGCAGATCCATCTTTGTCGGGACCAGAGCTTGCCGGTGAAGTTCCTTGCTTGTCGCTGGATGCACTTGCCGTGGTTGCTGGCTCATCATCCGCTTCCCTCTCCGCTACTAATGCAGCACTAACCACTTGATTGGTTGCCGCCATATACAGCAGCAACTTCTCTTGTGGCTTAGGTGCGACAAGTATTGGAGTGGAGGACAGGTATCTCTTCAAGTCTTGCAGCGCAGCCTCCGCTTCCGGAGCCCATTTCATTGGACCTGCCTTTTTCAATATTTTGAAAAATGGCAGGGCGCGCTTAGCAGACCTAGAGATAAACCTGCTGAGAGCATCTATGCAACCGGCAAGTCTTCGTACATCCTTGACATGCTTTGGTGCCTCAATCTGCTCAATGGCCCTGATCTTGTCGGGATTGGCTTCGATTCCCCGCAGAGACACGAAGAACCCGAGAAGCTTGCCGGAAGGGACTCCGAACACACACTTCTCGGGGTTAAGCTTGAGGTTGATCTTGCGCAGATTTGTAAAGGTTTCATCTAAATCTTGGATCAGAGTTGCTTTGTCCTTGCTCTTGACCACTATGTCATCCATGTAGGCTTCCACATTTCTGTGCATCTGCGGCTCAAAAGCGTCATGGACTACTCTTGCAAATGTTGAACCAGCATTCTTCAAACCAAAAGGCATCCGTACGAAATAGTATGTGCCACATGGGGTGATGAATGCGGTCTTCTCCTCATCCTCTTCTGCCATGAAGATCTGATGGTATCCTGAGTATGCATCAAGAAATGAAAGCAAGTCACATCCGGCCGTGGAGTCAACAATCTGGTCAATGCGCGGTAAGGGAAATGGGTCTTTGGGACAAGCTTTATTGACATCGGTAAAGTCGATACAAAGCCTCCATTTCCCGTTTGCCTTGCGCACGACTACAGGATTGGCCAACCACGTAGGATGGAGCACTCCTCTGACAAGGCCTGCTGCTTCCAACTTCTTGATTTCTTCAGTGATGAATTCTTGGCGCTCCACTGCCTGTTTCCTGACTTTCTGCTTGACGGGCCGCGCGTGAGGACAGACAGCAAGATGGTGCTCGATTACTTTCCTGGGAACACCGGGGATATCAGACGGTTGCCATGCAAACACGTCGACGTTCGCCTGCAGGAAAGCAACAAGCGCGCTTTCCTATTTAGGGTCGAGAGTGGCACTGATGGTGAAGGTACCACCAGTGCCGTCCTCCTTGGCGGGCACCTTCTTGGTCTCTGGTGGAGCTACCATTGTCTTCTTACACTTGCCGATGGAGCTCGATGGTGCGTCCTCGACGGTAGCGCAGCACTCCGAAGAGGTGCGCTTGCCGGAGTGGGCATCAGAACTCTTGCCGGACTTGGTCTTTGCACGGTGGTTGCACCCCCACCAGTTTCGTCGCCATCGGCTCGTGCATGGCGGTCCTGCCGCGGCAGCATTGCACTCGGCTGCCGCGGAGTGTCGCCGTTGGCGAAGCCAATGAGACTCTAAATAGTGGCCCTCCATTCGTCGATCTTGTCTGACGTCAGAGGGTAATCCAGGAGCAGTTGAGCTCGCGCCAAAGCTTCTGCTCAAGTGGTGGGCGGCAGTGGCGAACGGTGCGAGGAGCGGGATATGCTCGGACTTCTAACTATGTTAGAAGGAGCAGTATCTCGTCCGGCGACCGTGTCTCGCTCGTGACAGCATGTTGGCGTGCATGTTGGTCTTGAGCACCCCGAGATCCACCAGCTCGATCTTGGTCCAACAAACATATGGTACTGCGAATACCATGACGCTGTCGGTCCTGCGCCTCCTGAGATGGGCACGGTGCATGTACGGACGCCGAGGTCTGCGCGGCCTTGTCCTTGGACCTGGCAGCGCCGTGAGCTTCC
This sequence comes from Triticum aestivum, assembly GCF_018294505.1. Taxonomy (NCBI): domain Eukaryota; kingdom Viridiplantae; phylum Streptophyta; class Magnoliopsida; order Poales; family Poaceae; genus Triticum; species Triticum aestivum. The sequence goes on from NC_057801.1 coordinate 550,451,507, forward strand.
TCGTCGACGCCCGTTCTTCCGCCGGCGTCTACCCCACCACCCGATTGCTCCGGTGGTGGCGGGATCGACGTGGACGGAGCAGTTGCCCCCGAAGCCTTCTTCTTCGGTGGCATGTCGATGAACAAGATGAAGATCTAACTCGTGTGAACGCCGGATCGGATTCACACAATCTCGACGCCCCCTACCTGGCGCGCCAAAGATGTCGGGGAAACTGATCCACGAACACCTATGGGACCGGCGGACCGAGCCCCTTTCGGTTCGGCAGGGGGTGGAGATCGCACGAAGAGCGGATCGAGGCGAAGCACACGAGCAGTTTACCCAGCTTTGGAGCTCTCCGGAGAGATAACACTCCTACTGTTGCATGTCTGGTTGTATTGAGTTCTTGCTCGGGAGCACTAAGTGCTACGAGGCCGAGCGTTAGTGTTCTTCTATCTTCGGAATGAACCGAACCTCCTCTACATTGTGCACGGGCCTCCTTTTATACGCTCAAGGGATCACCGACAGGTGGCAACGTAGATAAGGGCAAAAATGGAAAAGGTAGTGCGGTTGGTACAACTACCTATACAGTGTATCCTACCTAACCCTGACGACAGGGGACAAAGGCATTAAATGCCCGTCTGTGTCGCCCAAACAGTGCAGAAAAGGACCGTCAGGGACGCCACCGTTCGCCACGAAGGTAATCTTGTCAGCGTCGCTTGCCACCGCACACCGTTGGCTGCACAGCCTCTCGCCACGCGCACCTGGAAAGGCCCCAGGGCGACATGTTGGTGGATGTGCTGGAGCGCAGGTACAGGGTGGTAGCTCGTCGCGGCAAGCGCCTTGCCGCGGCCGTTGTCTTGTCGCGCCCGGAAGCTTGTCGCTCACCGGGCCTTGCCGGGACGCATGGCGCATCGCGGCAAGTTCCTTGAGATGCCTTGGTTGGCCTTCCCGGCAAGCTCCTCTTGTCGGGGTCTTGTCTCTTGGCTTGAATACTTTGTTCTTGAATGGCTCCAAAGGAACCACGGAGGATCTTGGCGGTCGCTCGGCAAGCCTTGCCGCGGGGTGCTGCAACTGCCCGTGCACAAGTTTGAACCAAGTACTAGGGTACCCCTACTCTAGTACACCGACACCAGTATCTACTACTTTCCCCCGTTTCCTCTTAGAACCAAGTACTAGATTCATGCTACAACGTTCCCACTTTCTTCCCTGTTTGAACCAATTCTTAGAGTCGACTGTATGAACTAGCTTTACCTCTAATAATAGTAAAAGTATAGGTGGCTTTAAAACAGTCGATGGAAGTAGAAAAAGATCCACACGCTGCCAAGTGGGGAGCTGGGGCAGTAGTGCAAGGCAGGTTTCGAAGGAATATATACCTGAGGGTCGTCGGCATGTGGCAAAGACGGCGTCGGGGGCCCGCACCTTGGCCATAATACCTCAGGGAGGAAGAAGGGTTTGGAGGCCCTCCTGAGTCGGCGCTCTCTCGGAGAGAACGACAGGCTGCCGATCGGGACGTGTGGGCAGCCATTGGTCTCCTCCTCACCGCCTATGACAATGTGAACGATGCACCTACACCCCTGCCCCGGTCGAGGTGGTCCGGCCGGATTTGTGACCAGCCATGAGCAGAGAGAGAGTGTGGCCACCTATGTCTTGCTTAGATCCGGAGAGCATGAGAGAGTGAAAGAGAGGAACCCTAGTAAAGCAAGCGCCAAGGCTCCTGCTTATATATATAGTGGAGTGATTTTGTTGTACCAGCTTCAAAAAATGCGCTCCGACATGTACCCGTGAGTGGCTGTGAGAGAAGTAGTGTGTGCGTGCACCACTTCTCTTCGTGAGAGTACAATATACTATGCCCAAAGAGCGTTTGGCACAAGAGCAATAGTATAAGTGTGTGACATGTGAGCTAAAATAAAATGTGCGCGACGTCTTTTGTTTTTTAGAAGTTCTAATGGTAGGGTGTGAAAAGCACATATGTGTGTGATGTCTAGCTGCAGATAGACGGTGGGTGCGAGAGGACTCGGGAGAGTCATGACTCATGAGGGTGCGTGTGTGAGTGAGAGAGAGAGGGGGCACATATCAATGCAATGCATGTGTCCGTAAATCATTATCCGACAAACGTTCGCCACAAGACTTTTCCTGACGAACGCCGTAAGAACCGTTATATCAGCATCCGACAGTGTCAGTTTTGACGTGTCATTTAACCGAACAGCCACTCCTCCTACACACAAATCTTCCACGTGAGTGTTAGCAACTGCTGTATGCTCCTCCCTCCGTTCCAAAATGCAGTGCATATAGCTTTATTGAAAATTCGAACCTTGCAAACTTTTACCGAGTTTTCGTGTACCAAAATGCACATATAGAATACCCAGTATATGTCAGTTCATTCATCTTCAAGAGGTAACTATAAAGATGGGGGAGGAGTCTACAAAGAAAGACCATCGTATCACGTGCGGCAATTTCAACCATCATTTGGTGTGGAGGAATATCATAGGAACTCTATATGATATGATTTTTATAGGATTGTTTCCTTTGGAGCCAATTGGTTCATAGGAATATATCCATATACTCCACATTTCAAAGGAAATAAACATGATATCATTTTTATAGCTTTAGAGCCACTTGGTTCATATGAATGGATTCCTATACTCCCATAATTTCAAAGTAAAATAAACATTAGCGTATATTCAATAGAAAAGTTCCTATGATGTGAGCCAAATGACATCTCTTTTCTAATCCCTCCTCATAGGAATTGAGATACATGTCATCTCTAGATTCAATAGAAAAGTTCCAATGATGTGAACCAAATGACATCTCTTTTCCAATCCCTACTCATAGGGATTGAGATACTCCATGTCATCTCTTTCTCTACAACTTGCACGTATACATCTTCTATTCCTAAATAGCTAGTACAACCCACTAGTAGCTTTTTTCCACGACATGCCACAAGAACATGTCATGCATGCAAGTCATAAATCACATTGTTTTTGTACTTTATGCATGCAAGCACCACGTCATCAATTCGTGCATGTTACTCATAAGTTATTTCTTGCATTAAAATTTGTATTGACAATGTATGTGCTAGTCCCGTGCACACATATGTAGTTCACATTCACATTTTTGTTAGAAATGTCATTCTTTTAACTGTAATTCATTTTTTCTCTTTAGTTATAGATGTTTTTGGATGAACTTTTATGCATTATCTATACCCCTATATAGTGTGCGAATAACTTTGAAAGATGGTCGCTGGATGAAGCTAATCCGATAGTGCAGAGATGGAAAATCCGAGCACTACTGGCCGTTGGATATCATCAACATTCCACCAGATTCTGCCACATGTACAATTTAGAAGACTCCATGGTTGACTTAAGCATAATGCACAAACCTCAAAGCACAAGCACTTCTCCTTTGTTATAGAATCTTCCATATCATAATTGCCCAAACTTTTTTTCTAAATGAATTGCCATTATTTGTTTTTTACTTCTTGCTTTAGAATGCACAACCCCATGAATCTTAACATTTTTATAGAACTAATTGATTTTGAATGAGATGAACTATAAGAACTAAACGAACATCTACATCATGCATGTATGACTCAAAGCTTTACATGCTATAGTGTGTATTTATTCATAATTTGGTTTCCAAATCTCATGCGTTCAATGCATGTGTACCTTACTAGTTTTGAGTATAGTAGCAAATTTCATGTGGCTGTGGGTATATCAAAATGCAGGGCCCATGCATCATTGCCTTCTGGTCGAACCTACGTCCACAATTGTTTGTACGTATATCCCCACTGGTCCCCGAACCCAAAATGTTGCCTCATTCCCGTAAAACCAAGCGGCCCACACATATTAAGGCATCGACTCGTACTCAAACACTCTCCCGTTTACTACGACGTGGCCCCGCACGCCGTAGTACTCCTAAAAACCCTACCACCACACGCATCACCGGTTTTCTTCAAGAGGACGAGGGAGAAGCAGATTTGTAGTGGAAGCGCTTTCAACAAAAGGATTTGTAGTGGAGGCCCTTACCCTAGGGTGCCCTAGGTAGCTGCCGCATGCATCATTGGTTTTATCTTTTCTTTATGCTCTTGCACCCTAGAGTGAAATGATGGTTGCTTCGTCCGTCTAGCTTAATGCAGGAAAGGTGGGGCTTTGTGATTTGACCCCTCATCACTCATTTACTACTACTGCGATGCTATGACCGGAGTGCCTCCAAGTCCAACCACTGCTACAAACTGTAATTTGGTGCATCACACATGGAACAAGACAGTGGATGAGCCACATGTCGGCCAAAGGTGTCCTGTTAAGTGTGTCACCATTTCGCGTGCAGACTGACCCTGCTTGAGTTGCCACGCCAACACAACAGGAGCAGCCTACTGATACGTCCATTTTGCATCATGCTTTTATATCAATATTTAGTGCATTATGGGCTGTTGTTACATGTTATGTCACAATACTTATGCCTATTCTCTCTTATTTTACAAGGTTTACATGAAGTGCGAGAATGTCGGCAGCTGGAACTCTGGGCTGGAAAAGGAGCAAATATTATAGACCTATTCTGCACAACTCCAAAAGTCCTGAAACTCCGGAAGTTATTTTTGGAATTAATAAAAAATACTAAGAGAAGAAAATACTAGAGGGGGTCCACCCACCGTCCACGAGGGTGGGGGCGCGCCCTACCCCCCTAGGCACGCCCCCTACCTCATGGACCCCCAGGTAGCCCTCCGGTGGCCATCTTCTGCTATATGAAGTCTTTTACCCTGGAAAAAATCATAAGCAAGCTTTTGGGACGAGACACCACCGCCACGAGGCAGAACCTTGGCGGAACCAATCTAGGGCTCTGGCGGAGCTGTTCTGCAGGGGAAACAACCGTCTGGGAGGGGGAAATCATCACCATCGTCATCACCATCGATCCTCTCAGTGGAGGGGGTTAATATCCATCAACATCTTCACCAGCACCATCTCCTCTCAAATCCTAGTTCATCTCTTGTATTCAAACTTTGTCCCAAAGCCTCAGATTGGTACCTGAGGGTTGCTAGTAGTGTTGATTACTCCTTGTAGTTGGTGCTAGTTGGTTTATTCGGTGGAAGATCATATGTTCAGATCCTATATGCATGATAATACCCCTCTGATTATGAACATGAATATGATTTTAGAGTAGTTACGTTTGTTCCTGGGGACATGGGAGAAGTCTTGCTATAAGTAGTCATGTGAATTTGGTATTCATTCGATATTTTGATGAGATGTATGTTGTCTCTCCTCTAGTGGTGTTATGTGAACATAGACTACATGACACTTCACCATTGTTTGGGCCTAGAGGAAGGCATTGGGAAGTAATAAGTAGATGATGGTTTGCTAGAGTGACAAAAGCTTAAACCCTAGTTTATGTGTTGCTTCGTAAGGGGCTGATTTGGATCCATATGTTTCATGCTATGTTTAGGTTTACCTTAATACTTCTTTTGTAGTTGCGGATGCTTGCAATACGGGTTAATCATAAGTGGGATGCTTGTCCAAGAAAGGGCAGTACCCAAGCACTGGTCCACCCACATATCAAATTATCAAAGTAGCGAACACGAATCATATGAGCGTGATGAAAACTAGCTTGACGATAATTCCCATGTGTCCTCGGGAGCGCTTTTCTCTATATAAGAATTTGTCCAAGCTTGTCCTTTGCTACAAAAAGGATCGGTCCACCTTGCTGCACCTTATTTACTTTCATTACTTGTTAGCCGTTACAAATTACCTTATCACAAAACTATCTGTTACCGATAATTTCAGTTCTTGCAGAGAATACCTTACTGAAAACCGCTTGTCATTTCCTTCTGTTCCTCGTTGGGTTTGACACTCTTAATTATCGAAAGGACTATGATAGATCCCCTACACTTGTGGGTCATCAAGACTCTCTTCTGGCGCCATTTCCGGGGAGTGAAGCGCCTTTGGTTAGTGAAATTGATAAGGAAAAAATTATATAGCGTGCTGAAATTTACTGTCACTTGTTACTATGGAACATAATCCTTTGAGGGGCTTGTTCGGGGTATCTTCATCCCGACCAGTAGAGCAAAGAGTTGCTCATCAACCTACTAAACCTACTGAATTTTTTTACTTTGAAATTCCTTCGAGTATGATAGACAAACTGCTAGCTAATCCTTTTACAGGAGATGGAACATTGCATCCCGATTTGCACCTAATCTATGTGGATGAAGTTTGTGGATTACTTAAGCTTGCAGGTATGCCCGAGGATGTTATCAAGAAGAAGGTTTTCCCTTTATCTTTGAAGGGAGAGTCATTGACATGGATTAGGCTATGTGATGATATGGGATCATGGAACTACAACCGATTGAAATTGGAATTTCATCAGAAGTTTTATCCTATGCATCTTGTTTATCGTGATCGTAATTACATATATAATGTTTGGCCTCACGAAGGGGAAAGCATCGCTCAAGCTTGGGGGAGGCTTAAGTCAATGTTATATTCATGCCCCAATCATGAGCTCTCAAGAGAAATGATTATTCAAAAAAATTATGCTCGGCTTTCTCTCAACAGTCGCTCCATGCTCGATACTTCTTGTATTGGTTCTTTTATGATGAAGACTATTGAATTCAAATGGGGTTTATTGGAAAGAATTAAACGCAACTCTGAAGAATGGGATCTCGAAAAAGGTAAGGAGTCAGGTATGACACCTAAGTTTGATTGTGTTAAATCTTTTATGGGTACCGATGCTTTTCATGAATTTAGCACTAAATATGGACTTGACTCTAAGATAGTAGCTTCTTTCTGTGAATCATTTGCTACTCATGTCGATCTCCCTAAGGAGAAGTGGTTTAAATATAATCCTCCCATTGAAGTAAAAGTAGTTGCACCTATTAAAGTTGAAGAAAAGACTATCACTTATAATGATCCTATTGTTCCTACTACCTATATTGAGAAACCACCTTTCCCTGTTAGGATAAAGGATCATGCTAAAGCTTCAACCGTGGTTCGTAAGAGTAATACTAGAACACCTACACCACCTGAGCAAATTAAAGTTGAACCTAGTATTGTTATGGTTAAAGATCTCTTGGCTGATAATATTGATGGGCACGTTATTTACTTCTGTGATGAAGCTACAAGAATTGCTAGACCCGATACAAGCAGACGGCAACGCAGCTCTTTGCCGTCCCCTACTTTGCCGTCACCTTTTGCCGTCCTCGGCTGACGGCAAAGGTCTTTGTCGTCCGCCATCCATGCCTTTGCCATCCGCCATGGCAGATGGCAAAGTAGCAGATTCCTGTAGTGATAGACATGTTGTAGGCATGCCTGTTATTTCTGTTAAAATAGGAGATCATTGTTATCATGGCTTATGTGATATGGGTGCTAGTGCAAGTGCGATACCTCATTCCTTATACAAAGAAATTATGCATAATATTGCACCTGCTGAGATAGAATAAATCGATGTTACAATTAAGCTTGCCAATAGAGATACTATTTCACCAGTTGGGATTGTTAGAGATGTTGAAGTCTTGTGTGGGAAAGTTAAATATCCCGCTGATTTTCTTGTTCTTAGTTCCCCACAAGATAGCTTTTGTCCCATCATATTTGGTAGACCCTTCTTGAATACTGTTAATGCTAGGATAGATTGCAAAAAGGATATTGTTACGATTGGTTTAGGGGATATGTCTCATGACTTTAATTTTGCTAAATTTCATAGACAACCCCATGATAAAGAATTGCCTAGTAAGGATGAAATTATTGGTCTTGCTTCTATTGCCGTGCCTCCTAATGATCCTTTAGAACAATATTGGCTAGACCATGAAAATGATATGTTTATGAATGAAAGAAGGGAGATAGATGAAGTATTCTTTAATCAAGGACCTATTTTGAAACACAACTTGCATGTTGAAATTCTAGGGGATCCTCCACCACCCAAGGGTGATCCTGTGTTTGAGCTTGAACCACTACCTGATACTCTTAAATATGCTTATCTTGATGAAAAGAAGATATATCATGTTATTATTAGTGCTAACCTTTCAGAGCAGGAAGAGGAGAAATTATTGAAAACTCTGAAGAAGCACCGTGCTGCTATTGGATATACTCTTGATGATCTTAAGGGCATTAGTCCCACTCTATGCTAGCACAAAATAAAATTGGAGAAAGACGCTAAACCAGTTGTTGATCACCAACGGCAGTTAAATCCTAAGATGAAAGAAGTGGTAAAAAAAGAAATACTAAAGCTCCTGGAAGCAGGTATAATTTATCCCGTTGCTGATAGTCAGTGGGTAAGTCCTGTCCATTGTGTCCCTAAGAAGGGAGGTATTACTATTGTTCCTAATGATAAAGATGAATTGATCCCGCAAAGAATTGTTACAGGTTATAGGATGGTAACTGATTTCCACAAATTAAATAAAGCTACTAAAAAGGATCATTACCCTTTGCCTTTTATTGATCAAATGCTAGAAGGATTATCCAAACATACACATTTTTGCTTTCTACATGGTTACTCTGGTTTATCTCAAATACCTGTGTCAAAAGAGGATCAAGAAAAGACCACTTTTACTTGCCCTTTCGGTACTTTTTCTTATAGACGTATGCCTTTTGGTTTATGTAATGCACCTGCTACCTTTCAAAGATGCATGATGGCTATATTCTCCGACTTTTGTGAAAAGATTGTTGAGGTTTTCATGGATGATTTCTCCGTTTATAGATCCTTCTTTTGATGATTGCTTGAGCAACCTTGATCAATTTTTGCGGAGATGTGAAGAAACTAATCTTGTCTTGAATTGGGAAAATGCCACTTTGTGGTTAATGAAGGCATTGTCTTGGGGCATAAAATTTCTGAAAGAGGTATTGAAGTTGATGAAGCTAAAGTTGATGCTATTGAAAAGATGTCTTGTCTTAAATACATTAAAGGTATAAGAAGTTTCCTTGGTCATGCCAGTTTTTATAGGAGGTTTATTAAGGACTTCTCTAAAATTTATAGGCCTCTAACGAATCTCTTACAAAAAGATATTCCTTTTGTCTTCGATGATGATTGTGTAGAAGCATTTGAAATACTTAAGAAAGCTTTGATTTCTGCACCTATTGTTCAACCACCTGATTGGAATTTACCCTTTGAAATTATGTGTGATGCTACTGATTATGCCGTAGTTGCTGTTCTAGGACAAATAGTTGATAAGAAACTAAATGGTATTCAATATGCTAGTAAAACTCTAGACAGTGCTCAGAGAAATTATGCTACTACTAAAAAAGAATTTTTAGCAGTTGTATTTGCTTGTGATAAGTTTAGACCTTATATTGTTGACTCTAAAGTAACTATTCACACTGATCATGCTGCTATTAAATATCTTATGGAAAAGAAAGATGTTAAACCTAGACTTATTAGAAGGGTTCTCCTACTACAAGAATTTAAATTTGCATATTATTGATAGAAAGGGAGCTGAGAACCCCGTTGTAGACAACTTGTCTAGGTTAGAGAATGTTCTTGATGACCCACTACCTATTTATGATAGCTTTCCTCATGAACAATTAGCTGTCATAAATGCTTCTCGTATCGCTCCTTGGTATGCTGATTATGCTAATTACATTGTTGCCAAATTTATACCACCTAGTTTCACATACCAGCAAAAGAAAAAGTTTTTCTATGATTTAAGACATTATTTATGGGATGACCCACACCTTTACAAAGAAGGAGTAGATGGTGTTATTAGGCGTTGTGTACCTGAGCATGAACAGGAACAGATCCTACACAAGTGTCACTCCGAGGCTTATGGGGGACACCACGCTGGAGATAGAACTGCGCATAAGGTATTGCAATTCAGTTTTATTGGCCTACTCTCTTCAAGGATGCCTGTAAGTTTGTCTTTTCTTGCGATGAATGTCAAAGAATTGGTAATATTAGTAGACGTCAAGAAATGCCTATGAATTATTCTCTTGTTATTGAACCATTTGATGTTTGGGGCTTTGATTATTTGGGACCGTTTCCTTCCTCTAATGGGTATACACATATTTTAGTTTCTGTTGATTATGTTACTAAGTGGGTACAAGCTATTCCAACTAGTAGTGCTGATCATAACACCTCTATTAAGATGCTTAAATAAGTTATTTTTCCGAGGTTTGGAGTCCCTAGATACCTAATGACTGATGGTGGTTCACATTTTATTCATGGTGCTTTTTATAAAATTCTTGCTAAGTATGATGTTAATCATAGAATTGCATCTCCATATCACCCACAGTCTAGTGGTCAAATAGAACTGAGTAACAGAGAGCTTAAATTGATTTTGCAAAAGACTGTTAATAGATCTAGAAAGAATTGGTCCAAGAAACTTGATGATGCATTATGGGCCTATAGAACTGCATATAAAAATCCTATGGGTATGTCTCCATATAAAATGGTTTATAGAAAAGCATGTCACTTACCTCTTCAACTAGAACATAAAGAATATTGGGCAATTAAAGAGCTCAATTATGATTTGAAACTTTCCGGTGAGAAGAGGTTATTTGACATTAGCTCACTTGATGAATGGAGAACTCAAGCCTATGAGAATTCCAAACTGTTTAAAGAAAAAGTTAAAAGATGGCATGACAAAAGGATACAAAAGCATGAGTTTAATGTAGGTGATTATGTGTTGCTTTTCAACTCTCGTTTAAGATTTTTTTGTAGGAAAACTCCTCTCTAAATGGGAAGGTCCTTACGTTATCGAGGAGGTCTATCGTTCTGGTGCCATAAACATCAACAACTCTGAAGGCACAAATCCGAAGGTAGTGAACGGACAAAGAATCAAACATTATATCTTAGGTAATCCAATAAATGTTGAAACTAATGTTATTGAAACCGTAACCCCGGAGGAATACATAAGGGACACTTTCCAGAATGTTTTAGACTCCAAAAAGGAATAGGTATGTGGTACGGTAAGTAAACCGACTCCAAAACAGTTCTGAATAGCAGTTTTTCTCCATATTGTAATATTAAGAAAATAGGGAAATAAGAAGTAGTTCGGGAAGGACACGAGGCGTCCACGAGGGTGGAGGGCGCGCCCTACCCCCTGGGCGCGCCCCCTGCCTCGTGGGCACCTCGTGTGCTCTTCGGACTCCGTTTTCTTGCACGATACTTCTTTTAGTCAGTAAAAATTCATTATATAATCTCCCGAAGGTTTTAGCCACCGTACCACAACGAAATCCTGTGTTTTTGTTTTGAGTTGTTTCTGCCGCAGATTAGAGCAATATGTCATCCCAAGATTCAGAGGGAGAAAGCTTTGTGGCTGACTACCTTGTAGACCCTAAGGTCTACGGGGACTTGGAGCATTATGGTTGGACCACTGAGGAAGAAGAAGACTACGAGCCTAAGGGAAAGGAGGAGACGAGTTCAGATGAAGATGAAGCCCCATTACCTCAACCTAGGGACATGCATGTGGAGTTTAAAAAGTCAAGCCTCACTGATAGAGCAAAGAAACCTAAGATCGAGTTTATCCCTTTTCATCTCTTGCAGGAGAACAAACAGGAACTATGAAAAAGGATATTAAGCCTTGAGCAGGAGATCGATGATCTAAGGGGGCAAAATTCCATCCTCAAGCGCAAATTAAGGAAGAAGCCTACATCATCATCACCTCTGAAGAAGGAGGCATAAATACATGGGTATGGGCACTCCCCTTGGCAACTGCCAAGCTTGGGGGAGGTGCCCCGGTATCATATCACCATCACACTCCTATCTTTACCCTTTTTCTTAGTTTGATCCTTTTGGTAATATCTTGATCCAGTAGAATAAAGTTTTAGAATGATCTAGTTTTGAGTTTTGCTTTATGATTCCTCTATGTAATCGAGTCCGTGAGCTATATATAATAAAGATTAGTCTTGAGTCAAAGGCTTTGCTATCTTGCTATGATCTTGAGGGAATAAAAGAAAAAGAAAGAATAAAAAGAAATAAAGAGATCATATGGATCTTATGGAGAGCAATGACTTCACATATTAAGAGTATGATGAATAAAAGTTGTTGAGGGTTGACAAACATAGTTTTGGTCATCGTTGCAATTAATAGGAAGTAATAAAGAAAGAGAGGTTTTCACATATAAATATACTATCTTGGACATCTTTTATGATTGTGAGCACTCATTAAAATATGACATGCTAAAGAGTTGATGTTGGACAAGGAAGACAACGTAATGGGTTATGCTTTCTTGTATCCGAAATAAAGTATATTGTCATGGATCATCCAACATATTGAGCTTGCCTTTCTCCCTCATGCTAGCCAAATTCTTTGCACTAAGTAGAGATACTACTTGTGCTTCCAAATATCCTTAAACCCGGTTTTTCCATGAGAGTCCACTATACCTACCTATGGATTGAGTAATATCCTTCAAGTAAGTTGTCACTGTTGTAGGCAATAAAAATTGCTCCCTAAATATGTATGACTTATTAGTGTAGAGAAAAGAAGCTTTATACGATCTTGTGATATGGAAGTAATAATAGCGACGGACTGCATAATAAAGGTCCCTATCACAAGTGGCAATATAAAGTGACGTTCTTTTGCATTAAGATTTCTTGCATCCAACCATAAAGCATATGACAACCTCTGCTTCCCTCTACGAAGGGCCTATATTTTATTCTTGTCTTATATATTATGCAAGAGTCATGGTGATCTTCACCTTTCCTTTTTATATTTTATCCTTTGGCAAGCACCTTGTGTTGGAAAGATCCTGATATATATATCCAATTGGATGTAAGTTAGCATGAACTATTATTGTTGACATTACCCTTGAGGTAAAAGATTTTCAATTGATTCAATGGTAGCAACTTTATTCTCAACTAGTGGACCCGTTGCGCCAAATGGCGCAGAGACCCGCTAAATCCATGTTCGCGATGAAAATAGTTTCCTTTAGTAAGTACATATTCGATTTTGATAATAGAAAGCCTATGTGTGCCAAATGGCGCACAGTCTCATTTAAAACCATGTGCGTTTTGAAAATATTTGCATTTTCCAGTAACTTTGTTTGGAGAAGCGCAGAGACCATGTCAAACCCAAAGTGTTTTAAAAATATTTGTCTTCGTTATTAGAAGTACTCCCTCCATTCCCTTATACAAGGCCACAAATTCAGATTACAGGTACCAAGGTAAAACTTAATGACTGCTTTGCAAGCTAACTTTTCTTCTCGTTAACCGAGATCATTAATATGCCCACATGCATGCAAGGAAGCAATGAGAAGGAAATAACACATTGTCATTATGACTACATACATGCATGTATTAAAATAAGTTGCTACTATGAGGAAACATCATTAATTTTTACCTCGATTAGTGTTAGTGGCCTTGTATAGATGCAAAACATATTTTTCATAGTGGCCTTGTATAAGGGAATAGAGGGAGTAGGTGTTAGCGAACCACTTGAGATACTAATTCAAACAATTCAAGATTAAAAATGAAGGATAACATATCTTTGAAATTATGTACATGAGCATGCATATTTTGTTATCTTATTCGGGTAGCATAGAGCCAAATGGTGGAAGGTGCAAATTCAACCCCGGGTGTTTTGAAACACTTCTCTGTATATCAAGTTTTAGAAATCATTTAGGTACATGGTAAGAATTATCTAAAAAATTCAAGTTTCCTACCTTACGATGGAACTATACTCTTTGTGATGATAACAAAGTTTGGAGGCGTCATATCTTATGCATCCAACAACCCTCGTGCATCCATGTAGCCAGTTATCATCGTTTGTCCGATCGCAATCCTCAGCCTCTCGTGAGTTGGCCCTTATTTTACAGAAAAAAAGCCCACTTGAAACCCTTGTTAGACGTGTGAATTTTCTAAAAAAAGACCAGCTGAAGCAATGGACCTATACGCGATCGAAAATATCAGAACCCCAAATCTGTCCCAAATCCTTCTGCCCACGCTGGTCCTCCCAATGGCGACGAGCTCAACACCCGTATGAGATGCGCCACTTCGTCATCGTCGCAATCATGATTCCTCCAACAGCCTCCGCCTATTTGGCTCCCGCTGGCCACAACCTACACCCGTCCACCTCATTGCCGATACCCGCCGCCAAGGCCACCGCCGGTCGCAACCTGCACCGGTCGACCTCATCGCTGGCCAGCGTCGCTGAGGCCATCGATGGGGGTAACATATGCACCTTCGACGTACACTCTGACCCTCCACCTGATGGCGTCGTCATGTTGTAGACTCACGTGGACAACGAGTACAACCTAGGACCCTTTCCAGAGCAACGTCGTCCATGTCTCTAAATTTTCGTTGGTCTTTGTAGAGCAACATCGACCATGTCTCTGAATTTTCCTTGTTCTTTTTTGATGTAGATATGTGATAATTGCAGATTGACTTCCTAACTGTGGATTAATACAGTTGAGTGTGTACACATAGTTTCAGAGTTTATAATTGGATCCAATTCATTTTTACTTTGTTCCTATTGGCAATTGAGGTGTTCCTCGTATATTACATGATGTAATATAACTCTAATGTTGCTAGTATGATTTATCTTCAAGGCTTCTTCACCTGATACATGCTAACAGTAGCTAGCAGCCCAAAGAATTCATGAATTAAAAGCTACCTGCTCCTTTGAAACCTGGTGCCTGTGCATCCAAATTCTCATTCATAAACAAGAAGAAATTCCCAACCTTCATAAACAACTGGAATTCACAGCATCTACATACCACTCGGAAGTAATTACAGACACATCAAATGTGATAGAAATAGGACAAATAATTGGAGAATAAACACAACTTCTCATCCATTACATAGAATTCAACATTCAGTAAAACTAATAAAATTGTATTAATGAGCTCTGCTTGCTTTGCTTCATATGTACAATGTGTTCTTTGTCCTCTCACTAACTCAACGATTTGATTTGATTAAATGACGCTTATCTGGTGACACAAGGCAATGACTGGTGCTCGACCCATGATACTATCTCGTAGGTATCATTACCAAACATGTACAGTAGCTTTTATTGTGAATGACCTCATTTTCTAACTTCTTTTGTTGTCCAATACGAACTCCAAAACCAGAGTGGTGTGAATAAGACTTGTAGAACTCCTCCGCAGCCTTCAGTCCTTCAAATGTCATCCCCATTTGAGGCTTCAAGTTATCTTCACATTCAGGTATAAAAGATGAGTGTTGCATAAAGAGTGAATCAGTAAGCACCTTCATCTACAAGTAACTGAATTGAATATGATTATGGTCAGTGAAAAGCAATTGACTTAAAAACAGAGGAACACTTGCTTTCTTTATGAGTGTATTAAACCCAACCCCATTCATCCGCATTTCCCGGCTATATGTATTTGGCAGTGTTGCACGAACATGTATGTAATATAGAAAAATGCTCCTAAAAGGCTGAAGCAAAGTGATCTGGTACATAATTAATCTATAGTGATGCTTCTAGCACTTGGTAGTTGGTACACTCCATTGAACATGCAGTAGGTCATACAAAATAAGAGAGAGGCGTTGTGACAAAAGACATGTCATACATTAATTTTGGTTCTTTTAGATTTGTTACCTGAAGCTCCATGTGCCACACTTAAGTTCAGTTCATGTTCTACAATGGTAGCGTTTTCGACAGCAATAGCAGGGAAAGTCCGGGCTTCCTGACGGATAGATGGGGAGGCTAATACAACTATACAAGGTCCCCGTGGTTTATGGAGGAAGGAGGGCGAGCAATTTCCATCCATCACTGTCGATGCAGATTCACCGTCCCTAATACAGAAGCCTCCATGGTGTTTGGTTGCACCGTTGCAACTTAACAGGCAAGGAGGATTCATCCAGCATGCTGATCCCGGAATTGAGAGATGCACTTCATCATGGCCGTTGCAACAATCGTCTAGGCAGATGCAGTCCGTCGTGGTGATTCTTCCTACAGATACATGTCTTCTCGGCTGTGGCGGTCATTGGAATATGGGTTGCAGTTGCAAACATACCATTGGTAGAGAACAATAGCTATATAGCGATAATGGGCATATAAGTATATATCATCACCATCAGTCTATATAGTTCAAGAAACATAAGTTTGCTGCAACATGTAAATTATCTATTGAATAGTAATCGTTGTATCTAGATATAATGCTAACCAATTCTGCATAGAAAACACTTTCCAGATGGAAAATTATAGTCTACTCCTATTGTTCCTTGTAGACCATGGCTGGTTAAAATCAAATTGCTGCAATAAATGAAAACTTTTATATCAATTAAAACTACTTCATTAGATGTACACACGCACATGATCAAGGATAAAACGAATACTACTGCACACAAATGGTTGATCAGACCAAACACCAGATGTTCAATCATGCAAGCAGCAAGCACGAGCAAAAAAGGAAAACATCTCTGGGCCATATCATGAATATTAACACAATATAAACTAATGACCATGACAACACATATGAAAAAAAAGAATGCAGCAGCTGGATAGAAAAGGGATATGGCACAGAATCATATACGCTTGTGCATCTAATTAAACCTCTAAATAAAGATGAAGGATGTATGTTATTTCCATCTGATAATCTCCGGTAGTCAACCACACTCGTAATATCTTGAAAAGGAGTTTGTGCCAATAATTGGAAGGATCTCATGAAATGTTTAATATAGTTATCCTTGCCTTCCTGTAGATTACCGCGGTGAAGTACTGAATATTCACAAATTCTGCAATATAGAGTTAATATGCAGTATATTGAGAGTACGACAAACAAAAAAAGTATTCACAAGAAATGGCAAGAGTATCCAATATTGCAAATAAACAGTAGACCAGGCAACAAAGTCAAAAGCTTGTAGACACAAACAAAAATAATTGATACCCAGACCTTCTATCAGAAATGGCTTGCACATTTATTTTTCTTAGATTGCATGGAGCAGATCATTAGATTACTCAGTACTGCTCACAAAAAGCATACGTAACCTTCTCTTCAACTTGTAAGCCGGTTGAATTTGATGTTCCAATGCATGGTCCTTGTTGTGCACACGCCAATGGAAGGCAGACTCTGTGCATGATGACACACTACCCTCTCTATTTCCTTCCTGCTGTTTTGCTTCATTCCCTCACAAAACCTGAAACCAGCAAGCACCAAGATGGTGATTAGAAATCTGAACTTCACACAGAGATTAAGGAGTAACACACACAAATCAAGCCTCTGTAAGAAGTTCGGTAAGGGTTCGTCACCTCCAACGGTCGACCTCCTCTCCGAGGAAAAGGCAAGCCCTCCTCCCCGTCATTGTCTTCATTCTCAAAGTTGCATAAACTGGGACTTATAATTAAGGAATTGCACACATGTATGAAGCATCAACAAATTGATATTTTTGGATTAAGGCATGGACGGGGAGGAACAGGAAGAGAAGCAACACAAGAGATTGAAGGAAGGAGATCACGTAGGGAGGGGCCACCACAAGGGGAAAGGAAGCCGGCGGGCGCATACGGTTCGAGCAGCTCACAGTGGTGGACTTCTATGCCGTTTTTGCCACCACCAACCGCCAGGTCGCGCTCGACCTCGCCAGCACCGGCCGGTGACCCTCGCCCGGCCGACGCCGCACCTCCCTCTTCTCTTCCTCTCGCTTTATTCCTCCTCTCCTTCCATCTCTCTCTCCCTATCATCTTCTCCCTCTCCTGCAGATCAGATCAAGCACCGCCACCATTGCCCCTTGCCTGCAGTTGCCGCCGCCGCCGGGGCAGTTCGCCTCCGTGCCCGCAAGCCTCGGATCCATGGGAACCGGTATTAGGAGGGCTAGACACGGATCCATGGGGTCGCCCTTTGCCTGCAGTCTCCTGTCGCCACCGTAGAAGCTCGCCTCCGTGCTCCCACGCCTTGGATCCGGTGATATGGATGAGATGCGGAAGGATGGAGGAGGAGGGAGAGAGCGTGGAGGCGGCTGGGAGGAGTGAGGGTGGCGGCTGGCGTTTGCTAGGGTTCGTGCGGGAGGAGGAAGGGTGTGGCGACTGGAGATTGGACGGGAAAGGGGCAGGGCGTGGGATTGGGCCAGGATTGGATGCAGCGTGCGAGTTGTGGATTGGCCAAAACCTGGTGCACCTGGGACGGTTGACCCAGCCAATACATAGCTGAGACGAGCCCACAGGTCATTGGATGAGAGAAGAACTGCATGGTGAAAACGAAATTTACCGAAAGGTGAAGATCGAACGGCACAAGAGAGAAAAAGATCAGATCCAATGGCCCAGAGTGGAGGAAATAGGGGGAGCTCCGTGGTGGAGGGTCGGCTAGCATCCTTATAGGTTTAAATAATTTCAAGTCTTTGCATAACATGCTTCAAAGTTAACATAGTTCCATTAATCAAAAAAGGTGGTGAGCCAAATAAATCTATTAAAGCATTGTAAGAATCAAAAGTATGGCTACCCAAAAAATTCCCTCCGGTAATGGTATCAAGGATATATCTAAATCAAGGATTAGCACCTACATAAAAATTACGAAGAAGAACTGAAGTAGATTGTTTCCTGGTAGATCTATTAAGAGCATTGCAAATTCTATACCAAGCGTCTTTTAGATTTTCTCCCTCCCTTTGCTTAAAATTTAAAACTTCATTCTCGGGAGATAACGGAGAAGATAAGAGACTAGTCATAGTGACAAGGTGAATGAACTAACACATGAGAAAACAAAAAGGCAAACGAGCAAAAAGAGGAGGAGATTGGGAAAGAGGGGGCAAATAAAACGGCAAGGGTGAAGTGGGGGAGAGGAAAACGAGAGGCAAATGGCAAATAATGTAAATGCGAGGGAGATGAGTTTGTGATGGGTACTTGGTATGTCTTGACTTGAGCGAAGACCTCCCAGGCAACGGCGCCAGAAATCCTTCTTGCTACGTCTTGAGCTAGCGTTGGTTTTCACTGAAGAGGAGAGGGTGATGTAGCAAGTGTAGCGTAAGTATTTCCCTCAGTTGTTGAGAACCAAGGTATCAATCCAGTAGGAGGCTCCTCAAAAGTCCCACGCACCTACACAAACAAACTGAGAACTCGCAACCAACGCAATAAAGGGGTTGTCAATCCCTTCACGGCCACTTGCAAAAGTGAGATCTGATAAAGATAGTATGATAAGATAAATATATTTTTGGTATTTTATAATATAGATGCAAGAAAGTAAAGATGCAAATAAAAGTAGATTGAAAGCAAATATGATAATAGATAGACCCGGGGGCCATAGGTTTCACTAGAGGCTTCTCTCGAGAGCATAAGTATTACGGTGGGTGAACAAATTACTGTCAAGCAATTGATAGAAAAGCGAATAATTATGACGTTATCTAGGCATGATCATGTATATAGGCATCACATCCAAAACAAGTAGACCGATTCCTGCCTGCATCTACTACTATTACTCCACACATCGACCGCTATCCAGCATGCATCTAGAGTATTAAGTTCATAAGAACGGAGTAATGCATTAAGCAATATGATATGATGTAGAGGGATAAACTCATGCAATATGATATAAACCCCATCTTGTTATCCTCGATGGCAACAATACAATACATGTCTTGCAACCCTTTCTGTCACTGGGTAAGAACATCGCAAGATTGAACCCAAAGCTAAGCACTTCTCCCATGGCAAGAAAGATCAATCTAGTAGGCCAAACCAAACCGATAATTCAAAGAGACTTGCAAAGATAACTCAATCATACATAAAAGAATTCAGAGAAGATTCAATTAATAACCATAGATAAATCTGATCATAAACTCACAATTCATCGGATCTTGATAAACACACCGCAAAAAGAGATTACATCGAATAGATCTTCACAGGAGAGGGGGAGAACATTGTATTGAGATCCAAAAAGAGAGAAGAAGCCATCTAGCGAATAACTATGGACCCGTAGGTCTGTGGTAAACTACTCACAACTCATAGGAGGGGCAAGGATGTTGATGTAGAGGCCCTCTGTGGTCGATTCCCCCTCTGGTAGAGTGCCAGCGGAGGCTCCAAGATGGGATCTCGCGGATACATAAGGTTATGGTGGTGGAAATTGTGTTTCGTGGTGCCCCTGGATGTTTTCGGGGTCCGTAGGTATATATAGGAGGAAGAAGTACGTCAGTGGACACCCGAGGGGCCCACAAGACAGGGGGCGCGCCCTAAGGGGGGGGGGCGCTCCCTCCTATCTCGTGGGGCCCTCGGAGCTTTCTTGACTTGCACTCCAGGCTCTCCGGATCAGATTTGTTCCAAAAATAACACAACCGAAGGTTTCATTCCATTTGGACTCCATTTGATATTCTTTTTCTTCGAAATATTGAAATAGGCAAAAAAACAGCAATATGGGCTGGGCCTCCGGTTAGTAGGTTACTCCCAAAAATGATATAAATATGTAGAATAAAGCCCATAAGCATCCAAAACAGGTAATATAATAGCATGGAACAATCAAAAATTATAGATACGTTGGAGACGTATCATTGATACGTCCATTTTGCATCATGCTTTTATATCGATATTTATTGCATTATGGGCTGTTGTTACACGTTATGTCACAATACTTATGCCTATTCTCTCTTATTTTACAAGGTTTACATGAAGAGGGAGAATGTCGGCAGCTGGAATTCTGGGCTGGAAAAGGAGCAAATATTAGAGACCTATTCTGCACAACTCCAAAAGTCCTGAAACTCCACGGAAGTTATTTTTGGAATTAATAAAAAATACTGAGCGAAGAAAATACCAGAGGGGGGCCACCCACCGTCCACGAGGGTGGGGGGGCGCGCCCTACCCCCCTGGGCGTGCCCCCTGCCTCGTGGGCCCCCTGGTAGCCCTCCGGTGGCCATCTTCTACTATATGAAGTATTTTACCCTGAAAAAAATCATAAGCAAGCTTTCCGGACAAGACACCGCCGCCACGAGGCAGAACCTTGGCGGAACGAATCTAGGGCTCCGACGGAGCTGTTATGCTGGGGAAACATCCCTCCGGGAGGGGGAAATCATCACCATCGTCATCACCATCGATACTCTCAGTGGGAGGGGGTTAATCTCCATCAACATCTTCACTAGCACCATCTCCTCTCAAACCCTAGTTCATCTCTTGTATTCAATCTTTGTCCCAAAGCCTCAGATTGGTACCTGAGGGTTGCTAGTAGTGTTGATTACTACTTGTAGTTGATGCTAGTTAGTTTATTCGGTGGAATATCGTATGTTTAGATGCTATATGCATGTTAATCCCCCTCTGATTATGTTTATGAGTAGTTACGTTTGTTCCTGAGGACATGGGAGAAGTCTTGCTATAAGTAGTCATGTGAATTTGGTATTCGTTTGATATTTTGATGAGATGTATGTTGTCTCTCCTCTAGTGGTGTTATGTGAATGTCGACTACATGACACTTCACCATTTTTTGGGCTTAGAGGAAGGCATTGGGAAGTAATAAGTAGATGATGGGTTGCTAGAGTGATAGAAGCTTAAACCCTAGTTTATGCATTGCTTTGTAAGGGGCTGATTTGGATCCATATGTTTCATGCTATGGTTAGGTTTACCTTAATACTTCTTTTGTAGTTGCGGATGCTTGCAATAGGGGTTAATCATAAGTGGGATGCTTGTCCAAGAAAGGGCAGTACCCAAGCACCGGTCCACCCACATATCAAATTATCAAAGTAACGAACGCGAATCATATGAGCGTGATGAAAACTAGCTTGACGATAATTCCCATGTGTCCTCGGGAGCGCTTTTCTCTATATAAGAATTTGTCCAAGCTTGTCCTTTGCTACAAAAAGGATTGGGCCACCTTGTTGCACCTTATTTACTTTCGTTACTTGTTACCCGTTACAAATTACCTTATCACAAAACTATCTGTTACCTATAATTTCAGTGCTTGCAGAGAATACCTTACTGAAAACCACTTGTCCTTTCCTTCTGCTCCTCAGTGGGTTCGACACTCTTACTTATTGAAAGGACTACGATAGATCCCCTACACTTGTGGGTCATCACCTACCACTTGGTTTTGCTCCTTGGTGAATCCTGACTATATTGATCTAAAAAGATACTTACTGTACTACCCTCTCCGTGTCGGGGCTTATAGGGCCTGTATGTAGTTCTAGGTCATCCATTTGACTAACTAAATATGAGTTACTATGTCACAAAAAGTATATCATTGGATTCTTAAGCAGATGTAGTTTCTAAACATATATTGTTCATCACATATATAGCCAGTTAAATTCTCAACATAGAACGGCGTGCATGCCCTGTAAACCGATATGGAGGAAGTATTAAAAATGAGGTGATTTTTTCGAGTGATGGGCGGGGGAGCATGGCCTATCATGCGGTCCCACATGTCATGATGTACCAAGGTGATGCGCGTGCCCCTCTTGAGGCAGAACAATGGCAGAAGCAATACTACGTGGTTTTCTTGAAGGAGATGATGGCGAAGCAAAGTGTGAAATAATGGTTGCTTCGTCCGTCTGTGAAGGTGCGGCATTGTGATTTGACGTCTCATTGTTCATTACTACTACTGGGGCGGTACGACTGGGGTGCGTCCCCCCTGCTGTTCTGCACTGTTATTTGGTGCATGACACGTCGGCCCGATTGCTATACTCCCCACATGTCGGCGAGAGAAAGTACAGAGTTCATGAAGGCAAGCATCTACGGAGGAGTACAAGACACGGCTTGGTTTTTGCTGCACCACGCGATCCATCGATACAAACCCGGACTAAATAAAGGCGAGGGCAGGTCTTTTCACGCGTGGCGGGCAGGGGAGTTCGGCATAGTCTGTTCGAGGCAAGGAGGCAGGAAGGGAAACAAGCAAATAAAGGTTGAGCGACTTAGTTTCGGGAAAATCTGATTTTACGGAATATGTAGCCAATATGGAGGTAGTACTACTTACTACTCCCTCCTTTCCGATTTATAGGGCTCATCTAAAAAAATCGTTTTCCCACTTTATAAGTCTCAATTCTACTAGTAGTAGTAGTACCATCACATGTTGCATTTCGAGGTGCGTTAAATCACCCGATGCAAGCAGTGTCAAGAGAAAACTCACCAATGCATGTAGAAGTTCATGGAAATATAGTGGTCATGCATGCATTCATTCTAATTAATGCCTCGGTAAACATAACTTCTTAAGAAAAACGAGCGTACTAATTACTTGTGCAAACTACGAAATTAATTCCCACCACTCATCGTCTACCTTGGTTGGAGAGATTTTGAAATTGAGCCATGAACTAGAAAGGAGGGAGTAGTAACTTTTGTCTCGATTACTATTTGTGGCCTTGTATAGATGCAAAATATATTTTGTATAGTGGCCTTGTATAAGTAAATGGAGGGAGTACTAAATGACATATATTCCAAACAATATGATAATCTCTCTAACCAAGGTAGGGACGAGGAGTAAATAGAGGGAGTAGTAAATTTTCTCGTCGTCCTGCGAGCCACCACGCGCGTGGGCGAGGGAGTGGGTGTAAGGCATACTAGTAAGCAAGCTTCACCTCATCCTGAGAGCCACCACGCCCGTGGGCAGGGGAGACGGCGTACTAAGAAAGCTTCTCCTCGTTCTGCGAGTTGATGGGACACGTCAAAAGTACTCCAGTGTATAGATCCTTGCCTCTAAGGTAGGCCCCACATGGTTTGCCTCTTTTATAACATAACGCGTCAATTCGCAATTTGTTTGTTCACCCGGGGTAACGATGCTCCATCAAGTGGACAACCAGTACACGTGTCAAATTACCATGTGGGCTGCCTTTTCGTACAGAAATGAGCTCCACCGTGTACCCGTGCGGGTGTGGTTGGGAAAGAGACGGGAGTATGTGTGCCGTGTGTGCACCTCTTATCTTTGTGCATGTCCCCCACCTACGTGGGTGTGTGTGAGAGAGATACAAACCTAGACATAATACACCATCCATCCCCATGCCTCCGCCCAGTCCGAACACCAGTCACCACCACGCCCCACTCCTCCTCACCTTATCTCTCATATTTCTCGAGATACCATTTTTCAATAAAATTCTCGAGATACCATTTTTCGATAAAATTCTTGAGATACCATTTTTCCAATAAAATTCTCGAGATATCATTAGTTTTTACACATGGGATTACTCCTGCATGGGTAAATCACAACAAGTAAAAAATGCATCTTGATGTTCCATGCAATGCACGGGCATCTTGCTAGTCCATGAAAACAACACATGGCAAAATTTCACGGTGAACGAGGGATTTGAAACTGCTGGGAGGGGATGTTTGGATCTTGCCCGGGGTAGCCAAAATATTGACGACCCTTTTGTCCACTGGTGCCTTTGCCACCGATGAACGAGGAATGGCTCGGGTGCTCATGCATCCTCCAGTGCGCACGTTGGAGACGAGCTCGCATGAGTTGTGCTTTTTTTGTCCCACCACGTCGCCTAAGCTGGCCGCAGACCGATCGGCGGCCCGCAAATTACGCCATCCAACCGTAGCCACACACATTATGACAGCAACTCAACCAACCAGATGAAATTCATGCAAACACGGCGATATTTGATATAAACAATGACGAAAATCATATAAAATACTGGATTTTCATACAAACATGACGAATTTCATTACATTCAAATGAACTACGCGGTGCTAGCTCTGGACAGCACGGGTATATAATACCTAGCCTAAATGGTCACCCGCAGATCTATTTGTGTTCCTCATGTCCGGCAGCACGATCATCGGACTGTTGGGAGCCCTGGAGGTATATGCTACAACGTAGAGGACGGCTTGCTTTCCCACTGTCCAACTGATATCGCTGGTTGATACCCAAGCTTATGGTGGAAGGGGGCTTCTCTGCTTCCGTGGAGCCCATGCGGGGTCGACAAAGGTCCTCGCAACAAAAGGAACCGGCAAGACACCTGCTGTGTACGCCAGTGTCGCCTCCACGGTGGCCTTCATGGGACCCAAGCGGCGACAGCCTCCCGTGTTCTACTTCTCCTTGATGATGGCGGCGGACGCGGATGCGCTGGCCACCGACTCGTCGCTCTCCGCACACCCAGCTTATGTCGCTGCTAGCATGGCGCGGCCGCCGGCATGGGAGTCTCGACCATAGAAACGGGAGACGCGGTCGCAAACACGGGAGGCACGGTACAAGACGGCGGCGTGGACGGCAGCGACGATGCCCGTGCGCTACTCCTCGTCAAGCTGGCCTGGAGCGGCGAGTTGCTGAACCGCGCGCCGGCTTGGGGCGGCAACTGGCTCCGTCGGGTGAGAGGAGGGAGGTGGATCAGTGAGTTGCATAGCTCGTATCCGGCGGGCTTGGCGGGCCACCCATCTGGCTTGGATGCGGGATAACTACTCTTCATAAGCCATTATAAGAGTGGACAAAATGGTGAAGGAGGAGATAGGGGAGTGGCGGAGGTGTGTGATTCTTGGCCGGCGTTTGGCCTCGTTTAAATAGGAGATTAAATAGACGGCAGACGGGAGGAGCTCAGCCAGCACTGCGTTTAATGCCAGCCCGGTCATGAACGGACGTGTGTCCAGAGTGGGTTTCTCGGCTTCCACACAGGCGGGTTTCATGGAGGCGTTTGAAAGCGGCAAGGAGGCGTGTTCAGCTGGGTGTGCAGTGAGTGGCGCCCTCAACTCTAACGTACGACACCGCGCCGTTCTTCCACTGACGTGTGGGCAGCGGGGTACATGGCCTGCATGTCAGTGACCCAACGCAGGCAGCGCACGGTAGAGGAACTTTTGGTGGGCCAGGGCGGTCGGAAGCGGGCATTTCATAAACCGATGATTGTTCATTGAGTGTGACATCATTTATTTCATGTAGATAAGCCTACTATATAATGTAAGAGAATTTTTAAATTTTCATATATACGTTGATAGCCCGTTCAATACATTGTGATTCATAAAGACCGCTGCAAACATCAATGTTCTGCTTATCACAGATAAGATTGATTAATACCCATAACAATCCATGTCCTTAACAAAGGCTGCATGCATGTATAGGTTGAGCGTGTGTCTTACGCCGTGTGTTGTGTTCATGCAGGCGTGCTTGTGTTGCATGTGTGCATGTGTACATTTCAGTGTTGCATGCATGTGTATGTACGTGTGTGTGTTCGTGAGTGCATGTGTACGTGTCAGTGTTGCACGCCTGCATGCGTGTGTGTGTTCGTTATGTGTACGTGTCAGTGTTGCATGCCTGCATGTGTCCGTGTGTTCGTGTGAATGTTGCATGCGGGGTGAGGCTACACGTTAGTCGACTAACTTTTTCATCTCTGGTCAGTAGATTTTCCAGCCGTTGGATACGAAATCAGATCCTGAAGAAAGTTACAACCAGCGCAAAAATTGGATTCAGTGGATCCGAAGATATTGGGCCGAGGAATGTTTCAAGTACAGGTTTACGACGCCTGAATATGCTGAAAAGAACGCCATCAAACACCCATGGGGTGACAGTCTGTACCGCCGCTTGGTGCCGAAGACTAAGGCTGAAGCTATTGAACGGGAGTTCTATCCCTGTATGGTCAGAGGACCACAACCTGAAAATGCTGACCCATCTTCTCTGCTATGGTGTCGTGAAGACTATCTCTTCAAGCGCAACTATCACTTTGCAAAAGATTCAGCTGTCAAGAATTAAAAGGAGTTTGGCCTCAACTTCAACCCTGGTCCCTCCTCTCCAAGATCAGATGGGACACGTGAAGCTAATGAGAACAGAATTGGCCCATTTGCCAATTTTGGTGGGCTTCTGTCTCACATAGCTGCTAAGAGAGCAGATGTGGAGCAATCTGCTGGAGAAGTTGATTCTGATGAAGCTCCCCCACCTCCAAAGGAGAAAAAGTAGAAGAAGCCAAAAGTTGCCAAGCCATCTTCTTCACCAAAAGCTTCAACAAGGAAGACTATGAAGACTGCACCGTCTGAATCCAGTGTGCAATCTAAAGACTTATCTCGCGTGTCCAAGAGGACCATGAAGCCATTGCCCAAGAAGGCACTGGGCAACCCCTGACTCCGTTTGCTATTCTGCGCAATGAAGATGAAGCCATTGATCTGTCAAGTGATGAAGATCTTGGTCATGATGCTCTGGAGATGCTCATAAAGAGCAAGCAAGAGGCATAAATCTTCAACAATTTGCCCCTCTTTGATGTCGATATTCTGAATAACTTCATCGATGAGTGGTTCGACGACCAGGGAATAAGTATTGATGATCTTCAGCTTCCTGTGGATATCAGCGTCACATTCCATGGAGCCATTGCAGGCGAGTTGGCCTTGGCTCAGAAGATTGTCGAGATCAAGAACAAAATCGATTATGAGAAGGCTCACTTTAAGAAGAACATGGCCAAGCTCAGCGTGGCAGATGTTCAACTCTTCAAGAAGATGATGCATGACCTCAGGGAGGAATTCCACAAAAAGTGCACTGAAGCTAAAGGCTCACGAGAGCACATGAAATACCTTGCTGAAAAATGCATTCAAGCACACAATGAAGCTAAAAAGCGCAAAGCTCTTGGGCACCCTGTCATCGATCCCAGGATGGCTGCCAAACCAAAGAAGCCTGCTGTGACCCGAACTGCAGCAAGGCTGGAAGAACCTCACATTGCCTTCCCTGCCGGCATGACATGCTCGAAGCCTAAGGTCCCCTCAGCAACTTCAAAGCTGAAGAAGATAAGGGCAGCTGAAGCCGAAGCCAAGAAGCGCAAGAACAAGGATGCATCTGATGATGCCCCTTCCAAGAAAAAGTTGAAGACTAAGGGAACTAAGTCTTCAAAGAAAGAGCGTGATGCGGCTTCTCAGCCTCTCATTATTGAACCCATCTCTATTGCTCCTCTGGCTGCCACCAACAAAGATCGACATGTTGTAGTCCACAAGCCTGCTTCCACAGAGGCTCATGAAGATGAACAAGTTCCAGCTGTTGACCCCAACGCAGCTGAAGACATTGGTCATGAAGACAATGTTGTTGATGATGAAGTGCTTCCTCAACTCAAGCACCACTTGGTATCATTGCCTGCTCCAACGAGCAGCGAATACATCAGCATTGGTCGTCCAGTGACGCCAATCGCTAAAGATGATTCATGGGTTGATCGCCCTCAAGAAGAAACCCTAGTTCATGATGAAACACCTCGTACTCCACCAGCACCAGTTACCAATCAAGTGATGAATGATGAAAACTACATAGAGACCACACCGTCACCAAAGGCGTCGCCCGTGTTGCAATAGCTTCGCAAAGGTCTCAGGCCATCGGTCTCCATGTCAACCATCCCAGAAGAAGATTCACAACAATCCAGCTCGGTGGCACGTCAAGTGTTCTCTGAAGAGAATCCTTCTGTGATGGTTCCTGTTTCTGAAGCCAAAGATGCTAAAGACATTCCGGCTACATCAGCCGATGAAGAAGAAAGAAGATAAGAGAGAGTTGCCACACCCCCTGACCCAGATCAAGTCATTCTCGAGGAGAATCTGATTGTGCAAGACCCTCCGGTCGTTGACCAAATGGAGGTTGAGAAAAATGAGGCTGCCACAAACACTGCTGAAGCCAATGACCCTGTCTTGGCTGAAGATCATGTGGAGCCTGAAGCTAATGTTGTGCCTGAAGCTAATGTAAATCATGAAGCTTATGTGACGCCGGTCCCCACTGACGGTGCTATTACTTCCCCAGGGCCTCACACTATGGAAACAACTTACAATCGTGAGGGGGAATTGGTCATAGTTCGATGGCTAAACATGGTTCCTCCCACTACTCCCGGACCATAGTATGATTAGCACATGGAGCAGTGACCACAGGTTCAGAAGCCTAAGCCGAGGCTGCCAAGGCTTCCTGGTGCTGCTACATCGCTAGGATCATTCAGCGTCAACAGCTTCAGGGCAGACAATACATTCTTTGACAATGCCAAGAACACATACTCGAAGCCAAAGATCTCTTCAGATCACTTCTGGAGTCATCAACAGTGCAGCTATTACTCGTGTATCCTCTACAATCAAGACCGAATCTTCCCTCACATGCGTCTTGATTGTGAAGCTATTGTTGGGCTCCCCTGTCTTGAAGAAGCTCTTGATTGCTTTTGAGATGCTAGTCTTCCAGAATTTGTCATTGCCAAGGAGCACTGGAATGAAGAGCTTCTGCTGCAGTTCTATGCCACTCTTCACATTCGTGGCTACAACCGGGATCCGAAGACATGGATCCTCGAGTGGATGACAGGAGATGTGCACCATGAAGCTAAAGCTCAAGAAATCATCGAGCTTACCTCCCTGCCCACTCCAGGTGAATTGTATGAGTCTGGTTGTCAGCGTCACAGAGAAGAACTGCAGAGCATTTTTCAGAGGCCTGAACCCAATATGAGTCAGATGCTCAGCCTGATGAAGCCATTGCCTCAACATGCAGAATATCCCAAGGAATTCTTTGTCAAAGACCTCGAGTACTTGCCCCGCATAGTATATCATATACTGAGGCGTACTCTATGGCCAATCAAGGGACATTCTTCTGAAGCCAAACTTGAAGGAGCCATGAAGACTTTGGTCTTCTATATTGTCAATGGCATCAGATTCAACTCCCAGGAATTCTTCATCAGACAACTTGCTGCATCTGGGATTGATCTATTTGGCTTGAAGTTCTATGCTCCATGGGTAATGCGCCTAATCAAACTCCATTCTTCTGTCAATTATCAGCCTTTCGCATGCAACCATCTTTTCTTTCTACCTGAGGTTGATCTGTCAGTTGAAGCCATCTACCCCGAGCCTGCCAAGGAGCCTCTATGTCATCAAAATATTGATCATCACAACTTCTCACAACATATAGAAGGAGTTCATGTCCCCAATGCTGCAACTACTGCTTATCCTCTGGCTGGCAATGTGCGTATGCCTCATCGTGCAAATACTGAAGCCACCGCCAGTACGGTTGCCCAAAGGCCTCGGAAGCGTTCTCATGTACTCAATGACCGCGAACTGCTTGTGGCCTTACATCAGAAGTAGGATAAGCACCACGACTAGCTGAAGCATCAGATGCAGAGTCTCTTGGTGGATGTCAATCGCATTCGCAACTTGTCCACCAAGAACTCATTTGTTGCCCATGAGAATGCACGATGGTCCTAGAAAAGCCTCACTCTTCTATGCTCTGAAGACGATCTGCGAGCAGATGGCTTCACCGAGAGCTTCAAGTTTGATTCTAGGCCTCCACCAAGTGCAAGCTGATGCCGCACTCCCTCACTTGAAGATTCTGATTATTCATCTTTGGCTGCAACTGTTGTTGCGAATGTCGTCGATGAAGAAGATGATGCCACTTCACCGACCATGGCTACACTGCATCTCGACTCGGCATCAGGACCCTCTGCACCACCAAACTCCAACACCGACCCTGCTCCTTCTGGAAACGAGTAGACGCTCTATGTCTTCAAACCTTTTTGGTCATTACTAACAAAAGAGGGAGAAGCATATGTGTTTATAGTCTTCAAGCGGGTCCTCATGGGTGGTTGCATAATTTTGCCAAGTTTTACAACTCTCGTCTTTTGATACATTTTGTTTCTTTGAGTTGTAACACTTAAACTTGATTGTCGTCTGCTTTTTTTCTGCTACCCTGTGTTGCGATGACAAATTCCGCATTAAGTCATTCTGCAGACGTCCATTTTCCATTATGCATATCATTATCTTCATTATCTTTCTATATGCATAATGTATTGTCTTCACACTTTAAAGATGGCCTCATCAAAGCAAAACCTGCCATGTGCATTTACATTCAAAAGCAAACTGTTTATATGCACATCTTTAGGGGAGCCTCGTCATATGTATGAAGACAATACTCACAACACTAAACTTTCACATACTTTTATCCCCGTTGAAAACTTTAACTAGTTTGTCATCAATCACCAAAAAGGGGGAGATTGTAAGTGCATCTAGTGCCACCCCTAGTTGGTTTTGGAGTATTGACAACAAACCTGGTTGAGGGACTAATGTGTGTGTGAGAATTGCAGGATAACACAGATAGTAGTCCCATATTGATTTGCTTTACCTACCAGAGATGACCCCTAAAAATGTGTGAAGACATTGAAGACGATGGTGGTCTGAGAAGATATTCACATTGAAGATTATGACAAGAGAAGACATCGCATGAAGACTATGGAGTGCGAAGACATAGTTGTTTCGTAGTTCCCTTTTCTTCTTTGTTGAGTCATAGGAACCATCGTACTATTAAGTGGGGTCCAAGTGAACAAAGTGAGAGTGAATGAAGTGATGCTCAACCAAATCCTAAGTCTTCGAGCAAAGACAATGAGAGCAAATCTTATCTAGAGCTGGATGAGTCAACTTTACTTGTAGCCCAAGTCAAGCTGCCGCATGTGTTTCAAATCTGACCGTTGGACACGTGTCAGTTCCTTAGTGACTAAGGGAGTCCTAGATAAGGGGGTATCTGGACTGCCGGACTATATACTTTGGCCGGACTGGAGTATGAAGATATAAGACTGAAGACTTCGTCCCGTGTCCGGATGGGACTCTCCTTGGTGTGGAAGGCAAGCTTGGCGATTCGGATGTAGATCTCGTTCTCTGTAAACCAACTTTGTGTAACCCTAGCCCCCTCCAGTGTCTATATAAACCGGAGGGTTTAGTCCGTAGGACACAACAACAACAATCATACCATATCTAGCTTCTAGGGTTTAGCCTCTCTGATCTCGTGGTAGATCAACTCTTGTAATACTCATATTATCAAGATCAATCAAGCAGGAAGTAGGGTATTACCTCCATTGAGAGGGCCCGAACCTGGGTAAACATCGTGTCCCTAGCCTCCTGTTACCATTAGCCTTAGATGCATAGTTCGGGACCCCCTACCCGAGATCCGCCGGTTTTGACACCGACATTGGTGCTATCATTGAGAGTTCCTCTGTGTCGTCGCTGTAAGGCTAGATGGCTTCTCCAACCTTTAACAACGCCGTCCTGGGTGAGATTTTTCTTCCTGGACAGATCTTTGTGTTTGGCGGCTTCGCACTGCGGGCCAACTCACTTGGCCATCTGGAGCAGATTAATAGCTACGCCCCTGACCATCAGGTCAGGTCTGGAAACCTAAACTACACTGCCGACATCTGCGGAGACTTGATCTTCGACGGATTCGAGCCCGTATCAGGAGCGCCGAATGATCACGACGTGCATGACCTAGATCTGTAGTCAGACAGTATTCGGAACATCGCACCTGCTATAGCTCCGGACTTCGTTCTAGAGCAGGTCGTGCCTCCCAAGGACGGGTGGATGGACCCCGCCCCGGAGGCCGCACACTCCTCGGTGTTGGAGCCGAACACAGACTCCTCTCCTAAAGGGATCTGTATCTCCGGACCCCCGGACTCATCTCCGGTCGTGTGTTTCGGACTGCGTGTATCCGTGCCCATCGAATCTAACTGGTCTCGGGTTACAGAGTTCGCCGCCGCGGATATCTTTCAGCACTCACCCTTCGGAGACGTGCTGAATTCATTAAGGTCTCTCTCTCTCTGTTAGAAGACTCCTGGCCAAACTTTGTCCGGCCCATGTGGGATACGGAGGACGAAGAAAATTGCAACCCACCCACCACCCACTTTATAGCCACTGTCGATGACCTAACAGACATGCTTGACTTCGACCCCAATAACATCGACGGTAAGGATGTTGATGCAGGGGACGATCTGGAACCACCGCCCATGAGGCGCTGGACAGCCACTTCATCATACGACGTCTATATGGTGGACACGCCCAAAGAAGACAATGGTGACAAAAAGGACACAACGGAGGATAAACCCCCCGGACAAAAGCAAAAACGACAGCGTAGGCGCCGCCTTAAGTCCAGTCAGAGTAAAAATAGCGATAACAACCCAAAACAAGATGACACTCCAGTTGACTCCGAAGGCAACAACGACCATAGGGACCCAGCGATGGAGCAGGATAAGCCAGGTCATGCCAAACATAGCCCGGAGAAGACGCCCGATCACAGAAATCAAGAGGGCCGAACTCATCATACTACCTCCAAAGAGGAGAACAGTCCGGTTGACGATGCGTTCATCATCC
Organism: Triticum aestivum; assembly: GCF_018294505.1. Lineage (NCBI taxonomy): Eukaryota > Viridiplantae > Streptophyta > Magnoliopsida > Poales > Poaceae > Triticum > Triticum aestivum. The sequence continues at coordinate 550,484,285 of NC_057801.1, forward strand.
CGGAAGAACGTTCGGAACAAGATAACCTCCGCAGAAAACTCCTGGCCATAGCGCGGAGCCTGAAGAAACAGAAGCAAAGGCTTAAGGTCGCGCAGGATACGCTCAACCGAAGATGGAATAAGGTGCTGGACACCGAAGGGAAATGTGGCGACGATCACCACACAAAGAGCTACCCAAAGCGCAAACTGCTACCCGAATTCGATGATGAAGCCGCAGCGCCCGTTCAGCCAAAAAACAATACGACTACTCAGCCGGACCAACCACCTCATGGCCGCGATAGAGCAGCCACCGATACCGCACATGATTTATGAGAGCTCCTGGACAAAAAGGCCAGTGTGGCCAGATCCATCTATGGGTCTAGAGGATGTGCTCTGATGCGGGATTATGGTCACTACAACGATCATACTGATCGAATACCAGTCTGGAATCAACACCGGGAGCAACAACATCCGATAGCATGCCGTGAGACAGCCAGATACAGAGGGGCTGTGCACCCCCTGTGCTTCACTGATGAGGTGTTGGATCATGAATTTCCACAGTGATTCAAACCCGTGAATATATAGTCATACGACGGAACGACAGACCCTGGGGTCTGGATCAAAGATTGTATCCTCCACACACACATGGCTCGTGGGGATGACCTCCACGCCATCAAATACCTCCCCCTCAAGTTAAAAGGACCAGCTTGTCATTGGCTGAAAAGCCTCCCCGAAAACTCAATTGGAAGTTGGGAGGAACTTGAGGATGCTTTCAGGGCCAACTTTCAAGGGACCTATGTCCGGCCTCCGGATGCTGACGAGTTAAGTCACATAATACAGCAGCCCAGAGAGTCAGCCCGCAAGCTTTGGAATAGATTCCTCACTAAGAAGAATCAAATTGTCGACTGTCCGGATGTCGAAGCCTTAGCGGCCTTCAAACACAGTATCCGAGATGAGTGGCTTGCCAGACACCTCGGCCAAGAAAAGCCGAGAACGATGGCAGCCTTAACAAGCCTTATGACCCAATTTTGTGCGAGCGAGGACAGCTGGTTGGCCCGTAGAGGCACCAGCGACCCAGGCACATCCGAAATTCGAGATGGCAACGGGAAGCCACGGTGCACTAAGCACAAACGTCAGAATAACGATAGTCCGGACAACACGGTGGTTAACACCGGATTCAGGGGCTCTCGACCTGGTCAAGGAAATAAGCCATTTAAGGACAGCAAAGAGGGACCATCCGGCCTGAATAAAGTCCTGGACAGATTGTGTCAAATCCATGGCACTTCTGACAAACCTACAAATCATACCCACCGAGAATGTTGGGTCTTCAAGCAGGCCGGCAAGTTAAACACTGAACACAAGGGAAGCCAAACACCAAGCGAAGACGAGGGCGAACCTCGCCAGCCGAACACCGGGGGCCAGAAAAAATTTCCACCGGAAGTCAAAAAGGTAAACATGGTACACGCAACTCACGCAGAGTTCGTAGCCCCCCAATTCAATCCCTGGGCGACTTGCCCGATCACTTTTGATCATAGGGACTACCCGGCCAGTATCCGGCACAGAGGATCGGCTGCATTGGTGCTCGACCCAATAATTGATGGATACCATCTTACTCGCGTCCTAATGGACAGTGGCAGCAGTCTTAATCTGATATATCAAGATACCATCCGCAAGATGGGGGTAGACCCATCCAGAATAAGTCAAAATAACGCCACCTTCAATGGAGTGATTCTAGGTGTCGTGGCCCACTGCGGGGGCTCCCTCGTATTGGAAGTGACATTCGGTTCTCCCGACAACTTCCGAAGAAAGAACTTACTCTTCAACATCGCTCCCTTCAGCAGCGATTATCATGCATTGCTTGGAAGAACAGCCTTCGCTCGCTTTAACACAATACCGAATTACGCCTGCCTTAAACTCAAAATGCCCGGTCCACGCGGCATCATAACGGTTAGCGGAAACATAGAGCAGTATGCGGCAGCTACTGCTGCCGGACTCTAGGCAGCCTGTCCCACCGGAATGCATGACCGGTCGTCAAGACCACGGACACGGTTAAACGAGTCCAGTACACCATTTTTCACAATGGCTCGGATAAACCTGAGCTAGGTGTTGTACATGTGTCCCCATAAATAATACGAGGGGCTACAAACATGTAACAAAGCCCACAATTCGGCTTGCCTCACTAATAGGCAAATATCTCGAACATCCATCGAGCATAACTAACTTTTCGCACGCTTACTCTTCTTTCTTCACGAGTTTTCGTTCCTACAGACACTATCAGTGCGACACCCTTCCAGGATACGGCACAACGGAGACAAAGATGCAGACGTGCAACAGGGCCCCGCCCACAGGTTTCTCTTTAGATTAAGCCCCTATGTAAACCTTCTTTACTGCCTTTTGTTGCTCGACATCCCATGGGTATTTCATACACCTATAAGGGATACTGGTGTTATAGGCTTTTTGCCACGACAGATCAATGCACGTACCTGGAATTACAGGGTCAAGGGCGTTATTCAGCCCAATATATGTTATAAAGTCCGAATACCTTCGGGAGTGTTCGGCGTCACGAGTTTGGCCTTATATGCATCAGCTCCGAATCATGTCTTTGGTCAAATGTTGGGTTAGCCCGGCTCCTGGGTTTGCTGCCTTATGTTCTGTTCTATCGGCTAAGGCGGCCAAAGGAGAACTACTACGATTGTGCCCTGGTTAATCCGGATGAGCACCTCAGTAGAGAAAGCTAAAAACTGACTGTCATGATACAGCGAGAGACTGGTCAACCACTCGAGGACTCATCGGAATCTATAGGATTCCTCCGCATTAATGAAGGATCGATCTTCCAGTCAAGTACGCGCACCGTATCTGGACGATCGCGGAAGTACCAGGGGCTACATAGTAGCCCCACCTTTCAAACTCCTATGGCTAAGTGAAAAGTGTTACAGCTATATAGTCCGGTTGCCTGGTTCGACGTGCGATCACCTCCTTAACGGACCAAGACGTTGGATCAAGTGTGTTCACGCATATTTTTTCGAACACCCCCGCATTATGTGTGTGGGGGCTGAAGCCAACGACTGCTAACTTTCACGTTATATGCATACATAAATAGCCGCACGGGAGACATTATAATACTTTTAGGCAAAAGTATAAAAAAACAACCTCTATAATTAAACACATAATTGTTTACAATTAATAGAATTGTCACTCAAACATGACATTCTTTGAGCACTGAGCCTCTATTCTACGGGCACCTTCTATGACCTGCTCAAAATAGTGCTCGACTGGGTCTTGGCTTCCTGCCGGACCCTGGGTTGCAATGCTGGTGGCCTCCACATCCGCCCAGTATGATTTCACACGAGCAAGAGCCATTCGCGCACCCTCTATGCACGCCGATCTCTTCACAGCATCGATTTGCGCTCTGGCGCCAAATAATTGTTGCACCAAACCAAAGTAATTGTCCGGTTTCGGCCCCTTCGACCATAGATGGTCTATCACAGACCTCATTGCAAGGTCGGACAACCTATGGAACTCGGCTATAGCGGCCATCTTCTCACTCAAGGGTAAGGAGCACGCTGGGGCATTAAACTGCGACCAGAACAGTCTTTCTATTTTGTTATCTTCATGGTCCTTGAACAACTTGGTCACATCAGCCGCACTCTTCGCCAAGTCCGCATACTCATCTGCAGCACTCCATAGCTTATCCAATGGAGCATACTTTGGGTCTAAAAACTTCATCCGCAACAAATAAGGATTTCCAGCTGCGATTTCTCTGGCTTGTCGAAGTTCCTCCCGTGCGTCTCTAATCTGAGAGCGCGTCACTTTAGCCGAGTCCAGCGCCTTCTTCAGGTCAGCCGCCTTCGCCTAATTCTCCTTCTTGAGAAGCTCATACCGCCCGGCGGCGTCCCTCGGCTCCACAGCCATCTCGGCTATCTTTTCCTTGCTTCAGAGATGAGTGGCCTGTTTGGCTTTCAATTCTTCGGCTGCCTTTAGAGCAGCCGCATGCTAACCTGGGCTTGTTCCTTGGCTAGGGCAAGCTCCGCCCTTAGGGCCTCAATGGCAGCAGCTCCACCTGCAACTACATCACATCACATCAATATTGCAACCTTCTTACAATTTCCCAAAACAGATGTGGATATAGGAACGCATACTCTGCGACTCCTCGAATCGCTTGTTTACAAGCGTGATGTCGGCCTCCACCACGTCAATCTGCCGCCTCAATTCGGCGCATTCAGTGGTCTAGTCTATTGCCGAACCCTTAGCAACCTGCACATCATTACAAGTGTGATCATTATCTGGGAGTGTGATCTTTCATTTGCCGCCATGGGCTGGCATCCACAGTCTCAGGGGCTACTATCTATACAGAGCGCATGTATCGCGTGCGGTGCAACTAAAAGCTGCGTATTTTTGTGGCTTGCCTCAAAGCCTTTGAGCAAGCTCCTGAAAGCTTCGTTTAAACCGCTTGTGGCGGAGGAGATTTTCTCCAACACCGTACCTATTAGTGTACGATGATCCTCCAAGAGAGCAGCTGACTCCAGGAGGCTCGTCAGGGTGTTCGGCCGGACACCGGACTCTTTCGGACCCTTTTCATTGTCCGCCACAGGAGCCAAACACGCTGGGCTCGGGGCGGCCGAAGTGTTAGCCTCCGGCCCCATTGGATCTGGACTCCTCCGTGACGATACCTTAGGGTCGCCCGCCTCACGGGGCGGAGAGGTAGGTGGGGTTTCACTCTCCATCATCTCCGGAAGAAGATCCCCCGAGGACGAACCCTGTTGAGATGAACTGCTGACCGGAGTGCAAAATAACAGGTCGTGGTTATTACTCTCAAAGGAAAAAAGCAACAAGCTTCTTGTTTATTAAACTTACAACTCAATGGAGGGCTGGTCCGTTAGCGGGCACTGTGCGGATAGGACGCCCTTCAGGGCAGGGCCCTTTGGTGAAGTCCTCTTCCCTTGTTTAGGCGCCCCCGTTTCCAAGTCTTCGGAAGCGTCCCTCTTCTTCCCGCGGGGGGAGGGAACTTCAGATTCGCCTCCCCTATTCTCCTCCTCCGTGGAGACATTAATTCCCCCAGTTCGGATGCACAATGTGTGAGGCCCACTCTTGGCCTCCCAACTTTTCCCTTCATCTTTTTCCGGTGGCACTTGACTTAGCGTCCGTTTAAGAATCCTGGCCATTGCCGGACCGGGCGAGCCTTCCGGAAGCGGGGCCAGACACCTGATCCTCTCTGCCTTATTAAGCCAATCCTTGTTGCAGACATTATTCATAACAATTCTATGAATATAAGCAAAGTGTTCGGTTATAGGGTTACTTACTTGGGTATCTAGGCGATTGCAGCTCAGGCCCGCATCCTCGGTGGTGTCCGGACACTTTATTCATGGTCCGAAGAACAACTTATACATTCCTTCGGGCGTCATGCCGAGGAAGTGCTGAATGGTTCATGGGCCCTCTGGATTGAACTCCCACATCCGGAGAGGTCGACGTTTGCACGACAGAGCCCGCCGAACTAGCATTACCTGGATTATTTTGACAAGACTAATGTCCCTCTCGAGGAGCTCCCGAATTCGGCTCTGCAGCATCGGTACATCGTTTGCAGGCCCCCAGTTCAGTCCCATGTTGGCCCACGATGCCAGTTGAGGCGGAGGGCCCGGGCGGAAGGCGGGGGCGGCCTCCCACCTTGAGCCTCGAGGAGCTATGGCATAGAACCACCTCCGTTGCCATAAATCAGATACCTCCGGGAAGGAGCCTTCAGACCACGGGGCATCGGTGTTCCTGCTTATAATGGCGCCTCCACACTCTACATGTCGCCCCTCAATCATCTTCGGCTTCACATTGAAGGTCTTGAGCCATAAGCCGAAGTGGGGGGTAATGTGGAGGAAGGCTTCACACACGACGATAAACGACGAGATGTGGAGGATGGAATCCGGAGCTAGATCATGGAAATCTAGCCCGTAGTAGAACATGAGCCCCCTCACGAAGGGGTAAAGAGTGAGACCCAAGCCCCGGAGGAAGTGGGAGACAAATACGACGCTCTCGTTGGGCTCGGGAGTGGGGATAACCTGTTCGGGAGCAGGAAGCCTGTGCTTGACATCGGCGGTCAAATACCCGGCCTCCCTGAGCTTCACAATATCCTCCTCTATGATAGAGGAAGCCATCCACTGGCCTTGATGGTCGGATCCGGACATGATCGAAGATCCGGGGTTCTTAGGCTCGAGCTTTGGGTGTTGGAACTCAGGGTGCGAGATGCGCGAGCGTGGAGATAGAGGGATAGGCCTCATCGCCTTTATAAAGGGGGGAAGAATATCAAGCGTCCCTAAACATGGTCGTTCGAGACTTGCCTAAAAACACGGAGTCATGCCAACAGGAACGGTTGGATTACCCATACTCGTATTGATGAGGATTCCGTAGTAAGGGGGACACGATCTCTGCTTTGACAAGACGTGCCAAGGAAACCGCCTCATGGTGTGTGCGATAGCAAGTTGTAAAAACCGTTCGAATAAAAACCGGACCGTGGCGTGATGTCACTTTTCAAAGAGTTGTCAGCAGATTAGATTCGTGAATTATTATTCTCTCTACGGTGGTATATGCAATTTATCTTGCAGAGCCGGACACGATCCTTGTGTTCGGAACTTATCTTGAAGTATTCAGAGATGGAACCCGCCTCGCAATGCCGAAGACAATCTACGCGCTGGACTCATCGTCATTTAAGCTTGGTTCACGGGCTAATGAGGGAGTCCTGGATAAGGGGGTATCCGGACTGTCGGATTATATACTTTGGCCAGACTGTTGGATTATGAAGATACAAAATTGAAGACTTCATCCCATGTCTGGATGGGACTCTCCTTGGCATGGAAGGCAAGCTTGGCGATTCGGATGTAGATCTCCTTCTCTGTAAACCGACTATGTGTAACCCTAGCCCCCTCCGGTGTCTATATAAACGGGAGGGTTTAGTCCATAGGACACAACAACAGCAATCGTACCATAGGCTAGCTTCTAGGGTTTAGCCTCTCTGATCTCGTGGTAGATCAACTCTTGTAATACTCATATTATCAAGATCAATCAAGCAGGAAGTAGGGTATTACCTCCATCGAGAGGGCCCGAACCTGGGTAAACATCGTGTCCCCAGCCTCCTGCTACCATTAGCCTTAGACGCACAGTTCGGGATCCCCTACCCGAGATCCGCCGGTTTTGACACCGACAATGACCCAGGGTCATTTTGGACAAATCAGGTCGGGTTGCCTCCTGGCTATAAATATCCCACCCCCTACACCATAAGTTGGTGGCTGCTCAGATTTAGTGCATGACTTTTGTCGTTTGAGAGCAACCCACCTCCAAAGCTTTTGAGAGAGTAATCCTTACAAGGACAAAGCCCAAAACACCCAGAGCCAAAGAGTGTTAGGCATCACTGAAGTCTTTCTGTTCGCGTGATCTGAAGACTTATTACACTTGAGGATTGTGAATCCTCCAGACGGTTAGGCGTCGCGTTCTGAGCATCCAAGAGCCATTGTGGATTGTCGGTGAATGAAGTCTGTGAAGGTTTGGAAGTCTCCCTTGAAGACTTACCAGAGTGATTGGGCGAGGACTAAGTGTTCTTAGCTCAAGTTGAATAAGGTGAAGATGCGGTCTTCTGAGTTGAATCTCAGCCTCCCTAACCAGACGTACAGTTGTCACAGCAACTGGAACTGGTCCAACAAACCCTTGTCCTCTCCAAGCAACTGGTTCTATCCTTCCTCTCTCTCTTTGCTTAAAGTTTTTCTTTGTGAAGTCTTTGCCCATTTCCCTGATCTGATTGACTTCACTGTGTGAAGACTGTTTATTGTTTGGCTTCATACTATCTTCCATCCTGATCCATACTACCTAGCTGCTGACAGTCTTCGTGCTTTCACTACATTGCTTACTTGACTATGGCTTGTCTAGTGTAGTCTACCTTCCATTGCATATCAATAGGTTCATTTCTATTGTTTGTCTTCAAAGCACCCATGTTTTGAAGACTTTCATAAAAATTGCCTATTCACCCCCCCTTAGTCGAATACTAGCACTTTCAGTCACCGTGGGTGCCTCGTAGTCGAGTGGAACGTCTCCTCCCACTGAATGCACATCGCCGGAAAATACTGAAATTAACCGAGGATAAATGCGAGCACCAGGACTTTAACCCTGGTGTGCTCGAGAAACCACTGTCCTCCTAACCATCCAACCACGGTGTGGTTAGCACCACAAAATGTATGTGGTGACCGTGATGAGCTTATTCTGAAGTCCAGTGACCATATCGTGCTTTCGCTTCAAATACAATGACCATAAGTGTCATCAACAAAATACAGAGCACGCATCAAATACAAAGTCTGTCAGTGTCATCAACAAAATACGGAGATGTATTGTGAGCTAGATACCGTATGATCACCACGAGAATGTATGCGGTGACCATAATGAGCACATTATGTAGTCCAGTGACCGTATAGTGCTTTTTCTTGAAATACAATGACTGTCACACGTGAATGTGTCATGGGCATGCATACTTTTAGAGGTCCGAGAGATAGTTTGTGTGCGTACGTGAAAGTGGTGTAGAAAGAGGGGGTGTCCGGTGGAGACAACGAGAGATATGCCCTTTGTTTCTCTTTCCCATGACTAATATTTTAGGAGAAAATATAAACATTCACAATGCAGAACAAATATTTTGGATGCACCATGCAATTAACTTTCATGTATAACATTGTACTATTGTATATGCTTATTTTCTTAGTGGCCGATTGCGTGTGTGGTGTGGTGGGCACATCATTTGTAGTTCGGGTGGGCACATCATTTCTAGTTGTGGTGGGTCAACATGAGGACTCATGGGTCGGTTCCATCTTGCGCCACATAGATTGGACCGAGATGCATTATACGAAGACCCATGTGGAGGACTCGACATACAACACGGAGCTACCAGAGTCGTGGAGGACTCTATCCCCACTGGTGATAAGCCGACTATATATGATTTGTAACCCTAGGCCCTGAGTATGCTTTAGAAGCCTGGGGGCTAGTTCACTGATAGTATACACACACGCACAATGCCTGGTATTCACGTGTACTTTGTACAGACCCCTATCACTAATATACAGTACTGAGAGTAGGCTTTTTCCTCAACTGCAAGGGTCCGAACTAGGGTAAAACTTGCCTTGTATTACCATCCAGCCTAACAGTCAGGGATATCCTACTGAATGATCTGATGGAATCATATCTGCGAACTACTAAGAGAGAGGTGTATTTGTGTGTGGGGGGCAATGTGTGCGAGAGAGGCCTAAAGATAATGTGTGTGCGGGAGACACGTAGGCATAGATATGTGCGTATAGAGGGCTAGTAGAGACCGTGCGTGTGTATATATGCATGTGAGAGAAATAGTGTTTTCCAACTTAGATTAGTGAAAAGAGTGGTACATAGTAGTCAGAAAGAGAGAGAGAGAGAGAGAGAGAGAGAGCGTGTGCGTGAGACACCGCGAGACCCCAGGAGAGACTGTGAGCATGTGTGAAAGAGAAATGCCGATGCATATAAAGTGTGTGCACTTATGCGTTACATAGAGAGATATATAGCGCGTTTGTGGGAACGGGACGAGGCATAGTGCATCTATGTGTAAAAGGCGGTTCTATGGATTAAAATAAAATATAAATGGCATTACTATTTTTGGATGAGATCATGAATTTTGCAATTTGCGTATGAACGAAAATTGGTCTATCAGACACCCATACTCTATTGAATTCTAGCATGTGCATGTGTTTATTTCATATTATCGATCCATAGAGTGAGAGCGGTTTGAAATACAGGCAATGCATTGCTTTTGCAATTCATATATAAACATTAATTAGTGCACTCCATGTTGTTATTATGACGCACTTTATACATTTGTCACTTACATGGATACATTCCAAATTGCTAGCTACGAAATAGAATACATGTTGAATTCAACATAAAGGGGGTTTCGAAGATTCGAATTCATAGGAAGTGCATTCATCTCTTTGAACCCGAGATAATGGTAATTGTAAATCAGATCTAAAGGGGGGCATCAATCTTTGTTGTGCATTTGAACATGCTATATATTCATATGCATGTCTAACTATTTTTTTGCAACTAAGGAGATTATATCTGGAACCATGCATGAACTGAGGTAAGTTGCATATTTTTTAATATATACTCGTGTACAATGTATATTCAAATGTACCCCCTCTATTCCAAAATAATCGTAGCTTTAGGATTTTCAAGAGTAAAGATTTGTGAAGTTTGACAAATCCTGAAAGTTCAATTCAAGAGAACCGAAAAGTTTAATGCTTCTGCCCCCAAATATTGAACGAAGCACCAAATAAGCCTCTGGTCAACCGAAACCGCGCGAGATTAATGTTTGGTGGTAGGAAATTACTGTCCTAACTCTGGCCCGTGTAGCCTATCGGCCTGGTGTCCAAAGGTCTAAACCATGGTAGGTTTGTAACTTCACCAAGACGCCAGTCTCAACTGCCTCCGAGAAGCACTCATACACTGTGGGCGCCTAAGCACCCATGCACTCGACCGAAATCTATCCCGCCCACCATTTGGGACACCTGAGATTACTGTCCTACCCCAACCCACAATATATCCGAAATTTTAGATGGGGGCAAAGTTTGTAACTCTCCCCAAATTTCAAACAAGCGCGCCCCAAACCGAAACATTGTTCCCCCTTAGTTCCCCCTCCCTCTGTTTCCCCATTCATACTCCGTGGGCGCCAAAATGCCCTCTCCACCAGCCGCGAAACCCCAGCCTCCTCCGTCCTCCACCCCATAGCGCCCAATCCATTGCCGCCCTCCTCCATCATGCCGGAGCCGGTACCCGGACGTCTCCGTCCAATGCAACCGCAACCGCAATGCCCTCAAGGACTTATCAACTGAAGCCGAGGAAGAGCTCCCTCCACGACGCCGACACCGACGTGCGCCGTACGAGAACCACTTCGACCATGTCATCCTGCACCTCACCGCTGCCGCTCCACTGTCGCAACCGTCCACCGCACTGGAGTTGTTCCCGCTATGTCGTTGTTCGCCGCCTTGGATCTGGTTCCCCGCCGCCAACAAACGGCCATGGGTTCGTCCAAGGCTCCACCGTCCTCCACAACTTCTCGTTTCCAGCGAACCACAAGAAGATCGTTGGAAATACAGAAGGAGGACACAACACTGCCAGCAGAAAGAGGTACTCCTCTTCCCCTATTCATGCAAATCTTACGTCTCTGCTCACACCGTATTCATCCCACGAAAGAAACTAGTTGAGATCTTCTTACTGCATCTTCTTCGTGATACCAAATGCACAAGGTTTCATCCTATTTACTATTTCACCTTTGCCAGAGGTCAGTAGCCCGCCTGGATTTCAATTCAGGGTCAGTTGAACCGCAACTAAAAGAAGCAGCACCCGCTTAGGCATGTGGAGCACCTAGTCCGCCTGTTTGCCGGGGAAGCGGCGCATCGGTGTCTATCATAGGGGTGTGGGGTGCAGGAGCTGCTTGCGTCCGATTTGGAGGTCACTGGGGCTTGAAGGGATGGCCGGGGGTGGTGCCAAGCACGGTGGTGCGGTGAGGTCGAGGGGAGAGCGGGGGCAGGGGACTGGGTCGGTTGTCGTTGGCGTTTCGAGGAAGATCATAACACTGATTGGCTGGAGGTAGATGAAGGCAATCTGCTCGTTCTTTGTACATCGGACGATGCAGAAAAAATGGACTGACCTATTTGTTTTCAGTCGACTGTTATTTTCATAGAATCCTGTAGTAATTTCGTGTGACATGCATGTTGTAGAGATATCATATGTCTCCCGTCATTTATTTCTCACCGACCTTCTATCTGCTACCTTTACACTGTAATACTTGTGCACACACTTCACCCATACTCACACTATTGTTTTTTTATGCATGGGTATTTCAGACTCTGACGTAGTGTTGATGAATACAAAAAAGAAAAGACAGAAGTCACTCTAGTGTAATTCAAAGATAAGCACTAAGTATTTCAGCGCTCTAAAGGGTGCAGTGTCAGCAGATGGTGACAGTAAACGTAGCTCTGCAATTGATGATCTCAATTGCCACACACAACCATCCTAGGTGCTTGCTTTAACTTCGTGCTGTCAAATGTGGTTGCATGTTGCATATGGTGTCTAGCTTGTATTGCTTCCAATTTGGTTAAATTGCATTTGCTTACTTTACTCATTATACCTTTGATAATGACATGCCTTCCTGTTTTTGATACATACTACATATGTCTATTGACCATGTTCGTACATCAAATTAATGCTATTTTGTATCCCTCGTCAATCACTTATGATGAGACAGTCACCCTAGTGGGTTACTGTGAGACGCGCTACTCGTTTAAAGAGTGCAGTGTCATCCTCCCCACATGATTCACAAGAAATAGCAAGGCTAAATGAAGATAGTCAACGTAGTTCTCTAGTTGATGACCGCAATTCCCCCACACCACCACCGTAGGTGCTTGCTCTTACTTGGCAGTGTGATATGTGGTTGCATGTTGCATATGGTGTCTACCCTGTAATGCTTCTAATTAGGGTAAATTGCATTTGCTTAGTTAACACATTATACCTATGAATATGACATGCCTTCCTGTTTTTGGTACATACTATGTCTTTCTATTAACCATGTTCTTACATCAAACTACTTTTCTTGTGTATCCCTCATCAATCACTTCTGATGATACACCTTCAAGTTGATAGTGTAATATTGGTTGCATCTTGCATAACATTTCAAACATGTATTGCCTCTAATTTGTTGAAGTGCCACTTATAATGAGACATATCTAACTTGGTAGAGTGATTTAATTGGGACTTTCATATGGTGTCTAGATTGCATTGCTTCCAATTTGTTGAAATGCCTTCTACTTAGCGTTTTTCATACATATTCCATCCTCCTACAATGTGGTTGCCATACATAAAAGTTGTGTTCGTCAGTATCATGCATCAGTGAATTTGGAAGTGCGAGTTTCATTCCTTTTTCTTGTGTATTTACTTGACAATGCAAAATCTAAAAGGACGAAGGCATGGAATGATGGTAGTCCTCTGGAGCAACCAAAACAGATGATCTCTGCAGATTCTCCTGCTACTCCTACTATAGTGCAAAATCTAAAAGGACGAAGGCACAGAATGATGGTAGTCCTCTCGAGCAACCGAAACAGATGATCTCTGCAGATTCTCCTGCTACTCCTACTACAGTGCAAGTTCCAAATCTCATCTCCCCTACTCCACAGGTTGCATGTTGCATATGGTGCCTAGCTTGCATTGCTCCTAATTTGTTAAATTGCATCTCCTTAGCTTACACATTATACATGTGAATATGACATGCCTTCCTATTTTTTGTACATACTACATCTGCCTATCACACCATGTTCTTACATCAAACTACTGTTCTTGTGTATCCTGCATCTATCACTTATGATGAGATAGTCATGCCCGTGGGTTAGTATGAGATGCACTACTTTTATAAAGAATGCAGTTTCATCCTCTCCACATGATTCTCAAGAAACATCAAGCCTAAATGAAGATATTGAACGTGGCTCTGTACTTGAAGACTGCACTTCCCCTACACCACCATCACAGGTGCTTGCTCTAACTTTGCAGTGTGATATGTGGTTGCATGTTTCATACGGTGTCTAGCTTGTAATGCTTCTAATTAGGGTAAATTGCATCTGCTTAGTTTACACATTATACCTATGAATATGACATGCCTTCCTATTTTTGGTACACACTACATCTATGTGTTAACCATGTTCTTACATGAAACTACCTCTCTTCTGTATCCTGCATCAATCACTTACGATGAGACACCTTTATTCGTTGCATATTGCATATTATTTCTAGCCTGTTGCCATGTATTGCTTCTAATTTGGTCAAATACATTTGTTAGGCCACCCTTTTAATTTGGCAGAGTGATATTGGTTTCATCTTTCATATGGTTTCTAGCTTGCATTGCTTCTAACAAGTTCAAACACCTTGTGCTTAGTTTACACTTTACACATCATACATGTCAATATGTCACGTCGTCCTGTTTTTCATACATATTCCATCCTCCTATCATGTGGCTGCCTTACATGAAAGTAGTGCTCGTCAGTATCATGCATCAATGAGTTCTGAAGAGCAAATTTTATTCCTTTTTCTTGTGGGTTTGACTTGACAAGGCAAAATCAAGAAAGAGGAAGGAACATAGTAAGGAAGGCGATGATGGTGGTCCTCTGCAGCAACGCAAATGAAGCATGTGTACGGATTCTCCTTGTACTGCTAGTGAATCACAAGGTCCAAGTCTCCCCTCCCCTACTCCACCATCCAAGGTGCTTGCTCTAACTTGGCAGTGTGACATCTGGTTGTATGTTGCATATGGTGTCTAGCTTGTATTGCTCCTAATTAGTGTAAACTGCATCTGCTTAGCTTACACATGATACGCTTTCCTGTTTTTGGTACATACTATATATGTCTATCACACCATGTTCTTACATGAAACTACTCCTCTTGTGTATCCTGCATCAGTCACTTATGATGGGACACCTTTAAGTTGGTAGTGTGATGTTGGTTTGCATATTGAATATGATGTCTAGCATGTAGTGCTTGTTGTTTGATGAACGCCACCTATGACGAGACAGTTTTAACTTGGCAGAGTGATATTGATTGCACCTTCCATATGGCGTCTAGCTTGCAGTGCTTCTAATTTGTTGAAGAGCCTTCTGCTTAGTTACCACATCATAGGTGTGAATATGTCAAGCCGTCCAGTTTTTCGTACATATTCCATCCTCGTATCATGACTTCGCCTTTCATCAGAGTAGTGTTCGTCAGTATCATGCATGAATGAGTTCTGAAGAGCGAATTATATTCCTTTTTCTTGTCGGTTTGACCTCACAATGCAAAATCAATAAAGCGGAAGGAAATTGGTAAGGCATTGGATGATGGTGGTCCTTCCAAGCAACTGAAACGGAGGGTCTCTACGGATTCTACTCTGCCATCCTCCCAACAAGATTCGCAAGACAACGCAAGGCTAGACAGTCAACGTAGTTGTGTAGATGATGAGCACATCTCCCCTACTCCACCATCACAGGTGCTTGCTCTAACTTGGCACTATTATATGTGGTTGCATGTTGCGTATGATATCTAGCTTGTATTGCTTCTAACTTTGTTGAATTGCATCTACTTACTTTACACATAATGCCTGTGAATATGACACGTGTTCCTGTTTCTAGAACATACTATATCTGATCACACCATGTTCTTACATCAGACTACTGTTCTTGCATATCCCGCATCAGTCACTTATGATAAGGCACCTTTAAGTCGCCACTGTGATATTGGTTGTGTCTTGCATATGATTTCTAGCATGTACTGCTTCTAATTTGTTGAAACGCCATACAGTTTGAACTTGGCAGAGTGATATTGGTTGCATCTTTCATATGGTGTCTAGCTTGCAGTGCTTCTAATTTATTGAAATGCCTTCTGCTTAGTTACCACATAATAGGTGTGAATATGTCACGCATCCTGTTTTTCATACATATTCCATCCTCACATCATGTGTTTGCCTTTCATCCGAGTAGTGTTCGTCAGTATCATGCATGAATGAGTTCTGAAGAGCGAATTTTATTCCTTTTTATTATCGGTTTGACTTCACAATGTAAAATCATTACAGCTGAAGGAAATTAGTCTGGCAGTGGAGATGGTGGTCCTTCAGAGCAACTCAAACATGGGGTCTCTACAGATTCTACTCCGCCATCCTCCCAATAAGATTTGCAAGACAACACAAGGCTGGACAGTCAACGTAGCTATGTAGATGATGAGCACATCTCCCCTACTCCACCATTACAGGTGCTTGCTCTAACTTGGCACTATTACATCTGGTTGCATGTTGTGTATGATGTCTAGCTTGTATTGCTTCTAACTTTGTTGAATTGCATCTGCTTACTTTACACATAATGCCTGTGAATATGACATGTGTTTCTGTTTCTAGAACATACGTGTACATGATGAGCATATCTCCCCTACTCCACCATCACAGGTGCTTGCTCTAACTTGGAACTGATATATGTGGTTGTGTGTTTCGTGTGATGTCTAGTTTGTATTGCTTCTGATCATGTTGAATTGCATCTGCGTAGCTTACAACTTATACCTGCAACGATCACTTACCCATAAGACACATTTAACTTGGGACTGTGATGTAGGTTTCATCTTGCATTGTCTTCTAGCTTGTACTGCTTCTAATTTCTTGAAATGGCACTTATGACGAGACACTTTTTACCTGATAGAGTGATTTTGGTTGCATGTTCATATGGTGCCTAGCTTTCATTTCTTCTAATTTTGTTGAAATGCCTTCTGCTTACTATTTTTTCATATATATTCCATCCTCCTATCGTACGTGTGAATATGCAATGCTGTCTTTTTTGTATATATTCCATCCTCCTATCCCGCGCTTGCCTTACATCAAAGTAGTGTTCGTCTGTATCATGCATCAACCAGTTATGCAGAGATAATTTTATTCATCTTCTTGTGGTTTTGACTTCATAAGGAAATATCATAAAATAGGAAGGAAAAGAGTAAGTCAGGGGATGTTGGTGGTCCTCCGCCCCGACGCAAACAAAGACTCTCTAGATTTGCCACTGCTGCTGCTAATGAAGTTGAAGTCCCAAGTCTACATGATGAGTTCATCTCCCGTACTCCAGCATTGCAGGTGCTTGCTCTAAGTTGACAGTGTGATAATTAGTTTCATGTTGCATATGTTGTTTAGCTTGTATTTCTTATATTTTGATTAAATTGCACCTGCTGAATTTATACGTTATACATTTGCATATGACATGGCTTTCTTTGTCTAGAATACATTGCATCTATCTATCATACCATGTTCTTACATCAAGGTACTGTTGTTGTGTATCCTGCATCAGCACTCATGATTGGACGCTTTTAACATGGCAGTTTGATAGTGGTTGCATCTTGCATTGATTTCTATGTTGTACTCCTTCTAATTTTTCAAATTGCCACTTATGACAAGACACTTTTAACTTGGCAGAGTAATATTGGTTGTGTAACATCCCAAATTTTCAATTTGGAACGTTATACATAGATCATCATTGCATATCATATTTTATTGCATTTTGGTTGATCCTAGAAATTCTACGCAACTCAAGGACCCACGAAGAGAGTTGGGGATTTTGTTATTTTCATATTTGAGTTTTCTCAAATTTTTGAAAAGAGGATCATTTGGTTTTAGTCATTTTCTCTCCGAATAATTCCAATGTTAAAACAAAAGAGAGGAAATAAAATGGCTTCTCCAAAATAAAAGAAATATTGGAGGAAAATGTTAAAATCAAATAAGAATTTTATTTGGACTTTTTTTTGCTATTTTTATTTGAATTAGGAACAAAATGTGTTTTTCAAAATTGCATTAGAGGCCCAAACAAAAGAGAGGAAATAAACCTTGTCCGCAATATTATTAGAGGACCGCGAAAATTTATTTAGGGATATTTGGACTCTGTTTAGTATTTATTTTATTTTTTTCCATGTCAGTTTATTTAAAAAAACTAACCGACCTAACCGGGCCGTGCCTGAGCCGGACACTGCCCGGCCGACCTTTATAAGCCGAGGCCCAAGGTCCTGCTGCAGCCCAAGTCGCCCCGCCGCCCCAAACCGTAACCCTAGCGTCGCCGACAACGCCACCTCGCATCACCGCCGCGCCGCTGCCTCGCACCACCGCTGCCGCCGCCGACCCCGCCATTGCCAAGGTAGCCGCCGCCGCCGATCGGTTTTTCTTGGAAAAACCGACCAGTTTTTTTTGAGAAAACCCTAGATCTAGTTTTTTCATATCGGTTTGGTTTTTTCTGGTTTAGTTAACTAGCGGACGTTCGTCCGTACGTTTTAACGAACGTTGTTCGTCAGTTAGTCGCAGATAGCGAACGTTCGTTCGTTAGTCTGTTCGTCTCGTTTTATTTTCCAGGGTTTTTCTGGGATTATTTTCGATTGTGATTTCTGCCCTATTCTTCGTTCTAGTATAACTTTTTACTCGTTTGTCCGTTTTAGATGAAACAAGCGCCTAGATCTTCATTTCGAAGCCCTCTTTCTGTTTAACCAACTTGATTTGGTACTGTAAAATTTGACTTTAGTCCATATTAGTAATCAGATCTTGTTTCTTTCGTAGTTTGAGTTTTGTTGCTCCATTTTATTTGATTCTTTTTGCAAACCGGAGTTCTTCAGTTGAACTTTCTGGTTAGATCTTATTATTTGAGTTTTGCCCGTGCTTTTAGTTGAGTGCTTATGTATGTTATTGTTTGCTTGCGATAGAATTCCCAGAGTGCGAAGCGTGCTACTAGGAGTCCCTAGGTTTTGTGGATCATCAGCAAGGCAAATAACACTTTGATCATATCCCTTTATTACCCATGTTTTTATGCATTAGTTCCAATCCTAAAATATTGCATGGTTAGGATCTGAATAACATGTGGGTTTGGGAAGTAGATGATGAGGTAGAACCTATTGCCCTTTTATTATCAAACCTTTGGGAGTTACTTCTACGTTATGCTTAGGATTGCTATGCTATGCTCGTAGACGTGGATTGGGTGAGTGTATCCATGACAGATGTGAGTATTGTTAATTAAATGTTAACTTAAGGTGGCTACTTAAAGACACATCTGGGTGGATTGGTTGCGGGCACCTGGAGAATCCAGTGTTGTCCTAGGATATCCCGGAGTACCCGTGTGATCATCCTACGGTTCGCCACCCAGGCTCAAAGGGATCATAAAATTATTCATGCTAGAAACTTCCATGTGCAGCCACAAGCTATTATGGGCCACAAGCCAGTGGTGGGCTAGCAGATGTAGGGGAAAGTAGGTGTAACTTTCCACCCAGAGTAAAGAGTAAATGTTTCTGAAAAACTGTGTCTCGGTCATCCATTTCTCAAACACCATGTAGTGCGAGAAATTCAACGGAGGAGATCAAGTCTTGTGGGTAAAAGTGCGCAAGCCTATGTAGAGTGTACAAACTAATCATGGTTAGCCGTGTCCCCGGTTATGGACATCTTGAGTATCTGGTTCTTGGATTATCATGTTGATCTCATCACTCTAAATTAATTTGTTGGGTTAATTGATGATGTTTAATTGGGATTGAGTTGGAGGAACCTTCTCAATGTTTAACAACCACCATGATAGTTAAATAAAATTTATTCCTTTGTTGTTGGTAAAAATTGGCTTTATGCAAAACTGTAACCATAGAGCTTTCCACCAGCCATATATGCATGTAGTGATAGCATTTATCTGTTCATTTCTCTATGTGTTACTTTGCCAGCATATTCCATGTGCTGACCCGTTTCGGGCTGCAACATATCATGTTACAGACTTTTTAGACGACGAGTAAGGTGCCATAGGTCGTTGTCGTTCACTTAGCTATGCCGTTAGAATTGATGGACTCACTTTATCTTCCAAGCCTTCCGCTATTATCGTATTTAGATGGCCTTAAGCCATATTATTGTAATAAGTTCTCTTTTGAGACATTCAACGTAATAAGTGTGTGATTGAAATTATGTTATAAATCCTCAAGTACTGTGTGTGTCAGCATTACCGATCTAGGGATGACACTGATGCACAGAGACTAGACTATTTGAGGTCTAGTCGCTACAAGATGGTATTGGAGCACACGCTGACTGTAGGACACGACCACTAAGAAAAACCATAGGCCACTCTTCTCTACTCATTTCTGACTCCTCTCCCTTTTCTACTCTATAGGATGGCGGACTCAAGGAACAAGTTTACACAGCCGAATGAAGATACACCTTTTGGACGACACTTGAAGGAAGTCACTAGGTACCTAAACATAGGAATACCAAGCTTCACCGGGACCTACATCCCCACTTTACCAGAAGAGGCGCGTTGGATGATTCGAGTTCAAGTTCCAGGAAGGACGTTCATGCCAGTCACGAAGTCCATAGGGTTTTCCTTTGATGGACCAACCTGGAGTCTACGAAAGAGCATGGCAGCCCACATCGCCATGGGATGCATTGGAGAAGTTTACCACAAGGATCTTAAGGACACTATCTACCAGATATGTGGGCGCCGAGATGAGCAATGGGAGATGATCAGCACTAGGAAGGATAGGTCCATTGCAGCTTTCATCCAGGAGTTAAACCAGCACATTCGTTGCCAGGAGAACCAGATGTGCGCAAGCATGATAGATCTGAAGAAGGCAATGACCAGGATCACGAAGCTAGAGGAAGAACTCAAGTCTACACGCGATGGATACGAGGAGGAAATGACGATACTCATGGAGAAGAATGATGACCTGACAAGGAAGCTAGGAGTGTTCATGGGAGACCCCACGCCAGGGGGAGATGATGATGATTCCAAGGACTACATCATCATCGACGACACCGACTCAGACCCCGACGATAGCGATGATGACTATGTTGATGAAGCTGGAGCAGATATCATGGAGTCTTCCACTGATCAAACTTTGTAGTCAACCACCATATCAGTAGTAGTATTCCCCAATGTATATAGTATAGTCCGAGCACTTTTGTAATGATAGTTAGACCAATTGTAAGCCCTTGTTTGAATTGATTGGAGTGATATGATTGTGTTTGTCTCATGTGCATATGGGTAGTGTTTCCCCTCTAGACCTCATTCTATTCTGTTTTCTCACCTTTTCTAAACCCATCATATGCCTCCGAGACGTGACAATGGATTTGCTTTCCCACCGGAGCTCACCCAGTTGATCCAGCAGCAGAATACCTTGATGCAGCTATTAGTTCAGAATCAGAACCAAGGGAATAACAACAACAATAACAACAACAACAACAACAACAACAATAATAATAACAACAACAACAACAACAACAACAACAACAACCCACCACCACCACCTGTTGATCACTTAGCCCGTTTCCTAAGGCTAAATCCTCTGGTGTTCTCTAGTAGCACCGAGCCGATTGTTGCAGATGATTGGCTCCGCAAGATTGGAAGGGAGCTGACCACTGCAGGATGCACAGATGTGGAGAGAGTGTGTTTTGCCGCACACCAGCTTGATGGACCCGCAACGTCAAGGTGGGAAAATTTCACAGCCACTTACCCCATTGACACTGTTACATGGGACCAATTTCAGCAGTCTTTCCGCACTGTCCATGTTTCAGCAGGAGCTATGGCCATGAAGAAGCACGAGTTTCACAACTTGCGCCAAGGAGGATGCACAGTGGGCCCGTATGTGGATGAGTTTAGTAAGTTAGCACGTTATGCCCCTGATGACGTAGCTACAGATGCCGCTAAGCAAGAGAAGTTTCTAGAAGGACTGAATAATGAGATGAGCATGCAGTTGATGGTGGCAACATTCACCAACTACCAGGAGTTGGTAGATAGAGCTCTTATGATTGAAGGAAAGCAGCAGCAGATAGACAGTAGCAAGAGGAAGTATGGACAAGGGAAGTACAATTCAGGAGCTCAGCAGAGACCCCGTTTTACCCCGAACTCGGGAGGACACATTCACCATAACCATGGAGGCCAGAATTCTAATGGAGGTAGTACGCATAACCATAGTGGCCCCAAGAACAGGAATGGGAATGGAGGAAGCAACAGCCAGAACCGTTCCAACCCAACAACGCCCGCCAAGAAGGATCTAAGTCACATTACTTGTTTCAAGTGCGAGAAGAATGGACATTACGCCACATAGTGTTCTGAAGCAAAGAATGGAAATGGCAATGGAAGCTCTGGGAAGAAGCCCAACCCTTTCAATAGGGGACAAGTGAACCACGTTAGCATGGAGGAGGTTAAAGAGCAGCCCGATGCAGTTATAGGTAAGTTTTTGGTTAAGTCTTTTACTGCAATCGTTCTTTTTTATATTGGTGCATCGCGTTCATACATATCAAGGGGATTCATGGATAAGTATAAGTTGCCCACCAAAGTTCTTAGGACACCTATTTAGTAAGCTCGCCAGGAGCGGAGCATATGGCAAGCCAAGGATATTTTCAAATGCCATTGACCATAGGTAGATAAGTTTTTCCCTCGGATCTGATAATCTTGGAGTCACAAGGGTTGGATGTGATTTTGGGTATGGATTGGCTATCGATGTATGGAGGAAACATTGATTGCGCCAGTAAGTCGATTATGCTCACCACCCTAGAAGGAAGAAGAATCAAGTATGTATCCCGACATATGCCGAAGAGGACTCAAGTGAATTCCTTATCAGGAGTTGTATAGGAGGAAGTACCGGTGGTGAAGGATTACCCCGATGTATTTCCGGAGGAGTTGCCAGGCATGCCACCGGATAGAGACATTGAGTTTTTGATTGAGCTTTTGCCAGGCACAGGGCCAATATCAAAGAGACCGTATTGGATGCCCGCAAAGGATTTGGAGGAGATTAAGAAGTAGATTAAGGAGTTACTGGATAAAGGTTTCATATGACCAAGTTCGTCACCTTGGGGATGTCCATTACTTTTAGTGGAGAAGAAAGATGGATCATTAAGGATGGTTGTTGATTATCATGCGTTGAATGAAGTGACAATCAAGAATAAGTACCCACTGCCGATGATCAATGATTTGTTTGACCAGTTTCAAGGAGCTAAGGTATTTTCCAAGATTGATTTACGATCAGGATACCACCAGCTGAAGATTCGAGAGCAGGATATACCTAAGATAGCTTTTACCACAAGGTACGGGCTATATGAATATACCGTTATGTCATTTGGTCTGACTCACGCGCCTGCCTATTTCATGAACAAGGTGTTTATGGAGTTTTTGGATAAGTTCATTGTAGTGTTCATTGACGATATATTGGTCTACTCGAAGAATGAAGAGGAGCATAAGGAGCATTTGCGTTTGGTTCTCGAGAAGCTCAGGAAACACCAAGATGTATCTGGATTTGAAGGAAAGTTTCTGGTGAACCAGAATAAAGAAGGATATTGCGGAGTATGTAGCATTATGTGATGTATGTGAGAGAGTGAAGGCAGAGCATCAGAAGCCAGCAGGATTGCTACAGCCATTGCCGATACCCGAATGGAAGTGGGACAAGCTTGGCATGGATTTTATCACTGGATTTCCCAAGACTCATTCATGCTATGACTCGATATGGGTTGTAGTCGATCGGTTGACGAAAGTAGCTCATTTCATCCCAGTTAAGACCACTTATAACAATGCTAAGTTGGCAAGGATATATATGACCAGGATCGTATGTCTTCATGGAGTTCCGAGGACCATTGTATCAGATAGAGGAACCCAGTTTACCTCAAAGTTCTGGAATCAGTTGCATGAAACTTTGGGTACTAGGCTAGAGTTCAGTACAACCTTTCATCCACAAACAGATAGACAGACCGAGAGAGTCAATCAGATTCTGGAGGACATGTTGAGAGCTTGTGCGCTAGATTATGGATCTAGTTGGGATGAAAATTTGTTGTATGCAGATTTCTCATATGACAATAGCTATCAAGCCAGTTTGAAGATGGCCCCTTTCGAAGCATTGTATGGAAGGAGGTGCAGGACACTGTTATTATGGGATGAATGTTGGAGACCGTCAGTTGTTTGGACCAGATTTGATTAAGGAGTCTAAAGAGAAGGTTAAATTGATTCATGACATACTCAAAGTAGCCCAATCCAGGAAGAAGAGTTGTGCGGATTCTAAATGCAAGGAGATAGTTTACAAAGTCGGAGACAGGGTATATCTTGGTGTGTCCCCACTTCGAGGAGTTAAGCATTTTGGAGTTAAGGGAAAGTTATCACCATGTTTTGTGGCACGATACAAAGTTTTGGAACGTATGGGAGAAGTTGCTTACAAGCTGGAACTGCCTGAAGGATTGTCAGGAGTTCACGATGTGTTTCACGTATCCCAGTTAAAGAAGTGCCACACAAAGATGGTCGGTATTCC
This sequence comes from Triticum aestivum, assembly GCF_018294505.1. Classification (NCBI taxonomy): domain Eukaryota; kingdom Viridiplantae; phylum Streptophyta; class Magnoliopsida; order Poales; family Poaceae; genus Triticum; species Triticum aestivum. The sequence goes on from NC_057801.1 coordinate 550,508,083, forward strand.
TCTGAGCGATACGGTGCCACTAGAAGCGATTCAGGTGGATAGTGATTTGACCTACGAGGAGAAACCAGTGAAGATTCTCGAGTTTGCCAGCCAAGTCACGCGCAGCAAGGTTATCAAGTTTTGCAAAGTTCAGTGGAGCCACCATACCGAGGAGGAAGCCACCTGGGAACGAGAGGAAGACCTACGGAAGGACCACCCACACCTATTTTCTAGCCAACCCGAATCTCGAGGGTGAGATTCATCTAAAGGGGGTAGGTTTGTAACATCCCAAATTTTCAATTTGGAATGTTATACATAGATCATCATTGCATATCATATTTTACTACATTTTGGTTGATCCTAGAAATTCTACAAACTCAAGGACCCACGGAGAGAGTTGGGGATTTCGTTATTTTCATATTTGAGTTTTCTCAAATTTTTGAAAAGAGGATCATTTGGTTTTAATCATTTTCTCTCTGAATATTTCCAATGTTAAAATAAAAGAGAGGAGATAAAATAAATTCTCAAGAATAAAAGAAATATTGGAGGAAAAATGTTAAAATCAAATAAGAATTTTATTTGGACTTTTTTTGCTATTTTTATTTGAATTAGGAAAAATGCATTTTTCAAAATTGCATTAGAGGCCCAAATAAATGAACACCTTGTCCGCAATATTATTAGAGGACCGTGAAAATTTATTTCAGGATTTTTGGACTCTGTCTAGTATTTCTTTTATTTGTTTTCTGCGTTAGTTTATTTTTAAGAAAAGCTAACCGACCTAACCGGGCCGTGCCCGAGCCGGACACTGCCCGACCGGCCTTTATAAGCTGAGGCCCGAGGCCCCGCTGCATCCCAAGTGGCCCCGCCGCCCCAAACCCTAACCCTAGCACCGCCGACGCCTCCGCCTCGCACCGCCGCTGCCTCGCACCGCCGCCGCGCCGCCGCCGACCCCGTCTTCGCCGAGGTAAGCCGCCACCGCCATCCGGTTTTTCTCGGAAAAACCGATCGGGTGTTTTTTTGAGAAAACCCTAGATCTACTTTTTTCAGATCGGTTCGGTTTTTTTTCGGTTTAGTTAACTAGCGGACGTTCGTCCGTACGTTCATTTTAACGAACTTTGTTCGTCAGTTAGTCGCAGACAGCGAACGTTCATTCGTTAGTCTGTTCGTCTCGTTTTATTTTCCAGGGTTTTTCCGCGATTATTTTTTCTTATGATTTCTGCCCTATTCTTCGATCTAGTATAACTTTTCGCTCGTTCGCCCGATTTAGATGAAACAAGCGCCTAGATCTTCATTTCGAAGCCCTCTTTCTGTTTAACCAACTTGAATAAGATTTTTGTACTGTAAAATTTGACTTTAGTCCAGATTAGTAATTAGATCTTGTTTCTTTCGTAGTTTGAGTTTCGTCGCTCCGTTTGATTTGATTCTTTTTGCAAATCAGAGTTCTTCAGTTGAACTTTTTGGTTAGATCTTCTTATTTGAGTTTTACCCGTGCTTTTATTTGAGTGCTTATGTATGTTATTGTTTGTTTGTGATGGAATTCCCGGAGTGCGAAGCGTGCTACTACAAGTCTCTAGCTTTTGCGGATCATCAGCAAGGCAAGTAACACTTTGATCATATCCCTTTATTACCCATGTTTTTATGCATTAGTTCCAATCCTCAAATATTGCATGGTTAGGATCTGAATAACATGTGGGTTCGGGAAGTAGATGATGAGGTAGAACCTATTGCCCTTTTATTATCAAACATTTGGGAGTTACTTCTACATTATGCTTAGGATTGCTATGCTATGCTTGTAGATGTGGATTGGGTGAGTGTATCCATGATAGATGTGAGTATTTTTAATTGAAGGTTAACTTAAGGTGGATACTTAAATACACATCTGGGTGGATTGGTTGCGGGCACCTGGAGAATCCAGTGTTGTCCTAGGATATCTCGGAGTACCCGTGTGATCATCCTACGGTTTGCCTGTTGGAAATATGCCCTAGAGGCAATAATAAAAGTATTATTATATTTCATTGTTCATGATAATTGTCTTGTATTCATGCTATAACTGTATTATCCGGAAATCGTAATACACGTGTGAATACTTAGACCACACTATGTCCCTGGTAAGCCTCTAGTTGACCAGCTCGTTGTGATCAAAAGATAGTCATGGTTTCCTGACTATGGACATTGGATGTCGTTGATAACGGGATCACATCATTAGGAGAATGATGTGATGGACAAGACCCAATCCTAAGCATAGCATAAAAGATCGAGTAGTTCGTTTTGCTAGAGCTTTGCAAGTGTCAAGTATCTCTTCCTTCGACCATGAGATCGTGTAACTCCCGGATACCGTAAGAATGCCTTGGGTGTACCAAACGTCACAACGTAACTGGGTGACTATAAAGGTACATTACAGGTATCTCCGAAAGTAGCTGTTGGGTTGACACGGATCGAGACTGGGATTTGTCACTCCGTATGACGGAGAGGTATCTCTGGGCCCACTCGGTAATGCATCATCATAATGAGCTCAAAGTGACCAAGGTGTTGGACACGGGATCATGCATTACGGTACGAGTAAAGTGACTTGCCGGTAACGAGACTGAACAAGGTATTGGGATACCGACGATCGAGTCTCGGGCAAGTAACGTACCGATTGACAAAGGGAATTGCATACAGGGTTTGATCGAATCCTCGACATAGTGGTTCATCCGATGACAACATCGAGGAGCATGTGGGAGCCATCATGGGTATCCAGATCCCGCTGATGGTTATTGACTAAGAGAGTCTCGGTCATGTCTACATGTCTCCCGAACCCGTAGGGTCTACACACTTAAGGTTCAGTCATGCTAGGGTTGTAGGGATATGTATATGCAGTAACCCGAATGTTGTTCGGAGTCCCGGATGAGATCCCGGACGTCACGAGGAGTTCCGGAATGGTCCGGAGGTAAAGATTTATATATAGGAAGTGCTATTTCGGGCACCGGGACAAGTTTCGGGGTTATCGGTATTGTACCGGGACCACCGGAGGGGTCCCGGGGGCCCACCGGGTGGGGCCACCCATCACCGGGGGCCACATGGGCTGTAGGGGGTGCGCCTTGGCCTTCATGGGCCAAGGGCACCAGCCCCACAAGGCCCATGCGCCTAGGGTTTCCCCCTAGGAGGAGTCCTAGTGGTGGAAGGCACCCCTAGGTGCCTTGGGGGGGAGGGAAACCTCCCTAGGCCGCCGCCCCCCCTAGTAGATCTCATCTACTAGGGCCGGCCACCCCCCCTTGGCACCCCTATATATAGTGGGGGAGGAGGAGGGACTTCATACCTTGATCCCTGGCCTTTGGTTGCCTCCTTCTCCCTCCCCAACACCTCCTCCAACTCCATAGCGCTTAGCGAAGCTCTGCCGGAGTACTGCAGCTCCACCAACACCACGCCGTCGTGCTGCTGCTGGTGCCATCTCCCTCAACCTCTCCTCCCTTCCTTGCTGGATCAAGAAGGAGGAGACGTGGCTGTTCCGTACGTGTGTTGAACGCGGAGGTGCCGTCCGTTCGGCGCAGGTCATCGGTGATTTGGATCACGTCGAGTACGACTACATCATCACCTTGCAAGCTTCCGCACGCGATCTACAAGTGGTATGTAGATGCAAACTCTCTCCCTAGACTCGTTGCTTAGATGAACTCATAGATGGATCTTGGTGAAACCGTAGGAAAAATTTTAATTTTCTGCAACGTTCCCCAACAGTGGCATCATGAGCTAGGTCTATACGTAGTTCTCTTTGCACGAGTAGAACACAACTTTGTTGTGGGCGTGGATTTTGTCATCTTACTTGCCTCTACTAGTCCTTTCTTGCTCAACGGTATTGTGGGATGAAGCGGCCCGGACCAACCTTACACGTACTCTTACGTGAGACCGGTTCCACCGACTGACATGCACAAGTTGCATAAGGTGGCTGGCGGGTGTCTGTCTCTCCCACCTTAGTTGAAGCGGAATCGATGAACAGGGCCCTTATGAAGGGTAAATAGAAGTTGACAAAATCACGTTGTGGTGATTCGTAGGTAAGAAAACGTTCTTGCTAGAACCCAATTGCAGCCACGTAAAAGATGCAACAACAATTAGAGGACGTCTAACTTGTTTTTGCAGCGATTGATCATGTGATGTGATATGGCCAGAAGTTGTGATGAATGATGAATTGTGATGTATGAGATCATGTTCTTTGTAATAGGATTCACGACTTGCATGTCGATGAGTATGACAACCGGCAGGAGCCATAGGAGTTGTCATTATTTTTTGTATGACCTGCGTGTCATTGAATAACGTCATGTAAACTACTTTACTTTTTTGCTAAACGTTAGTCATAGAAGTAGAAGTAGTCGTTGGCGTGACAACTTCATGAAGACACGATGATGGAGATCATGATGATGGAGATCATGGTGTCAAGCCGGTGACAAGATGATCATGGAGCCCCGAAGATGAAGATCAATGGAGCTATATGATATTGGCCATATCATGTCACAACTATATAATTGCATGTGATGTTTATTATGTATTATGCATCTTGTTTACATAGAACGACGGTAGTAAATAAGATGATCCCTTACAAAATTTCAAGAAGTGTTCTCCCCTAACTGTGCACCGTTGCTACAGTTCGTCGTTTCTAAGCACCACGTGATGATCGGGTGTGATGGATCCTTACGTTCACATACAACGGGTGTAAGACAGTTTTACACAGCGAAAACACTTAGGGTTAACTTGACGAGCCTAGCATGTGCAGACATGGCCTCGGAACACGGAGACCGAAAGGTCGAACACGAGTCGTATGGAAGATACGATCAACATGAAAATGTTCACCGACGATGACTAGTCCGTCTCACGTGATGATCGGACACGGGCTACTCGACTCGGATCGTGTAACACTTAGATGACTAAAGGGATGTCTAATCTAAGTGGGAGTTCATAATTTGATTAGAACTTTATTATCATGAACATAGTCTAAAACCTTTGCAAATATGTCTTGTAGATCAATGGCCAACGCTAATGTCAACATGAACTTCAACGCGTTCCTAGAGAAAACCAAGCTGAAAGATGATGGCAGCAACTATACGGACTGGGTCCGGAACCTGAGGATCATCCTCATAGCTGCCAGGAAACAATATGTCCTAGAAGGACCGCTAGGTGACGCTCCCGTCCCAGAGAACCAAGACATTATGAATGCTTGGCAGTCTCGCGCTGATGATTACTCCCTCGTTCAGTGCGGCATGCTTTACAGCTTAGAACCGGGGCTCCAAAAGCGTTTTGAGCATCACGGAGCATATGAGATGTTCGAAGAGCTGAAACTAGTTTTTCAAGCTCATGCCCGGGTCGAGAGATATGATGTCTCCGACAAGTTCTACAGTTGTAAGATGGAGGAGAACAGTTCTGTCAGTGAGCACATCCTGAAGATGTCTGGGTTGCACAACCGTATGACCCAGCTGAACATTAACCTCCCAGATGAGGCGGTCATTGACAGAATCCTCCATTCGCTCCCACCAAGCTACAAGAGCTTTGTGATGAACTACAACATGCAAGGAATGGAAAAGACCATTCCTGAATTGTTCTCGATGCTGAAGTCAGCAGAGGCTGAAATCAAGAAAGAACATCAAGTGTTGATGGTCAATAAGACCACTAAGTTCAAGAAGGGCAAGGGTAAGAAGAACTTCAAGAAGGACGGCAAAGATGTTGCCGCGCCTGGTAAGCCAGTTACCGGGAAGAAGTCAAAGAATGGACCCAAGCCTGAGACTGAGTGCTTTTATTGCAAGGGGAAGGGTCACTGGAAGCGGAACTGCCCCAAATACTTAGCGGATAAGAAGGCCGGCAACACCAAAGGTATATTTGATATACATGTGATTGATGTGTACCTTACCAGTAATCGTAGTAACTCCTGGGTATTTGATACCGGTGCCGTTGCTCATATTTGTAACTCACAGCAGGAGCTGCGGAATAAACGGAGACTGGCAAAGGACGAGGTGACGATGCGCGTCGGGAATGGTTCCAAAGTCGATGTGATCGCCGTCGGCACGCTGCCTCTACATTTACCTACGGGATTAGTTTTGAACCTCAATAATTGTTATTTAGTGCCAAGTTTGAGCATGAACATTGTATCTGGATCTTGTTTAATACGAGATGGCTACTCATTTAAGTCTGAGAATAATGGTTGTTCGATTTATATGAGAGATATGTTTTATGGTCATGCTCCGATGGTCAATGGTTTATTCTTAATGAATCTCGAGCGTAATATTACACATGTTCATAGTGTAGATGCCAAAAGATTTAAAGTTGATAACGATAGTCCCACATACTTGTGGCACTGCCGCCTTGGTCACATTGGTGTCAAGCGCATGAAGAAGCTCCATGCTGATGGACTTTTAGAGTCTCTTGATTATGAATCGTTTGACACGTGCGAACCATGCCTCTTAGGTAAAATGACCAAGACTCCATTCTCCGGAACAATGGAGCGAGCAACCAACTTGTTGGAAATCATACATACCGATGTGTGCGGTCCAATGAGCGTTGAGGCTCGCGGAGGATATCGTTATGTTCTCACTCTCACAGATGACTTGAGTAGATATGGGTATGTCTACTTAATGAAACACAAGTCTGAGACCTTTGAAAAGTTCAAGGAATTTCAGAATGAGGTGGAGAATCAACGTGACCGAAAGATAAAATTCTTACGATCAGATCGTGGAGGAGAATACCTAAGTCACGAATTTGGTACACACTTAAAGAAATGTGGAATCGTTTCACAGCTCACGCCGCCTGGAACACCTCAGCGAAACGGTGTGTCCGAACGTCGTAATCGCACTCTATTGGATATGGTGCGGTCTATGATGTCTCTTACCAATTTACCGCTATCATTTTGGGGATACGCTCTAGAGACAGCTACATTCACTTTAAATAGGGCACCGTCTAAATCCGTTGAGACGACACCGTATGAATTATGGTTTGGAAAGAAACCTAAGCTGTCGTTTCTAAAAGTTTGGGGATGCGAAGCTTATGTCAAGAAACTTCAACCTGAAAAGCTCGAACCCAAGTCGGAAAAATGCGTATTCATAGGATACCCTAAGGAAACTATAGGGTATACCTTCTACTTAAGATCCGAAGGCAAGATCTTTGTTGCCAAGAACGGATGCTTTCTGGAAAAAGAGTTTCTCTCGAAAGAAGTAAGTGGGAGGAAAGTAGAACTCGATGAAGTACTACCTCTTGAGCGGGATAGTGACGCAGCACAGGAAACCATTCCTGTGATGCCCACACCAACTGAAGAGGAAAACCATGATAATGATCAAGGTACTTCGGATCAAGTTACTGCTGAACTTCGTAGGTCCACAAGAACACGTTCCGCACCAGAGTGGTACGGCAACCCTGTCCTGGAAATCATGTTGTTAGACAACAATGAACCTTCGAACTATGAAGAAGCAATGACGGGCCCGGATTCCAACAAATGGCTTGAAGCCATGAAATCCGAGATAGAATCCATGTATGAAAACAAAGTATGGACTTTGACAGACTTGCCCGATGATCGGCGAGCGATAGAAAACAAATGGATCTTTAAGAAGAAGACGGACGCGGATGGAAATGTTACCATCTATAAAGCTCGACTTGTCGCTAAGGGTTATCGACAGGTTCAAGGGATTGACTACGACGAGACATTCTCTCCCGTAGCGAAGCTAAAGTCCGTCCGAATCATGTTAGCAATTGCCGCATACTATGATTATGAGATATGGCAGATGGACGTCAAAACAGCATTCCTTAACGGGCATCTTAAGGAAGAACTGTATATGATGCAGCCGGAAGGTTTTGTCGATCCTCAGAACGCTAACAAAGTATGCAAGCTCCAGCGATCCATTTATGGACTGGTGCAAGCATCTCGGAGTTGGAACATTCGCTTTGATGAGATGATCAAAGCGTTTGGGTTTATGCAGACTTATGGAGAAGCCTGCGTTTACAAGAAAGTGAGTGGGAGCTCTGTAGCATTTCTCATATTATATGTAGATGACATACTCCTGATGGGAAATAATATAGAATTTCTGGACAGCATTAAGGCCTACTTGAATAAGTGTTTTTCAATGAAGGACCTTGGAGAAGCTGCTTATATATTAGGCATCAAGATCTATAGAGATAGATCGAGACGCCTCATAGGTCTTTCACAAAGTACATACCTTGATAAGATTTTGAAGAGATTCAGAATGGATCAGTCCAAGAAGGGATTCTTGCCTATGTTACAAGGTATGAGACTGAGCTCAGCTCAGTCACCGACCACGGCAAAAGATAAAGAAGAGATGAGTGTCATCCCCTATGCTTCAGCCATAGGATCTATTATGTATGCCATGCTGTGTACCAGACCCGATGTAAACCTCACCGTAAGTTTGGTAGCAAGATACCAAAGTAATCCCGGCAAGGAACACTGGACAGCGGTCAAGAATATCCTGAAGTACCTGAAAAGGACAAAGGACATGTTTCTCGTTTACGGAGGAGACGAAGAGCTCGTCGTAAAGGGTTACGTCGACGCTAGCTTCGACTCAGATCCGGATGACTCTAAGTCACAAACCGGATACGTGTATATGTTGAATGGTGGAGCAGTAAGCTGGTGCAGCTGCAAGCAGAGCGTCGTGGCGGGATCTACGTGTGAAGCGGAGTACATGGCAGCCTCGGAGGAAGCACATGAAGCGATTTGGGTGAAGGAGTTCATCACCGACCTAGGAGTCATACCCAATGCGTCGGGGCCGATCAAACTCTTCTGTGACAACACTGGAGCTATTGCCCTCGCAAAGGAGCCCAGGTTTCACAAGAAGACCAGGCACATCAAGCGTCGTTTCAACTCCATCCGTGAAAATGTTCAAGATGGAGACATAGAGATTTGCAAAGTGCACACGGATCTGAATGTCGCAGATCCGCTGACTAAACCTCTCTCGCGTGCAAAACATGATCAACACCAGAACTCTATGGGTGTTCGATTCATCACAATGTAACTAGATTAGTGACTCTAGTGCAAGTGGGAGACTGTTGGAAATATGCCCTAGAGGCAATAATAAAAGTATTATTATATTTCATTGTTCATGATAATTGTCTTGTATTCATGCTATAACTGTATTATCCGGAAATCGTAATACACGTGTGAATACTTAGACCACACTATGTCCCTGGTAAGCCTCTAGTTGACCAGCTCGTTGTGATCAACAGATAGTCATGGTTTCCTGACTATGGACATTGGATGTCGTTGATAACGGGATCACATCATTAGGAGAATGATGTGATGGACAAGACCCAATCCTAAGCATAGCATAAAAGATCGAGTAGTTCGTTTTGCTAGAGCTTTGCAAGTGTCAAGTATCTCTTCCTTCGACCATGAGATCGTGTAACTCTCGGATACCGTAAGAATGCCTTGGGTGTACCAAACGTCACAACGTAACTGGGTGACTATAAAGGTACATTACAGGTATCTCCGAAAGTAGCTGTTGGGTTGACACGGATCGAGACTGGGATTTGTCACTCCGTATGACGGAGAGGTATCTCTGGGCCCACTCGGTAATGCATCATCATAATGAGCTCAAAGTGACCAAGGTGTTGGACACGGGATCATGCATTACGGTACGAGTAAAGTGACTTGCCGGTAACGAGACTGAACAAGGTATTGGGATACCGACGATCGAGTCTCGGGCAAGTAACGTACCGATTGACAAAGGGAATTGCATACAGGGTTTGATCGAATCCTCGACATAGTGGTTCATCCGATGACAACATCGAGGAGCATGTGGGAGCCATCATGGGTATCCAGATCCCGCTGATGGTTATTGACTAAGAGAGTCTCGGTCATGTCTACATGTCTCCCGAACCCGTAGGGTCTACACACTTAAGGTTCAGTCATGCTAGGGTTGTAGGGATATGTATATGCAGTAACCCGAATGTTGTTCGGAGTCCCGGATGAGATCTCGGACGTCACGAGGAGTTCCGGAATGGTCCGGAGGTTAAGATTTATATATAGGAAGTGCTATTTCGGGCACCGGGACAAGTTTCGGGGTTATCGGTATTGTACCGGGACCACCGGAGGGGTCCCGGGGGCCCACCGGGTGGGGCCACCCATCACCGGGGGCCACATGGGCTGTAGGGGGTGCGCCTTGGCCTTCATGGGCCAAGGGCACCAGCCCCACAAGGCCCATGCGCCTAGGGTTTCCCCCTAGGAGGAGTCCTAGTGGTGGAAGGCACCCCTAGGTGCCTTGGGGGGGAGGGAAACCTCCCTAGGCCGCCGCCCCCCTAGTAGATCTCATCTACTAGGGCCGGCCACCCCCCCTTGGCACCCCTATATATAGTGGGGGAGGAGGAGGGACTTCATACCTTGATCCCTGGCCTTTGGTTGCCTCCTTCTCCCTCCCCAACACCTCCTCCAACTCCATAGCGCTTAGCGAAGCTCTGCCGGAGTACTGCAGCTCCACCAACACCACGCCGTCGTGCTGCTGCTGGTGCCATCTCCCTCAACCTCTCCTCCCTTCCTTGCTGGATCAAGAAGGAGGAGACGTGGCTGTTCCGTACGTGTGTTGAACGCGGAGGTGCCGTCCGTTCGGCGCAGGTCATCGGTGATTTGGATCACGTCGAGTACGACTACATCATCACCTTGCAAGCTTCCGCACGCGATCTACAAGTGGTATGTAGATGCAAACTCTCTCCCTAGACTCGTTGCTTAGATGAACTCATAGATGGATCTTGGTGAAACCGTAGGAAAAATTTTAATTTTCTGCAACGTTCCTCAACATTGCCACCCAGGCTCAAAGGGATCATAGGATTATTCATGCTAGAAACTTCCATGTGCAGCCACAAGCTATTATGGGCTCTAGCATAGTTGAGTATATTGCATGACCTCTTTCAGTGGTGGGCTAGCAGATGTAGGCGAAAGTAGGTGTAACTGTCCACCCAGAGTAAAGAGTAAATGTTTCTAAAAAACCATGTCTCGGTCATCCGTTTCTCAAACACCATGTAGTGTGAGAAATTCAACGGAGGAGATCGAGTCTTGTGGGGAAAAGTATGCAAACCTCTGCAGAGTGTACAAACTAATCATGGTTAGCCATGTCCCCGGTTATGGACATCTTGAGTATCTGGTTCTTGGATTATCATGTTGATCTCATCACTCTAAATTAATTTGTTGGGTCAATTGATGATGCTTAATTGGGATTGAGTTGGAGGAACCTTCTCAATGTTTAACAACCACCATGATAGTTAAATAAAATGTATTCCTTCGTTGTAGGGAAAATTGGCTTTATGCAAAACTGTAACCATAGAGCTTTCCACCAGCCATATATGCATGTAGTGATAGCATTTACCTTTTCATTTCTCTCTGTGTTACTTTGCCAGCATATTCCATGTGCTGACCCGTTTCAGACTGCAACATATCATGTTGCAGACTTTTCAGACAACGAGTAAGGTGCCATAGGTCGTCGTTCACTCAGCTATGTCGTTGGAGTTGATGGACTCACTTTATCTTCCAAACCTTACGTTGTTATCGTATTTAGACGGTCTTAAGCCATATTATTGTAATAAGTTCTCTTTTGAGATAGTCGATGTAATAAGTGTGTCACTGAAACTCTGTTATAAATCCTCAAGTACTATACGTGTCAGCATTACCGATCGAGGGATGACACTGATGCACAGAGACTAGACTGTTTGAGGTCTTGTCGCTACAGGTTGCATCTTTCATATGGTGTCTAGATTGCATTACTTCTACTTTCTTGAAAATCCTTCTGCTTAGTTTACACATCGTAGTTGTGAATATGTCACGTCATCCTATTTTTCTTACATATTCCATCCTCATACAGTTGTCTTACATCAAAGTATAGTTTGTCTGTATCATGCATCAATGAGTTCTGAAGAGCGATTTTATTCTTTTGTGTTGTGGGTACGGCTTGACATGGCAAAGTCAAAAATGATCAAGGAAAATAATATAGTAGGGAATGGTGTTACTCGCGGGTGAAACGGAAAAGGATCTGCCCTCGAGATCCTGCTGGTGCTTATATTGCAGTAGAAGGTCCAAGTCCACCGGCTAAATCTACAAACACAGTATCACCTGCTTCACCAGCTGCAGCATCCGCTTCAACTGTACCAGCATCTCAACGAGTTACTCATTCCTTTGCTCCGGAATTGGCTAGTTCCCAAGCTGCCTTCACACCTAACACTACTTCTGAAGCAATGCTGACACAACAGGATGTGGTAAGTGTTGGGGAACGTAGCAGAAATTCAAAAAAATTCTATGCATCACCAAGATCAATCTATGGAGTAATCTAGCAATGAGGGGAAGGAGAGTGCATCTACATACCCTTGTAGATCGCTAAGCGGAAGCGTTCAAGTGAACAGGGTTGATGGAGTCGTACTCGTCGTGATCCAAATCACCGATGATCCTAGCGCCGAATGGACGGCACCTCCGCGTTCAACACACGTACGGTTGGGAGAGACATCTCCTCCTTCTTGATCCAGCAAGGGAAGGAGAGGTTGATGGAGATCTAGCAGCACGACGGCGCGGTGGTGGAAGTAGCGGGATCCCGGCAGGGCTTCGCCAAGCGCAAGCGGGGAGGAAGAGGTGTCATGGGAGGGAGGGAGGCGCCAGGGACTCAGGTGCGCCGGCCCCTTGTAGATCCCATCTAGGGAGGGGGGCGGCTGCCCTAGGGGTGGCTTGGCCTCCAAGCCAAGTGGAGGCGCCCCCACCCCTTAGGGTTTCTAACCCTAGGCGCATGGGAGGCCCAAGGGGGGCGCACCATCCCACCAGGGTCTCGTTCCCATGCACCCTCAGCCCATGGGGCCCTCCGGGATAGGTGGCCCCACCCGGTGGACCCCCGGGACCCTTCCGGTGGTCCCGGTACAATACCGATGACCCCCAAAACTTTCCCGGTGGCCGAAACTGGACTTCCTATATATAAATCTTTACCTCCGGACCACTCCGGAACTCCTCGTGACGTCCGGAATCTCATCCGGGACTTCGAACAGCATTCGGGTTACCACATACTATTATCTCTACAATCCTAGCATCACTGAACCTTAAGTGTGTAGACCCTACGGGTTCGGGAACCATGCAGACATGACCGAGACAACTCTCCGGCCAATAACCAACAGCGGGATCTGGATACCCATGTTGGCTCCCACATGTTCCATGATGATTTCATCGGATGAACCACGATGTCGAGGATTCAATCAATCCCGTATTCAATTCCCTTTCTCTAGCGATATAGTACTTGCCCGAGATTCGATCGTCGGTATCCCGATACCTTGTTCAATCTCGTTACCGGCAAGTCTCTTTACTCGTTCCGTAACACATCATCCCATGATCAACCCCTTGGTCACATTGTGCACATTATGATGATGTCCTATCGAGTGGGCCCAGAGATACCTCTCCGTCACATAGAGTGACAAATCCCAGTCTCGATTCGTGCCAACCCAACAGACACTTTCGGAGATACCCGTAGTGCACCTTTATAGCCACCTAATTATGTTGTGACGTTTGGTACACCCAAAGCATTACTACGGTATCCGAGAGTTGCACAATCTCATGGTCTAAGGAAATGATACTTGACATTAGAAAAGCTTTAGCATACGAACTACACGATCTTTTGTGTTAGGCTTAGGATTGGGTCTTGTCCATCACATCATTCTCCTAATGATGTGATCCCGTTATCAATGACATCCAATGTCCATGGTCAGGAAACCGTAACCATCTGTTGATTAACGAGCTAGTCAACTAGAGGCTTACTAGGGACATGGTGTTGTCTATGTACCCACACATGTATCTGAGTTTCCTATCAATACAATTATAGCATGGATTATCATGAACAAGGAAATATAATAATAATAAGTAATTTATTATTGCCTCTAGGGCATATTTCCAACAGTCTCCCACTTGCACTAGAGTCAATAATCTAGTTCACATCACCATGTGATTAACACTCACAGGTCACATCGCCATGTGACCAACATCCAAAGAGTTTACTAGTGTCACTAAACTAGTTCACATCATCATGTGATTAAGACTCAATGAGTTCTGGGGTTTGATCATGTTTTGCTTGTGAGAGAGGTTTTAGTCAACGGGTCTGCAACATTCAGATTCGTATGTACTTCGCAAATCTCTAGGTCATACTGTAAATGCTGCTTCCACGCTCCACTTGGAGCTATTCCAAATGGTTGCTCTACTATACATATCTGGTTTGCTACTCAGAGTCATTCGGATAGGTGTCAAAGCTTGCATCGACGTAACTCTTTATGTCGAACTCTTTATCACCTCCATAACCGAGAAACATATCCTTATTCCTCTAAGGATAATTTTGACCGCTATCTGGTGATCCACTCCTTGATCACCTTTGTACCCTCTTGCCAGATATGTAGCAAGGCACATATCAGGTGCAGTACACAGCATAGCATACTGTAGAGCTTACGTCTAAAGCATAGGGGATGACCTTCGTCCTTTCTCTCTTTTCTGCCGTGGTCGAGCTTTAAGTCTTAACTTCGTACCTTACAACTCAGGCAAGAACTCCTTCTTTGACTGATCCATCTTGAACACCTTCAAGATCATGTCAAGGTATGTGCTCATTTGAAAGTGCCATTTAGCGTTTTTTTGATCTATCCTCATAGATCTTGATGCTCAATGTTCAAGCAGCTTAATCTAGGTTTTCAATTGAAAAACACTTTTCAAATAACCCTATATGCTTTCCAGAAATTCTACATCATTTCTGATCAACAATATGTCAACAACATATACTCATCAAAAATTCTATAGTGCTCCCACTCACCCTTTTGGAAATACAAGTTTCTCATAAACTTTGTATAGACCCAAAATCTTTGATCATCTCATCAAAGCGTATATTCCAACTCTGAGATGCTTACTCCAGTCCTTAGAAGGATTGCTGGAGCTTTGCATACTTGTTAGCGTCTTTCAGGATTGTCAAAACCTTCTGGTTGTATCACATACAACCTTTCCTCAAGAAAATTGTCGAGGAAACAATGTCTTGACATCCTATCTGCAAGATTTCATAAATAATGCAGTAAATGCTAATCCAATTCCAACAGACTCTTACCATTGCTACGAGTAAAAAAGCCTCACCGTAGTCAACTCCTTGAACTTGTCGGAAAACATCTTAACGACAAGTCGAGCTTTCTTAATGGTGATACTTACCATCATTGTCTGTCTTCCTTTTAAAATCCATCTGTACTCAACAGCCTTACGACCATCGAGTAGTTCTGCCAAAGTCTACACTTTGTTTTCATACATGGATCCTCTCACGGATTTTATGGCCTCGAGCCATTTGTCGGAATCCTGGCCCACCATCGCTTCTCCATAGCTCGTAGGTTCATTGTTGTATAACAACATGACCTCCAAGACAGGATTACCGTACCACTCTGAAGTAGTACGCGTCCTTGTCATCCTACGAGGTTCAGTAGTGACTTGATCCGAAGTTTCATGATCACTATCATAAGCTTCTACTTCAATTGGTGTAGGTGCCACAGGAACAACTTCCTGTGCCCTGCTACACACTAGTTGAAGTGATGGTTCAACAACCTCATCAAGTCTCCACCATCCTCCCACTCAATTCTTTCTAGAGAAACTTTTCCTCGAGAAAGGACCCGTTTCTAGAAACAATCTTTTGCTTCTGGGTCTGAATTAGGAGGTATCCCCAACTGTTTTTGGGTGTCCTATGAATATGTATTTATCCGCTTTGGGTTCGCGCTTATCGGGATGAAACTTTTTCACATAAGCGTCGCAGCCCCAAACTTTCAAGAAACGACAGCTTAGGTTTCTCTAAACCATAGTTCACACGGTGTCATCTCAACGGAATTACGTGGTGCCCTATTTAAAGTGAATGCGGTTGTCTCTAATGCCTAACCCATGAACGATAGTGGTAATTCGATAAGAGACATCATGGTACGCACCATATCCAATAGGGTGCAACTATGATGTTCGGACACACCATCACACTATGGTGTTCCAAGCGGTATTAATTGTGAAACAATTTCCACAATGTCTTAATTGCGTGGCAAAGCTCGTAACTCAGATACTCATCTCTATGATCATATCATAGACATTTTATCCTCTTGTCACGACGATCTTCAACTTCACTATGAAATTACTTGAACCATTCAATAATTCAGACTTGTGTTTCATCAAGTAAATATACTCAGTATCTACTCAAATCATCCGTGAAGTAAGAACATAACGATATCCACTGCATGCCTCAGCACTCATTGGACTGCACACATCAAAATGTATTACTTCCAACAAGTTGCTTTCTTGTTCCATTTTACTGAAAATGAGGCTTTCAGTCATCTTGCCCATGTGGTATGATTTGCATGTCTCAAGTGATTCAAAATAAGTGAGTCCAAACGGTCCATTTGCATGGAGTTTCTTCATGCATATACACTAATAGACATGGTTCACATGTCTCAAACTTTTCAAAAACGAGTGAGTCCAAAGATCCATCAACATGGAGCTTCTTCATGCGTTTTATACCATTATGACTTACATGGCAATGCCACAAGTAGGTGGTACTATCATTACTATCTTATATCTTTTGGCATGAACATGTGTATCACTACGATCGAGATTCTATAAACCATTCATTTTAGGTGCAAGACCGTTGAAGGTATTATTCAAATAAACAGAGTAACCATTATTCTCCTTAAATGAATAACCGTATTGCGATAGACATAATCCAATCATGTCTATGCTCAACGCAAACACCAAATAACAATTATTTAGGTTTAACACCAATCTCGATGGTAGAGGGAGCGTGTGATGCTTGATCACATCAACCTTGGAAACACTTCCAACACATATCGTCAGCTCACCTTTAGCTAGTCTCCGTTTATTCCGTAGCTTTTATTTCGAGTTACTAACACTTAGCAACCGAACCGGTATCTAATACCCTGGTGCTACTAGGAGTACTAGTAAAGTACACATTAACATAATGTATATCCAATATACTTCTATCGACCTTACCAGCCTTCTCATCTACCAAGTATCTAGGGTAATTCTGCTCCAGTGGCTGTTCCCCTAATTACAGAAGCACTTAGTCTCGGGTTTGGGTTCAACCTTGGGTTTCTTCACTAGAGCAGCAGCTGATTTTCCGTTTCATGAAGTATCCCTTCTTGTCCTTGCCCTTCTTGAAACTAGTGGTTTCACTAACCATCAATAATTGATGCTCCTTCTTGATTTCTACTTTCGCGGTGTCAAACATCGCGAATATCTCAAGGATCATCATATCTATCCCTGATATGTTATAGTTCATCACGAAGCTCTAGCAGCTTGGTGGAAATGACTTTGGAGAAACATCACTATCTCATCTGGAAGATCAACTCCCACTCGATTCAAGTGATTGTTGCATTCAGACAATCTGAGCACAAGCTCAACGATTGAGCTTTTCTCCCTTAGTTTGCAGGCTAAGAAAATCGTCGGAGGTCTTATACCTCTTGACGTGGGCACGAGCCTGAAATCCCAATTTCAGCCCTCGAAACATCTCATATGTTCCGCGACGTTTTGAAATCGTCTTTGGTGCCTCAACTCTAAACCGTTTAACTGAACTATCACGTAGTTATCAAAACGTGTATGTTAGACGTTCGCAACATCCACAAACGACGTTCGAGGTTCAGCACACCGAGCGGTGCATTAAGGACATAAGCCTTCTACGCAGCAATGAGGACAATCCTCAGTTTACGGACCTAGTACGCATAATTGCTACTATCAACTTTCAACTCTATTTTCTCTAGGAACATATCTAAAATAGTAGAACTAAAACGTGAGCTACGACATAATTTGCAAAAACCTTTTGACTATGTTCAGGATAATTAAGTTCATCTTATGAACTACCACTCAAACAGACATCCCTCTAGTCATCTAAGTGATTGCATGATCCAAGTCAACTATGCCGTGTCCGATCATCACGTGAGACGGACTAGTCATCATCGGTGAACATCTTCATGTTGATCGTATATACTATACGACTCATGCTTGACCTTTCGGTCTCTTGTGTTCCGAGGCCATGTCTGTACATGCTACGCTCGTCAAGTCAACCTAAGTGTTTCACGTGTGTAAATCTGGCTTACACCCGTTGTATGTGAACGTTAGAATCTATCACACCGGATTATCACGTGGTGCTTCGACACAACGAACTTTCGCAACGGTGCACAGTTAGGGGGAACACTTTCTTGAAATTTTAATGAGGGATCATCTTATTTACTACCGTCATTCTAAGCAAATAAGATGCATAAACATGATAAACATCACATGCAATCAAAAAGTGACATGATATGGCCAATGACGGTGTCCTGGACTAGGGGGTACTCAATGCGTCGTCTCCCGATCAGTTGGATTGGGCCGAGGACCCCCATGGCCGTATACTCATGGGCCAGTCCGGACAGCTGCCGCATACAAGGAAGAATCAACAAGACTTGGCGATCAAGACAAGGACTCCTCCCCCACCGGCGTATTCGGCTAGGACTCTTGTTTTCCTAGGCCTTTGGTGCATTATATAAACCGGGGCCAGGCTAGTCGATAGACATATACAACAACAATCATACCATAGGCTAGTTGTTAGGGTTTAGCCTCTACGATCTCGTGGTAGATCTACTCTTGTACTACCCATATCATCAATATTAATCAAGCAGGACGTAGGGTTTTACCTCCATCGAGAGGGCTCGAATCTGGGTAAAACATCGTGTCCCTTGCTTCCTGTTACCATTGATCCTAAGACGCACTGCTTGGGACCCCCTACCCGAGATCCGCCGATTTTGACACCGACATTGGTGCTTTCATTGAGAGTTCCGTTGTGTGATCGACGAAAGGATCAGTGGCTCGACTGCAGGTCAACTGCGACGTCGGCTTCTTCGTCACCAGCTCGACTGGTCACCTTGGCTTGACCGAGGACTGCGGCCTACCTCCGATCGTCATGTTCGGATGAAGGCCTTCATCAACACCAACTCCGATCTCTATCAAGATCATGGAGGAGTCATCAATGGAGCTCGGGGGCTCAACGTCAACATTGCCCTCAGGCGACAGTGCTGTTTTTCTGGACAGCAAACTTGTATCCGCTGCCACCGCCTCCTCGAGTGTCGCTTAAACAATTACTTCAGTGGAATTATGCGGAATTAAGTCTACAACAACCCTGCAAAAATTTCGTCGAGTTCCGATGGAGGAATCTCCGGCAATCTCCGATATACCGGAGCCCTGTTGAATCTGGACGAGAATCCGGACGAGTTTAGGGCGTGGTGTCCGGCATCTAGCTCGGATGTCCTTTGAAAGATCCAACCGTTGATTTGCTGCGGAATTACCATATCTACCACCTGCCAAAAATTCAGCTCGATCCGACCGTCCAAACTCTGGGAAACTTCCGATTAGTGCGTCACTTTTTGGATCTACTTTCTGCGCGAGAACGAATCCGACCCGAATTCATCTTCTTTATGAACGGGATCTCGGACATCCTTTTTGAAGGAAGTTTTCGTATGGGGTGTTGTGTTTTATTCTCAAACACATCCCAGTAGTATTAAAAGTATTCTTGCAATACGAACTTCACCGTCGCGCCGGTGTCAAACCAGCCCGACAACATCACTCCACGGCGGCCGACCTGCGTTAGACACGTCGTCGCTTTGTTGAGCCGAGCTCAATTTCTTCGGATCATCATCTCGGCAAGCCGAACGAGAATCCGGCATCGCGAAGGATAAATCATCACCAACATCGCCGCCCCAGGGATTACACGGAGCAGGCATACCGGCATCGCCGCACGGTCGCTTCATCAAGCCGGCATCGACCACGTCACGACCTGCATCGGCAGGGCCGCGCTTTGCTTCTTCAAGCTGGTGTCCATCACGCCGACCTACTTCGACATCTCGGCTGGACCGGGGGCTTCACCATCTCTTCATCAACCTACTCCGGACACTTCGGCGTCACTAGCCGACTAGGCAATGGGTGCGCGGATCGAGTCCCAATTTTGGGAGTCACCTTCCTTCGGATTGCTACAACAAATAAACCAGGTGCTATTAATCCTAGTATTTCTTTTTGCTTGTTTGGGTTAATTTTTCCCAAGGAATTATTACTCTGGTTAGTCCATCATATGTACGCAGGTCTATCAAATACTGGCCGCATTATCGACGGTCGCATGATAGTTCGGTCAGTTTCCGTACATAGTCCGGCGAACGCCGCATCCGGAACTCGGACCGACCTGTGAATCCAGGCTTTGCCACGCCTTTATTGCATTACGCCGACGACCTGCATCGACATCGACTTCGGCGGCAGGCCATATTTCTTTTATTACTCACTTTGCATAAATTATTTATTATGCAACGATTGTTTTTACTATTATCTCTGGTTTGCACTGTTTTTTGTGCACAGGAAAATGATCCAGCCGGACTATATCCTTTGACGTCACCTCGGCTGGACGGGGGGCTTCGTCAACACTTCATTACCCCATGCCAGGGACTTCGGCATCACTCTGCCGTCCTGCATTGACCATGCTATGTCACCACTTCACAGTGTCGAGCTCTTTGCTCCGCCACCTCGGGACCGGCTTGGGGGATGGAACCTTGTCCCGCATCAAGCTCGGATCGCATCGTCAATACCGAACACATTAACCAGCTAAGTTGCGTTCATGCTCAAAGTTTTAAAATTTCTAACTTGTGTTCGGTTCGATCAAGCATTATGCTTTCTCGGGAAAAAGTTGCTTATCTTCCTTGTCGAAACTTTGTTCACACACACTTGACGCGCTACCCGCGCTCATTATACCTGGGGGCTTCTTTAACAGAAGCTTATTAATTCAGGCTTTATGCCCAACACATGTGTCACACTTCCGCATGTACCTTTTATTCACCATTATATGCATCGATATGACTTTAGTTTTGGCCAAGCTGGGTTGTCTAGCTCCTGTGCTTACCCCTACGTTCCCGATTGTTCGGCTAGGTGGTAAAGGGAGCACCTCTGCGATTGTTACTGCCGGGTCAGCCGGATGTGTACCTCAGACTGGGTGAAGCCGAAAGCTAGCGTTCTTAAGGGAATACTCGGTCGGTGAACTAAAAGATGATTTCTTACCTATTTATTTACCTGCCCCCAGATGTTTTTCTGCTCTTTTCGTAGTCCGGACATGCACTTTAGGGCATGCCTCCCAGGGAAAGGAACCCCTAACGGAACTATTCTCCCTGGAAGATGTTTCTTACTAACCATGTAATATAACATAACTAGTTGGGCACTTGTCTAATAAAGCAGTAATGACCCCTACGCCTGGTCTCCACGCATGCCCCGGTTTTTATAACCGCGAGGGTATTCGGACACACTCCGGACTATTGGGTCCAGAGGTTGAAGCGAAAAGGTCCGCTACGACAAATGATCTACAATCCGGCTAGAAGGCATTCTACATGTCACCTTACATTTTATAGTCAACTTTTACCCAAGTCGCTTGGGGGCTCTTATGTTTATTTGAGCCGTTTCATACTAAGTGTTTTTCTTCTTAGTCGTTGCAAAGTTAAAGCACGACAGAAGCACTTTTTTTCCAAAGTCCAATTTTCAGATTGGCACCAAACACTTGATCTTGTTCGGACGTCATGTTTTTACTCACGTTTTTTGGTTTTCCAAGCTTTTGGCACTTTTAACTTTTTGTGTGTTTTCAACACAAGTCTCGCAGTGCAACGCCAGACACCTTTAGAGATTTGGCAAAAACATTCTCGGATATTGCTATATATGCATCAGCTTCGAATTGTGTCTTCGGTCAATAGTTGGGTTGCCCGGCTCCCGCGCTTGCCTCCTACATTCCGCTTTGTTCGGTTAGGTGTGCAAAGGGAGAACAACTGCGATTGTGCTTCCAGCTCGCATGGTCAAGCACCTCAGTGGAGAAAGCCGAAAACTGACTGTCACAATAGGTGTAAACTGGTCAGCGATCCGATTACTATTAAATGATGGGCCATTCATAACATTGGCCGAAGTGTTCCCGGCTTGACCTCAACTGTCGCCGAACACTACCGGGGCTATTAACTGGCCTCGCAAACTAAATCCTCGATCTTTTGCTCTTACATTGGAGCTGAGGTTTCATGATCATGCTTAGCATGACAACCCAAAGAAAGGAACCGATAGCGGGACTACTTTCTTTGGAAGACATTTCTTCCGTTAAACAGCAATATAACATATCTCTCTGCGTAGCTTTGTTTAGAAAGCCGTATGACCAGATTGCCTTGTTTGTCGTAAATCTTTGCCCTCATAAAGGCTTTATAAAGTAGGACAAACACTCCTCGGCTACCGGCCGAGGAGGTTGAAGCCCATGGTCGGTCAACAAAGTTTTGTAAAATGCGGATCCGAGCATTAATGACATAAAGTACTTGGATACATTGGGTCATTACACATAATTTGTGATTTTACTATGGATATTGATCCTTAATTCGGCCACCCGTGCCCGCATTAAGGCTCGGGGGCTACTGGGCTTCGGGCTTATTATTTATACAAATATTAAAGGGGCACATCGATCCCCTGATCTGGTATTGCCACCCGACCAGTGTCTCGGGGGCTACTGCATTGCCTGTTTTATGCAGAAAATTTTAAGTGCAATACAGTTTCTGAGGAGATTTTGAACCTCAGGTTGGTCGGCCGCACCCAACCCGAGTCTCGAGGACTGAGCACGCCGCTTTTTGTGTCCCGAAGTATTCTGCCGAGCTAGGACTTGATCCTCAGACCAATTTTGCAAATCAACCTGAGTCTCAGTGGCTACGGGGATCAGCGGTCTTATGTCATCCTTCATGTGCATTTCGGGTTTTAGACCAATACCCACCATGAGGGCTACTGGCTATATATCTTGTCAGAGAATAAATTGCATCAATAAAAAACATTGACCAAAAAATCAGCCCATGACCGAGGTGCTTAACCACCTCGGAAGCAGTCCGGCATAAAGCTCGGGCGCTAGTGGCTGGCTCCATAGAGGGCACTTCCGGCATTAAGCTCGGCTAAACTCCTTCAAACTTCTTGAACCAAGGTGATTTACGACACCTCGAATACAGTCCGGCGTTGGAGCTCGGATACCGTCCGGCGTTGGAGCTCGGATACATAGTCCGGCGTTAGAGCTGGGAAGCAGTCCGGCATTGGTGCTCGGCTGCAAAAGATACCTCGAATGCAGTCCGGCGTTGGAGCTCGGACGCAAGAGGATGTTGCCACCCGGGAACAACTTCAAACCCGAGGCATGGCATAAAAATAACAAGGCATTGATAAAGGCCGTAAACTTAAAGGGGCTCCTCGGATACCCAACGCGTAAACTCGTCGAATGCATTTCGGCGATCCTCAAGATAGAAGATGAGAAGATTTGTTGAACCAGTTTTCAAGACCGGCAACCGAAGATGAAGAACAGTTCGGAAGAATCGAGGAGCGTCCCTAACTTGAAGACCGGTTCAGGGGGCTACTGACAGTGTCCTGGACTAGGGAGTACTCAACGCGTCGTCTCCCGATCAGTTGGATTGGGCCGAGGACCCCCATGGCCGTATACTCATGGGCCAGTCTGGACAGCTGCCGCATACAAGGAAGAATCAACAAGACTTGGCGATCAAGACAAGGACTCCTCCCCCACCGGCGTATTCGGCTAGGACTCTTGTTTTCCTAGGCCTCTGGTGCATTATATAAACTGGGGCCAGGCTAGTCGATAGACATATACAACAACAATCATACCATAGGCTAGCTGTTAGGGTTTAGCCTCTACGATCTCGTGGTAGATCTACTCTTGTACTACCCATATCATCAATATTAATCAAGCAGGACGTAGGGTTTTACCTCCATCGAGAGGGCCCGAACCTGGGTAAAACATCATGTCCCTTGCTTCCTTTTACCATTGATCCTAAGACGCACTACTTGGGACCCCCTACCCGAGATCCACCGGTTTTGACACCGACAGCCAATATCATTTTGCTCCTTTTGATCTCCATCTTCGGGGCTCCATGATCATCATCGTCACCGGCATGACACCATGATCTCCATCATCATGATCTCCATCATCATGTCTCCATGAAGTTGTCTCGCCAACTATTACTTCTACTACTATGGCTAACGGTTTAGCAATAAAGTAAAGTAATTACATGGCGTTGTTCAGTGACACGCAGGTCATACAATAAATAAAGACAACTCCTATGGCTCCTGCCGGTTGTCATACTCATCGACATGCAAGTCGTGATTCCTATTACAAGAACATGATCAATCTCATACATCACATATCATTCATCACATTCCTTTTGGCCATATCACATCACATAGCATACCCTGCAAAAACAAGTTAGACGTCCTCTAATTGTTGTTTGCATGTTTTACGTGGCTGCTATGGGTTTCTAGCAAGAACGTTTCTTACCTACGCAAAAACCACAACGTGATATGTCAATTGCTATTTACCCTTCATAAGGACCCTTTTCATCGAATCCGATCCGACTAAAGTGGGAGAGACTGGCACCCGCTAGCCACCTTATGCAACAAGTGCATGTCAGTCGGTGGAACCAGTCTCACGTAAGTGTACGTGTAAGGTCAGTCCGGGCCGCTTCATCCCACGATGCCGCCGAATCAAGATAAGACTAGTAACGGTAAGCATATTGAACAAAATCAACACCCACAACTACTTTGTGTTCTACTCGTGCATAGAAACTATGCATAGACCTAGCTCTGATACCACTGTTGGGGAATGTAGCAGAAATTCAAAAAAATTCTACGCATCACCAAGATCAATCTATGGAGTAATCTAGCAACGAGGGGAAGGAGAGTGCATCTACATACCCTTGTAGATTGCTAAGCGGAAGCGTTCAAGTGAACGGGGTTTATGGAGTCGTACTCGTCGTGATCCTAATCACCGATGATCCTAGCGCCGAACGGACGGCACCTCCGTGTTCAACACACGTACGGTTGGGAGAGACATCTCCTCCTTCTTGATCCCGCAAGTGAAGGAGAGGTTGATGGAGATCCAGCAGCACGACGGCGTGGTGGTGGAAGTAGCGGGATCCCGGCAGGGCTTCGCCAAGCGCAAGCGGGCGGAAGAGGTGTCATGGGAGGGAGGGAGGCGCCAGGGACTCAGGTGCGGCTGCCCTCCCTCCCCTCCACTATATATAGGGGCCTAGGGGGCGCAGGCCCCTTGTAGATCCCATCTAGGGAGGGGGGCGGCTGCCCTAGGGGTGGCTTGGCCTCCAAGCCAAGTGGAGGCGCCCCCACCCCTTAGGGTTTCTAACCCTAGGCACATGGGAGGCGCAAGGGGTGTGCACCAGCCCACCAGGGTCTGGTTCCCACGCACCCTCAGCCCATGGGGCCCTCTGGGATAGGTGGCCCCACCCGGTGGACCCCCGGGACCCTTCCGGTGGTCCCGGTACAATACCGATGACCCCCAAAACTTTCCTGGTGGCCGAAACTGGACTTCCTATATATAAATCTTTACCTCCGGACCACTCTGGAACTCCTCGTGACATCCGGAATCTCATTCGAGACTCCAAACAACATTCGGGTTACCACATACTATTATCTCTACAACCCTAGCGTCACCGAACCTTAAGTGTGTAGACCCTACGGGTTCGGGAACCATGCAGACATGACCAAGACAACTCTCCGGCCAATAACCAACAGCGGGATCTGGATACCCATGTTGGCTCCCACATGTTCCACGATGATCTCATCGGATGAACCACGATGTCGAGGATTCAATCAATCCCGTATTCAATTCCCTTTGTCTAGCGGTATAGTACTTGCCCGAGATTCGATCGTCAGTATCCCGATACCTTGTTCAATCTCGTTACCCGCAAGTCTCTTTACTCGTTCCGTAACACATCATCCCGTGATCAACCCCTTAGTCACATTGTGCACATTATGATGATGTCCTACCGAGTGGGCCCAGAGATACCTCTCCGTCACACGGAGTGACAAATCCCATCTCGATTCGTGCCAACCCAACAGACACTTTCGGAGATACCCGTAGTGCACCTTTATAGCCACCCAGTTACGTTGTGACGTTTGGTACACCCAAAGCATTCCTACGGTATCTGGGAGTTGCACAATCTCATGGTCTAAGGAAATGATACTTGACATTAGAAAAGCTTTAGCATAGGAACTACACGATCTTTTGTGCTAGGCTTAGGATTGGGTCTTCTCCATCACATCATTCTCCTAATGATGTGATCCCGTTATCAACGACATCTAATGTCCATGGTCAGGAAACCGTAACCATCTATTGATCAATGAGCTAGTCAACTCAAGGCTTACTAGGGACATGGTGTTGTCTATGTACCCACACATGTATCTGAGTTTCCTATCAATACAATTATAGCATGGATAATAAACGATTATCATGAACAAGGAAATATAATAATAATAACTAATTATTATTACCTCTAGGGCATATTTCCAACAGTAAGATCATATGAACCTCATGAGCATCAACACCAAGACGCTACATGACCGAGTCAAGTTGCAGTTGCATGCTCCTTTATATGTACTCTCACAGTTTGATGTACACTAACACTTTCCATATTCGTTGTTGAACTAGCACCATGGTGCAAGCGAAAACAGACATCAGGGATAATGCTTGACAGATTAACAAAATCTAAAGGAGGAAGAATGGAGATCCATTTTGAGGATGGTTTAAAAAGGCCATGTGATGCTACAAAGTCAGCCAAGTTAGTATTAGAGGCAGCTGTTGCCGTTAGGTGTCATGCACGTATCCTCCCAACGTGGATCCAGTACAGGAATGAGAAATACAATACCCAGTTTAACACCTTACTTGACCATTTATCCGTAAGTAATGCTATTCATCACAATTAGTAATATTGTCTTGCTCTGTCCCATACTTTCTAGCTTCCTCCTAATAAGACTCACATTCTTTTTTTCAACAGATGAGGTTCAAGTTGGATCCGGAAGATGATGCAACTAAACAAGCATGCACTCATGTTTTTCAGTCTGCTCTGCAACAATATCGGTACCACCTTAGAAAATCTCACTTTAAAGGCAAGGCTAACAATGAAATCGCCCAAACATCTCCAGTGGAATATATTACAGATGAAGACTGGACAGCCCTTGTTAAACACGGTCTGATCCAAAGTATCAGGTAGGCTATATGTATTTGATTAGACCACATATTGAACTTGTATTTATGTATGTGCCTTACAAGTGTATCTTCTTCTAGGATAACTGTTTGAAGAACAAGACCAACTGTTCTAAAGTGAAATTCCAACAGACAATAGGATCTCGTAGCTATATTTCACACTACGAGGCTCTTGTACATAGCTGCTACTTCCTTCTTTTTTCTGTGCCATATTATCATATCTATATTGACTTGTTCCAAATACAGAGGAAAGCCCGTGCGGACCAAAAAGAACCTGAACCAAATGCAGTACAAATCTTCAAGGATTGCCACACCAGCAAGATGAAGGGCATGAGCACACCAGTTCAAGCCGTTGTTGTAAGTCCTTACTCCTCCTGCCTTTGAACTGATTGGTATTGTGATGTGTTCATTTAACTGCTTGGTTTGCAGCCAATGACAGTTACTCTGTTCACTTTTATACAAAGTTGTCTTAACGTATCATTTCACCTTACATGGTTTAAAAGAGATGAAGGATGTTCTTTTGGTCTTGATCTGTAATCTAGTTGTGATGTTCATGTGCACACACAATGATAAAATAGCATGCTTGTTTTATATCTGTTTGCCCATGATATGAATGATGTCATACTATGTTCATCCTACTTTAAACCATATCTCTTTATCCTTAGATGTCAATGAATGTGAAGAAATAGACAATACAGTAGGCATGCTGCATGGACATATGTTTCGAAAGTGATTTTATTATGTAGTTGGCACTACAGTACATGCTAATGTATTATAGTAGTTCACCAAAATAAGTTATGTATAAACGTGTAACCTACTTTGTTTGTTTTTGTCTCATTAGTAACTTATCCGGTACACTAATCTACAAGTTCAAACTTTCAGCAAGCTATGGAACAAATGACTGAACAACCACAACCACCTGAAGGTGACGAGGCTACCACTGGCACAATGTCACCTCTTGCTGCACTGCATCAGTATCTCTCCACTAACAGTGCAAAAAGCACCTTCCTGCGTAATTCTGGGTTGGTTGTCAAGGTAACCTCGTCCAAATCGCCTACTGAACAAAATCTTCCGGCTAGATAGAGTGTGAAAGTGCAACTATCCCTAGGTGGTTTTGGTAATTCATAACAACGTATAGCTCATTGAGCTAATGCTATTCCATGACTATTATTTCAGGAAAGCTCAACGAATGGCATGGCATGGATGATGAAAGTGGATCCCTCAAAATACTAAGGACAAAGGATTGGCTCAAGCTAAATAGCTCAAGACTCTTCATTATATTTTAGTGATCCAAGATCACATTGAGTCTATAGGAAAAGCCAATACTATCAAGGAGGGATGAGGTGTTGCTTAATGAGCCTCTTGCTTCATGTGCTTAGTGATATGCTCCAAAACCCTCAGCTACTTTCTCACATCCACAAATGACCTAAACCCAAAGCCAAAATCGGTCACACCGATTCTTCCTATCCGGCGCCACCGATTTCAAATGTCATAGCCACTGCCACAAACCCTAGGCAAATCGGTTCTACCGATAGGGATCTCGGTCTCACCGAGATGGGATTGTAATCTCTCTGTTTCCCTTCGTAACGTTTCGGTCAAACCGAAGTGAGCGATCGGTCCCACCGAGATTGCAATGTAAACTCTCTGTTTCCCTTTTGTAACATTTCGGTCTCACCGAAAAGAGCAAATCGGTCCCACCGAGTTTACCTGACCAACTCTCTGGAAAGCTTATTACCAAAATCGGTCTCACCGAGTTTGTGTAATCGGTCTTACCGAGATTACGTTATGCCCTAACCCTAACCGAATCGGTCTCACCGAGTTGCATGTCAGTCCCACCGAAAATCACTAACGGTCACTAGGTTTACTAAATCGGTCCGACCGAGTCTGTTGAATCGGTCCCACCGAGTTTGGTAAATTGTGTGTAACGGTTAGATTTTGTGTGGAGGCTATATATACCCCTCCACCTCCTCTTCATTCGTGGAGAGAGCCATCAGACTAAACCTACACTTCCAACTTACCATTTCTGAGAAAGAACCACCTACTCATGTGTTGAGGCCAAGATATTCCATTCCTACCATATGAATCTTGATCTCTAGCCTTCCCCAAGTTGCTTTCCACTCAAATCTTCTTTCCACCAGATCCAAATCCTATGAGAGAGAGTTGAGTGTTGGGGAGACTATCATTTGAAGCACAAGAGCAAGGAGTTCATCATCAACGCACCATTTGTTACTTCTTGGAGAGTGGTGTCTCCTAGATTGGCTAGGTGTCACTTGGGAGCCTCCGACAAGATTGTGGAGTTGAACCAAGGAGTTTGTAAGGGCAAGGAGATCGCCTACTTCGTGAAGATCTACCGCTAGTGAGGCAAGTCCTTCGTGGGCGACGGCCATGGTGGGATAGACAAGGTTGCTTCTTCGTGGACCCTTCTTGGGTGGAGCCCTCCGTGGACTCGCGCAACCGTTACCCTTCGTGGGTTGAAGTCTCCATCAACGTGGATGTACGATAGCACCACCTATCGGAACCACGCCAAAAACATCCGTGTCTCCAACTGCGTTTGAATCCTCCAAACCCTTCCCTTTACTTTCTTGCAAGTTGCATGCTTTAATTTCCGCTGCCTATATACTCTTTGCATGCTTGCTTGAATTGTGTGATGATTGCTTGACTTGTCCTAAGATAGCTAAAATCTGCCAAACTCTAAAATTGGGAAAAGGTTAAGTTTTTAATTGGTCAAGTAGTCTAATCACCCCCCTCTAGACATACTTCAAGGTCCTACAAGTGGTATCAGAGCTTTGGTCTCCATTTGCTTTGATTTCCATAGCTTTTGGTGGTCATAGCCTTGGTTTCACAACCTAGGAGAGTATGGCGTCTAGCGAGGGAAATTATCACCGTAGAGGTCCTTACTTTGATGGTACTAATTTTGCTAGTTGGAAGCATAAGATGAAAATGCATATTCTCGGACATAACCCCGCCGTTTGGGCTATTATTTGTATTGGCTTGCAAGGTGAATTCTTTGATGGGAGAGAGCCGAACCGTGAAGCTAATGCGGAAGAATTGAAGATGCTGCAATACAACGCTCAAGCTTGTGATATCATCTTCAACGGATTGTGCCCCGAAGAATTCAACAAAATCAGCCGTCTTGAGAATGCAAAGGAAATTTGGGACACTTTGATTGATATGCACGAAGGTACCGAATCCGTCAAGGAATCCAAGTTGGATGTGCTCCAAAGTCAGCTTGACAAGTTCAAAATGAAGGATGGTGAAGGTGTCGCTGAAATGTACTCTAGGCTTGCTCTTATTACAAATGAGATTGCCGGCTTAGGGAGTGAAGAGATGACCGACAGATTCATCATCAAGAAGATCCTAAGAGCATTGGATGGAAAGTATGATACCGTGTGCACATTGATCCAAATGATGCCAAACTACAAAGATCTCAAGCCAACGGAAGTCATTGGAAGGATTGTTGCTCATGAGATGTCACTCAAGGATAAGGAGGAACTTCACAACAAGTCAAGTGGTGCTTACAAAGCCTCAAGTGAAGCCCCCACATCATCAAGTGAGAAACAAACCTTCAATGAAGAATTGAGCTTAATGGTGAAGAACTTCAACAAATTCTACAAGAGTAGAAGCAAAGAAAGAAGCTCCAAGTCAAGGTCTTACCATGACAAAAGATCTTCTAGTCGAGAGCGCAATTGCTACAATTGTGGGAGGCCTGGACACTATTCCAATGAGTGTACGGCACCCTACAAAAGAAGAGAAGATTCTCCAAAAAGAAGAAGCAAAAGAGAAGAATCACCACCAAGAGAGAGAAGGAGTAGAGATGATCGTTATGAACGAAGATCCTCACGGAGAAGCAAAGATTCGGAAAGGAAGGACAAGTCATCAAGGAGCTACACAAAACGAAGACATCAAGCTCATGTTGGTGAATGGGTTTCCGGCTCCGACTCCGACAAACACTCCGAGAGAAGCTATCACTCCGACTCCGAATATACTCAAGATGAAGGTGTTGCCGGTCTAGCACTTGTGTCAACCAACTCCTACGACATATTTGATTCACCAAATGAAGGAATTGGAAGATGCTTCATGGCCAAAGGTCCAAAGGTAACACATCCTGAGTATGTTGATTTCAATAGTGATGAAGATGACTTGCTTGTGGATGATGATTTACTTGTTGACAACTCTAGTGATGAATACTATGATGAAACGTCAATTAATCATGCTAATCAAGATAAAACGAATGACAATGATAAGGAGAAGATTGAGCTTCTAACTAAAGAACTAAACACTCTTAAGTTAGCTCATGAAACTATCTTCGAAAATCATCGAGAACTTTTAAGGGCTCATGAGAAGTTACGCTTTGAAAAGCTCAATCTTGAGCAAGAGCATGAGTTCTTAAAAGCAATCAATGATGATCTTCGTAAGAAAAGTTCTTCTTACATTGCCAAGCGTTTACTCCTATCTACTTACATGCCTCAAGTCAAGTCTAGTAACAAGTACAAGAAAGATACTTCCTCTAGTAGTAACAATAATAATGTCAAATCCAATATTGTTGCTTCTAGTAGTTCTCTTGATTCCACTAATGATTCTCTTAGCCAAGTTACACTTGAGCAAGAAAATAGCTTATTGAAGGGAATTATAGAGAAAGGTGTTTACAAGAGCCTTGCCGGGAGTAAGCAATTCGAGGAAATTGTACGCAAGCAAGGAAGGCACCGGAAGAATCAAGGTGTTGGTTTTGAACGAAAGTTCAATGCCAATGGAGTTGAGTGGGAAGAAGATCAATACCCCAAGACGAAGTTTGTTCCTCAACAAGAGAAGTATGATCCTACTTCCTTCAAGGGAACACAAGCTCAAGATGATCTTCCACCACAAGACCATAAAGGCAAGGACAAGCTTCAAGAAGAGATTGATGCATTTGAAGAAGCACCTAAGGTCTCGGTCAAGTGGATTCCCAAGACTACGTCAAGTTCTACTTCATCAAGTACAACTACAACTCCAAGGATTCCCATCAAGATGATGTGGATCCCGAAGAAGAAGAACTAGAGAGTTCTTGAGGGTGACTCCGCCAACATTCTTCACTCATATTATTATGGCAAGGACAAGTGCAATCAACTTCCACATCTTGCACTAGTTCAAGGAGTCACAAACCCTCATGTTGGTAAGGCAAGGAACAAGGTAACCTAATGTTTTCATGGACATCATCTTGTGTGTGCATCACTCTATGTCTATGGATATTCTTGTTTGTTCCTTGTGGGACTAACCCATGTAGGTATGTTGAAAGTGCAACTCACTCCAATGGATTGCTCCAAATGATCTACATCAACATTGAGCATCCACATCTTCAACACCTACATGAAGTCATCATCGACAAAACCCAAGGTTAGTTCATCCCTCTAAAAGGGGATCTCACATCTAGGGGGAGCTTAACTCTAAGACTTGAGTCAAAGCAACTCTAATGGTGTGAACACATCAATGCATTATGTAAAAGTGGTAACCCCACTTGGGCTTAAACGATGAGTATGACCTATGATCAAATGTTTATCATTTGACTCATAAGTCAATATACTCATATATAGATGACCTAGTCATCGCCAATTTGTTTGATAGATGCTAGAATTGGTTGTCCATGCTTTGCCACATATCTCATTTGCCATCTTATTGTGTGAGCATGTTGGTGCATATTTTACTCATTCAAGGACATCCACTTGTTGTTTTGATTGTTTGGTTCTTCCTTCTTTTGGCCAAGTGGATGGACAAGAATGCCTAAGAACTTTCTCTAGCTATCTATGCTTTTCTCGTCTCAAACTCTATTCATGCTACATCACAAAATTTGATCAAGTCAGATTCAAACCACTCTGTGTGAGGAGCAATCGGAGTGCCCAATTCGTCATAGACTTAAACTTCCAAAACTTCTTTGTGATTCTCGGTCTGACTGATTCCTCCATTTCGGTCCTACCGAGATCACTAAGTCGATCTAGATTTTCAATCTCGGTGCAACCGATTTGAACTTTTCGGTCACTCTGAGTTGCTGTAACTGAACACAGTTATGCATCTTGGTGCCACCGAGTTGTTCCACTCGGTCACACCGACAGGGTCGGGCTATATATAGTCACGAGAAAAATTTGGAAATTTCTCCGAACCCCTTCGCCCGGGCAATAGCTTGCTGCCTCCAAGGTCTCCGGATCGTCTCCTCGTCGCCAGCCGCCTCCTGTCGCTGGTCTCCGACGTCGTCAACAGAATTCAACCCCGCCGTTGCCGCCGTAGCGAGTTCATCGCCAAGCTAGGGTATGGACTCGATCACTGTGCTATCCTTGTCCGATTCCTAGCACATTGTGTTCTTATTGATTCTTGCCACGATTGAAACAATCCGATCCAGTCAATGCAATCCGTAGATTAGATGAGATTTGAAAAATTAGGGTTAGGTTTCCGCCGAAACCATCTCGGACCCACCGAGTTGAAAAACTCGGTCCCACCAATCTGGCTTATGCCATTGCACTAGTAACTCTTGTTCTGACCGAGAATTGCTAATCGGCGACCGATTTTAGGACTTTGTGAAACCCTAGCAGTCTCAGTGCCACTGAACTGTGACTCGGTCCAACCGAGTTCATCAGTTTAGGTTCCAAAACTGCTTCGGTATCACCGAGTTTGAAAATCGGTTGATCCGAAATGCTTTCTGTGGAAAACTAAAACTGAATTTTTGAATCATTCTTTTGCAAAAGTCTCTGCATTTTGTGATGCTCATCCACTCCATCTCATCTATAACTCTTCACAGGGTCAGCAGTCAGAGTTTGCAGCACGTCAGACCAGAGTGATAGTGAGAACATGATCAGAGGGCATGCAATCAACATGTTGCATTTGTTTGATGTGCCTCAGAAATTCAAAGTCATGAGCCTTATAGTATAAACCATTAAGAGGACTGCAGCAGATCATAAGAGGAGTTGTGGATATGCCCCTCGGATTCATGAGTTGATTAACTCAAAGATGGGCATAGGCAAATATCTATTTTGGATAGGGAACATTTTCCTCTATATCTAGACTTTGAGGATAATGAGGTTGTCATGAATGAAGATGAACCATCATAAGTTCAAGCTCAAGAGAAGAAGGAGAAGGCAATGAAGGAGAAGGCTGCCAAGATGCCAACTCAAGAGGAGGCATCTGAGTATTTCTTGAAGAACAAGTAGGAGCAGCTTGGTTACTTGATAGCATCAACACTGAGGATTGAGAAAGGGTTGGCCACCTTAACTCAGAATCAGGAAAGCTTGGAAAGAATCATGGAACAAAAGTTCTATGATCTTGATGTCAAGGTAACTGAGATTCA
Organism: Triticum aestivum; assembly: GCF_018294505.1. Taxonomy (NCBI): domain Eukaryota; kingdom Viridiplantae; phylum Streptophyta; class Magnoliopsida; order Poales; family Poaceae; genus Triticum; species Triticum aestivum. The sequence goes on from NC_057801.1 coordinate 550,542,415, forward strand.
GTCAGTTGTGGAGCAGCTGCAGGATGACATGCAGGAGAGGAAGGGCAAGACTACCTCTAATGTATTTGCCAGAGTGCCTAGAGCTCAGAGGTCAGCTACAGTGCCAGTGACAGACACTAGAGCAACATCATCTGCACCAGCCACAGCTCCTACAGCTCCAGTGCAACCAGCTCCGGCACCAACTCCTCCAGTTCCCTCTACATCAACTGAAGCCTTCATCCTTGGAGTTATCCGGACACCACCAACTGAATATCAAGCCTGAGAGTTGATCTAGCACTATGCATTTTCTATGAACTTTTTGGTAACTTGTTGCCAAAGGGGGAGAAAAATGTATAGATCATAGGCTTCGAGAGAGAGAGTGTTGCTTTTGTTCTCTCTTGATTTTGTGGTTTTTAAACTTGTTTGCTTTTGATTGCTTGAGATACTATGCTATTATTGTGAGACATTGATGATCATGTGTTTGATCATAAGCTACACTTATGCATGTTTGATGCTATTATCCTATCTATCCTATGTGATCATTCACTTTGCTTGGTGATGAGTGCATGTATTCAATCTTTATCATTTTGAGCGCTCCACCAAGATGTATGTGACATGGAAGAGTAACCCATGAGCCTAATTCCTTGTGCATTTGCAGTCCAAAGCAAATCTTAAACTATGCACAAATTTAGGGGGAGCTCTTGCTTATCACATACTTCTCAAAGCGAGTTTCAATCTTATTATCATTTGTCGAAGCTTTGATCTATATGTTGTCATCAATTACCAGAAAGGGGGAGATTGAAAGTACAACTATCCCTAGGTGGTTTTGGTAATTCATAACAACATATAGCTCATTGAGCTAATGCTATTCCAAGACTATTATTTCAGGAAAGCTCAATGAATGGCATGGCATGGATGATGAAAGTGGATCCCTCAAAATAATAAGGACAAAGGATTGGCTCAAGCTCAATAGCTCAAGACTCTTCATTTTATATTTTAGTGATCCAAGATCACATTGAGTCTATAGGAAAAGCCAATACTATCAAGGAGAGATGAGGTGTTGCTTAATGAGCCTCTTGCTTCATGTGCTTGGTGATATGATCCAAAACCCTCAGCTACTTTCTCACATCCACAAATGACCTAAACCCAAAGCCAAAATCGGTCACACCGATTCTTCCTATCTGGCGCCACCGGTTTCAAATGTCATAGCCACTGCCAAAAACCCTAGGCAAATCGGTTCTACCGATAGGGATCTCGGTCTCACTGAGATGGGATTGTAATCTCTCTGTTTCCCTTTGTAACGTTTCGGTCAAACCAAAGTGAGCGATCGGTCCCACCGAGATTGCAATGTGAACTCTTTGTTCCCCTTTTGTAACATTTCGGTCTCACCGAAAAGAGCAAATCGGTCCCACCGAGTTTACCTGGCCAACTCTCTGGAAAGCTTATTACCAAAATCGGTCTCACCGAGTTTGTGTAATCCGTCTTACCGAGATTACGTTATGCCCTAACCCTAACCGAATCGGTCTCACCGAGTTGCATGTCAGTCCCACCGAAAATCACTAACGGTCACTAGGTTTACTAAATCGGTCCGCCCGAGTCTGTTGAATCGGTCCCACCGAGTTTGGTAAATTGTGTGTAACGGTTAGATTTTGTGTGGAGGCTATATATACCCCTCCACCTCCTCTTCATTTGTGGAGAGAGCCATCAGACTAAACCTACACTTCCAACTTACCATTTCTGAGAAAGAACCACCTACTCATGTGTTGACGCCAAGATATTCCATTCCTACCATATGAATCTTGATCTCTAGCCTTCCCCAAGTTGCTTTCCACTCAAATCTTCTTTCCACCAGATCCAAATCCTATGAGAGAGAGTTGATTTTTGAGGAGACTATCATTTGAAGCACAAGAGAAAGGACTTCATCATCAACGCACCATTTGTTACTTCTTGGAGAGTGGTGTCTCCTAGATTGGCTAGGTGTCACTTGGGAGCCTCCGACAAGATTGTGGAGTTGAACCAAGGAGTTTGTAAGGGCAAGGAGATCGCCTACTTCGTGAAGATCTACCGCCAGTGAGGCAAGTCCTTCGTGGGCGACGACCATGGTGGGATAGACAAGGTTGCTTCTTCGTGGACCCTTCGTGGGTGGAGCCCTTCGTGGACTCGCGCAGCCGTTACCCTTCGTGGGTTGAAGTCTCCATCAACGTGGATGTATGATAGCACCACCTATCGGAACCATGCCAAAAACATCCGTGTCTCCTACTGCGTTTGAATCCTCCAAACCCTTCCCTTTACTTTCTTGCAAGTTGCATGCTTTAATTTCCGCTGCCTATATACTCTTTGCATGCTTGCTTGAATTGTGTGATGATTGCTTGACTTGTCCTAAGATAGCTAAAATCTGCCAAACTCTAAAATTGGGAAAAGGTTAAGTTGTTAATTGGTCAAGTAGTCTAATCCCCCCCTCTAGACATAATTCAAGGTCCTACAGAGTGATATATCTGTGCTCTAGACACAAGTCCAATCCCTAATGGACGTCATTTCAGAAACAAGAATAGTGGTTGACAAATGTCGTCATGATATGAATGGTTTTGAAACCAGACTAATAGACATTCGCTTCGTTGTTCACGAGCAATGGTGGAATAAAGGTGAAGATCGTGTTGCTCCATCAGATTCTATAGCCTGAAACATTAGCACTCAGGTCAAATGATATGTGCTTCTATACATCTAATGGTGCTTTTATCTGCAAAGGACGGTAAACATTATGCCAACAGGCCTTTTGTTGTATGGTTGGAATTTATTTTGTTGTGATACAACATTTATGATGCTGCCAAAGGCTACAGTAATTACGACGATATTTTTGTATACTATAGGTTTATCTTAGTAATGTATTCGGCCAAAAGCTTTGTAGGATCCCAACATGCCAACATTCGTCGGGCCCATTCCAATTGGGCTAAAAATGATTATGGGCCGAAATTTGCATGTAGCCCACTAAAAATATCTGGGCCTAAATCAGCATAAGCTTTCATATTTTTCTGGTAGGCCTGTGCCCATAGTGGTCCTTTAACAGGCTTAAACATAATTTGGGACCTCAGTAACAATAGGCCATTTTTTAGCTGTAAATATCTCGAGCCCATAAAAAACATGGGCCTTTAATAGGCCAAAAGTGAGATTGAGCCCTGATTGTGCTAAATAACCCACTTGTCTTAGTAGGCCGAAATGGTGGCTCATTTACATTGTGCATCGTTCACAGGCCAAAATTCGGACGGGCCGTAAATGCGTCGACCTACTACACGGGCCTTTAATAGGCCGGAAGTTCGGTCGGACTTGATTAGTGTCATTTTTATATGGGCCATTAATAGGCCCGATGTCACGTTGGGCCACATATGGCCCATGGATTTCGTCCGACGTTAATAGGCCGAAAATCACAACAGGCTGAAAGTGGCCCAAATGTATAGTGGGCCTCTCATAGGCCGAATGTCAGACATGGCCGAATATGACACAAATCCTTCACGGTCGTTTATGGGCCGAAAGTTTCAATGGCATGTAAATGGGCCCAAATAAAGCAGGAGCTTTAATAGGCCGGAAATACATAGGGTCGTAATTCAGCCCAAATACTTAGCAGACTGTTAACGGGCCAGAAGTGACCATGGGCCGCGATGATGACAAGTTTAGGACGGGCCGTTGACGGGCCGATTTGACACTAGCCGTACGGGCATTAACTGAGAATGTTGGGCCTTTAGCTGGGAAGGCCCATTATGGTCTGCAAAATCTTGCGGGCCTTTAGCTGGGTCGGCCCATTATGGTCTACTAAATCTTGTGGGCCTTTAGTTGGGCCAGCCCATTTAAACTTTATGGGCCACTTTTGGGCCCGTCCACGTGTCAACATATCATAGGCGCATCTCGACCATTGGATGAGTGACACCTGTGCCAACGCGGAGCTGACACGTGGTTCCGTCAGCCAATGAGAATTTTACACGTGGAAAATGGGCATTGGTTGTGGCTGTTAGCGGGTTATCGGATCCAAAACTGGACCCGATAGCTTAACGGTGAGCCGTTAAGGTGGATGCCACGTGTTGGTCGTTGTCGGTGTCAAAACCGATGGATCTCGGGTAGGGGGTCCCGAACTGTGCGTCTAAGGCTAATGGTAACAGGAGGCGGGGGACACGATGTTTACCCAGGTTCGGGCCCTCTCTATGGAGGTAATACTCTACTTCCTGCTTGATTGATCTTGATGATATGAGTATTACAAGAATTGATCTACCACGAGATCGATGAGGCTAACCCTAGAATCTAGCCTATGATTATGATTGTCCTTGTCCTACGGACTAAACCCTCCGGTTTATATAGACACCGGAGGGGCTAGGGTTACACAGAGTCGGTTATAGAGAAGGAGATCTACATATCCGAATCGCCAAGCTTGCCTTCCAAGCAAAGAAGAGTCCCATCCGGACATGGGACGAAGTCTTCTATCTTGTATCTTCATAGTCCAACAGTCCGGCTAAAGTATATAGTCCAGCTGTCCGAGGACCCCTTAATCCAGGACTCCCTCAGTAGCCCCTGAAACAGGCTTCAATGACGATTGAGTCCGGCGCGCAGATTGTCTTCGGCATTGCAAGGCGGGTTCCTTCTCCGAGTACTCCAAAGTAGATCTTTGAACACAAGAATCGTGTCCAGCTCTGCAAAAGCAAATTCCACACACCACCATAGAGAGTATAGTATTTCATGGATCTAATCTGCTGAAAGTTTTATTCATGGCGTGACATCACTCCATGGCCTGGTTACTATTCAAACCATTTTATCAGCCTGCCACGACACAATTTACGAGGCGGTTTCATTGGCACGTCTTTTCGAAGCAGAGATCGTGTCCCCTTATCATGGGATTCTCATCAATATGGGTGCGGGTAACCCAACCATGCCATTAACACGACACTTGGGGAATAAGCGAGTTTTAGGGAATGTGGGAGGCGCATGATCTGCCTTTATAAAGGGATAAGGATTCCTCTCTCTCACCCACGCCTTCTGCTTCCTCTGCTCATCCATCCTCAAGCTCCAACGCCCAAGATTTCTCCTTCTCCACAAAAACACTCCAAACATGTCAGGCGCGAGAGGCAAGTGGCTGGCCTCCTCTGTTAAGAAGGAGGACATCAAGAAGCTCCGGGAGGCCGAATACTTGTCCAAGGACATCACGCATCGTCTTCCGACCGAGGGGCAGGTCGTCCCTACCTCGGAGCCCCAAGAAAGGGTGGTATTCCTTTCCCACTTCATCCGCGGGCTAGGATTCCCCCTCCACCCGTTCGTCCGTGGACTAATGTTCTATTATGGGCTAGACTTCCATGATTTGTCCCCCAACTCCATCCTCAACATCTCTGCATTTATTATCGTGTGTGAGGCCTTTCTCCGCATCCCACCTCACTTCAGCCTATGGCTGAAGACTTTCAATGTGAAGCCAAAAGTGGTGAGCAGCCAACAAGCGGACTGCGGAGGTGCCATGGTGGGAAAGATGCCCAATGTCACCTGGCCCGAGGGCTCTTTTGTGGAGACCGTAAAGGGGTGGCAGTCGAGGTGGTTCTACATCACCGAGCCGCGCGATACCAACTGGGCAGCGACCCCCGAATTCCGATCCGGCGTCCCCATGCAGCTCACTTCCTGGAAAGAGAAGGGCCTATCATGGGGCTTGGAGGAAGAACTGACTGGACTCCAGACGTGTGTCAAAAACATGGTGAGCAAGAAAATAAATCTTGTCAATGTGATCCAAGTCATGCTCTTCCGCCGGATTCTTCCGTGCGAGAGACGGATTTATAATTTGTGGGAATTCGACCCGACAGAACACCAGACACTGAAAGAGCTCTTCGGTTCGACACACGAAGATATTTGGAAGGTGCTCTTCAAGGCCGGCGAGGTACCACCGCCCACGACCGAGAATCGCGGGCTCCCCGCAAAACGCCGAGCTAATGCGGTGAGTTTTTATATTTGTGAGACATGCCTTTTTACTAACACGCCCGCGGGAGGAATCTAAGCCTCCATGTCAATCCCACAGGACTGGGTAGTAGTAGCGGAGCAGAACAACTGTCCAGCTCCACAACCCAAAGATCTAGAGTCATCCCTCCTGACGAGGATGTTATTCCCGGCACCCTACGAGGTATCGGAGAAGAAGGCCAAGAAGACGGCCGCGGGGACCAGGGATGGTCTCCGATGCAATGGTGCTTTGTACATAACGTCCAAAGACACCGAGACAAACTCCTCCATCGAAGAAGACGAGGAGGAGGAGGAAATCCGTCCCCCACCTACCGGGGGAAGGAAGAGGAGGGTCTCCACACATGGGGAGGCCGAAACGTCCAAGAAGGGAAAGATTTTCCTTCCGGACTACTTCGCTGCGGCTACCAACAACGGCGAGGAGTGGGAACCCAGGGCCAAGCCCCTGGCCGAATCGTAATTATCCGGACATACTTGTATATTGGATCTGTTTGTTTTCTCTCATCTTACCGTGTCAGACATGCACCTGCAGTCCGGCCAAGTCCAACATCGAGATATCCTCCTCTTCGGAGGGATCGTTGGACCCGGCGGCGATGAACATCGAGTCTCTTCCGACAGCTTCCTCCCCCAAGGGTGCAGACAACACCGAGGTGTTGTCTCAAAGGATACCGGACCAAGGGGAGACCGTTCTGGAGACGCCAGAGGGTAAAACCCCGGTGGCCGAACACTTGGGGGGCGCGGCCCCCATGGACACCGAGTTTGGGGGCCGCAGCCAGTTTGGTCCCAAGCCGAATTCAGCTCCGTACACGCGAGGGGTTCCAGATTCTGGAAAGAGGGTCTCCCCTAGAAAGGGGAGCAAGCCATCTGTACTGATGACCTCCGTCCATCCGGAGGCACCGGACAGGTTGCTGGAAGCGCTTTGCGGCGCTTCCATTGATGAAGAACATCGTACTCTAATGAGTATGGTGATCGAGAAGGTTCAGTCCGCCAAAAGCGGACTGACCCAAGCCTGCGCTAGCCTTCTAATAGGCTTTGAGGTAAGCAATAAAATTGTGGAAAGATGTCACAATATAGACAGTAGCCCCTGATGCTCTGTTCAGGTGTTCGGAAAGAAAAACCGAACGAAGGATCAAATAACAATCGCCGGAGTCTAATAAAAGATGTCTTACACGAATAAGCAGGCGTCACTGCTAGCCGCTGCCGCTCGCACTACGGAGGTCTCTGGACTAAAGCAGAGCTTGGAGCGGACCGAGGAAGAACTCGGCCTTGTGAAGAGGCAGCTGGAGGAGAGCCAAGGTATATAGTACCTGATGTCTACTACACAACCTTCTTCTTGTAGACGTTGTTGGGCCTGCAAGTGCACAGGTTTGTAGGACAGTAGCAAATTTCCCTCAAGTGGATGACCTAAGGTTTATCAATCTGTAGGAGGCGTAGGATGAAGATGGTCTCTCTCAAGCAACCCTGCAACCAAATAACAAAGAGTCTCTTGTGTCCCCAACACACCCAATACAATGGTAAATTGTATAGGTGCACTAGTTCGGCGAAGAGATGGTGATACAAGTGCAAAATAGATAGTAGATAAAGGTTTTTGTAAACTGAAATTATAAAAACAGCAAGGTAACAAGTGGTAAAAGTGAGCGTAAACGGTATTGCAATGATAGGAAACAAGGCCTAGGGTTCATACTTTCACTAGTGCAAGTTCTCTCAACAATAATAACATAGATAGATCATATACCAATCCCTCAACATGCAACAAAGAGTCACTCCAAAGCCACTAATAGCGGAGAACAAACGAAGATATTATGGTACGGTATGAAACCACCTCAAAGTTATTCTTTCAGATCAATCTATTCAAGAGTTCGTACTAGAATAACACCTTAAGACACAAATCAACCAAAACCCTAATGTCACCTAGATACTCCATTGTCACCTCAAGTATCATGGGCATGATTATACGATATGCATCACACAATCTCAGATTCATCTATTCAACCAACACAAAGTACTTCAAAGAGTCCCCCAAAGTTTCTACCGGAGAGTCAAGAACATGTGCCAACCCCTATGCATAGGTTCATAGGCGGAACCCACAAGTTGGTCACCAAAACATACATCAAGAGGCACATGATATCCCATTGTCACCACAGATAAGCATGGCAAGACATACATCAAGTGTTCTCATAAAAGACTCAATCCGATAAGATAACTTCAAAGGGGAAAACTCAATTCATCACAAGAGAGTAGAGGGGGAGAAACATCATAAGATCCACCTACAATAGCAAAGCTCGGGATACATCAAGATCGTGACATAGAGGGAACACGAGAGAGAACACGAGAGAGAGAGAGAGAGAGAGAGATCAAACACATAGCTACTGGTACATACCCTCAGCCTCGAGGGTGAACTACTCCCTCCTCGTCATGGAGAGCGCCGGGATGATAAAGATGGCCACCGGTGAAGGATCCCCCTCCGGCAGGGTGCCGGGAAGGGCTCCCGAGAGGTTTTTGGTGGCTACAGAGGCTTGTGGCGGCGGAACTCCCAATCTATCTTGATCTTCGATAGTTTTAGGGTACGTAGGGTTATAAAGGCGAAAGAAGCCAGTCGGGGGGTACTCGAGGGGTCCACGAGACAGGGGGCCGCGCCTTGTAGGGGGGGGGCGCCCCCCTATCTCCTGGGCTCCTCGAGTATCTTCTAACTTGATCTCCAAGCCTCCAGGATGATATTCTTCCAAAAAATCACGATGCCAAAGGTTTCATTCCGTTTGTACTCCGTTTGATATTCCTTTTCTTCGAAATACTGAAACAGGCAATAAAACAGCAATATGGGCTGGGCCTCCGGTTAATAGGTTAGTCCCAAAAGTAATATAAAAGTGTATAATAAAGCCCATAATCATTCAAAACAGATAATAAAATAGCATGAATGCTTCATAAATTATAGATACGTTGGAGACGTATCAAGCATCCCCAAGCTTAATTCCTACTCGTCCTCGAGTAGGTAAATGATAAAAGAAAGAATTTATGAAGTGTGAATGCTAGAAGGTGCACAAGTTTGATCACTAATAATTTCAATCACCTTTACTAGCATCATTATATGTCATAACAATAGTTCATCTCATAAAACTTTTCATAATCAAGTAACAAGCAATTCACATGTCAAAGCATAGACCATAAACTTTCTTGAAAGCTAGAAAACTTCATTCTTAGTCATCAAAACAATTGCAATTCATCCTATTTTCAGGAAGGGTCTATGTCGGAGCTTTAATTTAGCAAACTTCACATACTCAACTATCATATAGTCTTCTACAATTGCTAACACTGACGCAATACTTGTGGTTATGAAGTTTTAATCAGACACAGAGAAAGATTGGGGCTTATAATGTTGCCTCCAAATGTATTCACCTTTGGGTGATGTCAACAATAATAGTTCATGCTAACATACATCCAATTGGATATATATATATATATATATATATATATATATATATATATATATATATATATATATTAGGATCACCCTAACACAAAGTGCTTGCCAAAAGGATAAAATGAAAAAGGGAAAGGTGAAGATCACCTTGACTCTTGCATAAAGTAAAAGACATAAAGTAAAAGATAGGCCCTTCGCAGAGGGAAGCAGAGGTTGTCATGCGCTTTTAGGGTTGGATACACAAAATCTTAATGCGAAAGAACATCACTTTATATTGCCCCTTGTATATGGACCTTTATTATGCAGTCCGTCACTTTTATTGCTTCCATAACAAGTTCGTACAAAGCTTATTTTCTCCAGACTAATAAGTTATGCATATTTAGAGAGCAATTTTTATTGCTTGCACCGATGACAACTTACTTGAAGGATCTTACTCAATCCATAGGTAGGTATGGTGGACTCTCATGGCAAAAACTGGATTTAAGGATATTTGGAAGCACAAGTAGTATCTCTACTTGGTGCTAGGAATTTTTGGCTAGCATGAGGGGGAAAGGCAAGCTCAACATGTTTGAATGATCCATGACAATATACTTTAACTGAGATGCGAGAAAACATAACCCATTATGTTGTCTTCCTTGTCCAACATCAACTCTTTAGCATGTCATACTTAATGAGTGCTCACAATTATAAAAGATGTCTATGATAATATATTTATATGTGAAATCTCTCTTCCTTCAATATTCTTTCATGAACTGTTCAAATGACCAATACAATGCTTGTTAACCGTCAATAAATTTACAACATCTACTTCTTAGATGTGAAGTCATTTCTACCCATGGGATAAGAAAAAGAGACATATATAATTTCATATTTATGACATTCAACTCATTCAACCATTTACTCATAGGATGTAAGTGAAGCACACGAGTAAATGAAAAGCTACTCCAAAAAGATATAAGTGAAGATCAATGAGTAGCTAAATAATTATGCAACTATGTGAAGACTCTCTCTCATTAAAGAATTTCAGATCTTGGTATTGTATTCAAACAGCATGCAAAACAAAATAAAATGACGATGCAAGGATAGCACAACTCATGTGAAGAAGCAAAAACTTAGGCTCAACCGATACTAACCGATAGTGGTTGAAGAAGAAAGGTGGGATGCCTACCGGGGCATCCCCAAGCTTAGATGCTTGAGACTTCTTGAAATAATATCTTGGGGTGCCTTGGGCATCCCCAAGCTTGAGCTTTTGTGTCTCCTTAATTCCTTTCATATCATGGTTTCTCTTCTTTTTATCAAAAGCTTCATTCACAACAAACTCAACAAGAACTCGTGATAGGTTAGTATAAACCAATGCAAGACCTTATCATTTTCTACTGTAACAAATCACTTAAATTATTATTCAACATTGCATACTAAATGTCTCTGCATATTTAACACTCCTATCCTCAAATAGAATCATTAAACAAGCAAACAATGCAACTATAACAGCAATCTGCCAAAACAGTACACTCTGTAAAGAATGCAAGAGTATCAATACTTCCCCGACTCCAAAAATTATGAACTAAAATTACCACTGTAACAAATTTATCAGAGCTCAATATGCAAAAAGATTCAACGTTATACCATTCTCTGACTTTTCTAGGGAATTTTTGCAACAGCGGTAAACTTTCTGTTTTTAAACAGCAACATGCATACTAGCAAAATAAGCATGGAAAAGGCTATCCTTGACTTTTTTATTGAAACTAAAGAAGCAAAACATTATTCTAACTAACATAAATCAAAAACTAACAAAATAAAATGACGCTCCTAGCAAAACACATATCATATGGTGAATAAAAATATAGCTCCCAGTAAAGTTACCGATGAACGAAGACAAAAGAGGGGATGCCTTCCGGGGCATCCCCAAGCTTAGGCTCTTGGTTGTCCTTGAATATTACCTTGGGGTGCCTTGGGCATCCCCAATTTTAGGCTCTTTCCACTCCTTATTCCATAGTCCATCGAATCCTTACCCAAAACTTGAAAACTTCAACCACACAAAACTCAAAACAAAACTCGTAAGCTCCGTTAGTATAAGAAAGTAAAACCACCACTTAGGTACTGTAATGAACTCATTCTAAATTCACATGGGTGTAATATCTACTGTATTCTAACTTCTCTATGGTTCATACCCTCCGATACTACTCATAGACCCATCAAAATAAGCAAACAACACATAGAAAACAGAATCTGTCAAAAACAGATCAGTCTGTAGTAATATGTATCAAACGTATACTTATGGAACCCCAAAATTTATGAAATAAATTTCTGGACCTGAGAAATTTGTCTATTAATCATCTGCAAAAATAATCAACCTGAAAGCACTCTTCAGTAAAAAATGGCAGCTAATCTCGTGAGCGCTAAAGTTTCTGTTTTTCACAGCAAGATCACATAAACTTCACCCAAGTCTTCCCAAAGGTTCTACTTGGCACTTTATTGAAACAAAAGCTATAAAACATGATTACTACAGTAGAATAATCATGTGGGCACACAAAAACAGTAAGGATAAATATTGGGTTGTCTCCCAACAAGCGCTTTTCTATAATGCCTTTTTAGCTAGGCATGATGATGGCAATGATGGTCACATAAAAGATAAAAATTGAAACATAACGGGAGCATCATGAAGCATATGACTAGCACATTTAAGCCTAACCCACTTCCTATGCATAGGGATTTTGTGAGCAAACAACTTATGGGAACAATAATCAACTAACATAGGAAGATAAAACAAGCATAGCTTCAAGAATTTCAACACATAGAGAGGAAACTTGGCATTATTGCAATTCCTACAAGCATATGTTCCTCCCTAATAATAATTTTCAGTAGCATCATGAATGAATTCAACAATATAACCAGCACCTAAAGAATTATTTTCATGATCTACAAGCATAGAAAATTTATTACTCTCCACATAAGCAAAATTCTTCTCATTCGGAATGATGGGAGTATCATAAGAGACTTGAACACTAAAAATTGTTTCCACATTAAAAGAGTAATGTTCAGAAAAAGTGTAATCATAATCATGACAAGTTTTATAAATATAATCATCACTACCTTTTATAGCATAAGTTTCATCACAATATTCATCATAATTAGCAACTTCGTTCTCATCATAATCGATTGAAACCTCTCCCAAGATAGTGGAATCACTAAATAAAGTTGACACTCTTCCAAATCCACTTTCATATACATCACAATAAAATTAAACATCCTCCAAAATAGTGGGATCAATACTACCTAAAGTTGACACTCTTCCAAACCCACTTTCATCAATATAATCATCATAAGTAGGAGGCATGCTATCATCATAACAACTTTGCATATCAAAACTTGGGATGCTAAAAATATCATCTTCACTAAACGTAGCATCCCCAAGCTTGTGGCTTTGCATATCATTAGCATCATAGATATTCAAGGAATTCATACTAACAACATTGCAATCATGCTCATCATTCAAAGATTTAGTATCAAACATTCTAATGCATTCTTCTTCTACCACTTGAGCACAATTTTCCTTTCCATCAAACTCACGAAAGATATTAAAAAGACGAAGCGTACTAGACAAACTTAACTCCATTTTTTTGTAGTTTTCTTTTATAAACTAAACTAGTGATAAAACAAGAAACAAAAAGATTCGATTGCAAGATCTAAAGATATACCTTCAAGCGCTAACCTCCCTGGCAATGGCGCCAGAAAAGAGCTTGATGTCTACTACACAACCTTCTTCTTGTAGACGTTGTTGGGCCTGCAAGTGCACAGGTTTGTAGGACAGTAGCAAATTTCCTTCAAGTGGATGACCTAAGGTTTATCAATCTGTAGGAGGCATAGGATGAAGATGGTCTCTCTCAAGCAACCCTGCAACCAAATAACAAAGAGTCTCTTGTGTCCCCAACACACCCAATACAATGGTAAATTGTATAGGTGCACTAGTTCGACGAAGAGATGGTGATACAAGTGCAAAATAGATAGTAGATAAAGGTTTTTGTAAACTGAAATTATAAAAACAGCAAGGTAACAAGTGGTAAAAGTGAGCGTAAACAGTATTGCAATGATAGGAAACAAGGCCTAGGGTTTATACTTTCACTAGTGCAAGTTCTCTCAACAATAATAACATAGATAGATCATATAACAATCCCTCAACATGCAACAAAGAGTCACTCCAAAGCCACTAATAGCGGAGAACAAACGAAGAGATTATGGTAGGGTACGAAACCACCTCAAAGTTATTCTTTCGGATCAATCTATTCAAGAGTTTGTACTAGAATCACACCTTAAGACACAAATCAACCAAAACCCTAATGTCACCTAGATACTCCATTGTCACCTCAAGTATCTATGGGCATGATTATACGATATACATCACACAATCTCAGATTCATCTATTCAACCAACACAAAGTACTTCAAAGAGTGCCCCAAAGTTTCTACCGGAGAGTCAAGAACGTGTGCCAACCCCTATGCATAGGTTCATGGGCGGAACCCGCAAGTTGGTCACCAAAACATACATCAAGAGGCACATGATATCCCATTGTCACCATAGATAAGCACGGCAAGACATACATCAAGTGTTCTCATAAAAGACTCAATCCGATAAGATAACTTCAAAGGGGAAAACTCAATTCATCACAAGAGAGTAGAGGGGGAGAAACATCATAAGATCCAACTACAATAGCAAAGCTCGGGATACATCAAGATCGTGCCATAGAGGGAACACGAGAGAGAACACGAGAGAGAGATCAAACACATAGCTACTGGTACATACCCTCAGCCTCGAGGGTGAACTACTCCCTCCTCGTCATGGAGAGCGTCGGGATGATGAAGATGGCCACCGGTGAAGGATCCCCCCTCCGGCAGGGTGCCGGGAAGGGCTCCCGAGAGGTTTTTGGTGGCTACAAAGGCTTGCAGCGGCGGAACTCCCGAGCTATCTTGATCTTTGATAGTTTTAGGGTACGTAGGGTTATATAGGCAAAAGAAGTCGGTCGGGGGGTGCTCCAGGGGTCCACGAGACAGGGGGCCGCGCCCCCTATCTCTTGGGCTCCTCGAGTATCTTCTGACTCTGTTTGGACTCCGTTTGATATTCCTTTTCTTTGAAATACTGAAACAGGCAATAAAACTGCAATATGGGCTGGGCCTCCGATTAATAGGTTAGTCCCAAAAGTAATATAAAAGTGTATAATAACGCCCATAATCATTCAAAACAGATAATAAAATAGCACGAATTTTTTCTATAGATACGTTGGAGACGTATCAGTACCCTGCTTTTATACTTATGACTTATAATTGGTTCGCGTTGATGAAAGCATTATGAATTGTTGTAGGGGCCACGACCGAGGTGGTGACCCTAAAGAAGGCGTTAGCCGAGGCTGAAGACAAAGCGGACAAGGAACGCGCCGCATGCGAGAACCATGAGGCCCGTGTCAGCGAGGTGTAGCAAGAGCTCCAGGATGCCGTCAAGAAGTACGAATCCTTGGAATGTGTCTCGAAAACTAAAGAGTCCGGGCTTACGAAGGCCCTCCAGAACGTGCAAGATGCCAGAGCCGAAGCCCAGAAAGCCCTCCAGGAAGTCCAGGAGGCCCAAAAGATTGTGGAGTGTAAGCTTTTCTTATGCAAAGCAAGCATGTGAAGGAAACATTCTTTTTACTTACCCGAATTCGGAGTTCTCCAGGAGCGTTTGCGGATCTGCCGCGCAGCATATCAGATGTTGTTCTGGTCCCAGTACCTTGGGCCAGAGCATCCGAGGCCCTTGAGAGACCAGCTGAAGCAGTTAGTCGAAATGCACAAGGCGGCCGAACTGGCCATGAAGGACCTTATAGTCCGGCTGTGGCCGGCCGAGCCCCTGCCTAATAGTTACTTTAGACTTGTGAGTGCCTGCCTGCGACTTGACGTCATAAAGCGGTCGGTGTGCATTGAGGGTGCGTGGATGGCGTTTGCCCATGCGAAGATGCATTAGGTGAAGATGAATGCCAAGGCGCTGATGACCGAGGGACCGCCCGAGGGCAAGGAGCACCGTCGTCCTGAAATGTATTATGATGGTGTCCTAGAGGGAGCCCACCTTGTGCCGGAGTGATGTGCGAAGGATGTAATCTTTGAATGAATACATTCATTTTATCCTATCCTATAATATAAAACAAGTTCGCTAAGCAATATGTATTGCATGTTTATTTAAAATTGTCTCTCATGTGCGGCCGTTTATGAAATATTGAGAGTTGGCCAGTCGTCGGCTTCTTCCCCCATGTAACTAGTACAGGGGTGTTCGGGATGAATCTAAACACTCTTTATCCAAGTCTTTTGGTCCTTTAAGGAGGTGTTTAGCGTGACGAACAAGGCAATCGGACTATACGGCTTTATCACTCTCACTTAGCCATAGGAGCTCTATAACTTTAAATTTTGGCGAAGCCCCTGGTATTCGGAAGGCCGAACTTGGAGCGCTATACACGCCTAAATCGGACAATAACCGATTCCTCATTTGAAGCGGAAAAAAATCTTGAAGGATTTGGAGACCTCTCGAACGGCGACCAGCTCTCGCTACATCATGACAGTCAGTTTTCGGCTTTCTCAACTGAGGTACTCGTCAGGAAGAACCGGGACACAATCGTAGTAGTTCTCCATGTGCCGCCTTCGCCGATATAGCGGAACGTAAGGTGGCAAAACATGGGGTCCGAGCAAACCCAACATTTTACCAAAGACATGATTCGGAGCCAATGCATATAATGCTATAAGTTTGGGGTGCCAAGCTATACTATAAAGTGTTCGGACTTTTTTGTCGTGTTATGGGTACACTGAAGCCCCTGGCGATCTAAAGCGTACTAGAGTGTACGAATGCAGTAAGTACAAAGACAAGGAAAATATGAATAAAAAGCAATACGCATCAAATTAATTTCCATCGTAATTTAAATAGTATGTCAAAGCGTGTTTATACCACTCGTGCGAGAAGCGAGCAAGGCTATTTAACATGTCATTTACCAAGAGCGGGCTGCGTGCGGGTATGTAGACAGGAATAACGATCATTAACAAAGACCACCTGGGAATTCCCTTGTACGTCAAAGCCCCTGGCTTCTCTTGGTGTGTTCTTCCGCGATGGGTTCGATGATCAGGTTATCAAAAGCAAAGCCTCAAGTGGAGAAAACCTGAAAGGAGAAGAAAAATTGAGTGTATGCGGACCCAAGAGCGGTTGAGCCGCGGTGTGGACCTCCGTCTAGCTGTGCCTCCGTCTATGCCCATGGTATCTTAAGTGCGTAGTTATGTACGCGCGGCACAAATTGTGCCGCTTGACTGGGACTAGAACGGAGGCCGAATTGCTAGGTGAGCTCTGGGCGAGCCGGATGGTTCTGTGCAGAGCAGTTCAGACTTGTTTAAGATTGTCCAGGGGCCTTATTGCCGAATTGTGGTTCTGCCTAAAAAGGTCGCTTTGTGCTTCTGCTGCCAGTGCCGCGGTGTGCTCCTTAGTGCGGAGGGAGCGCTCCGTATTCCCGTTGACTGTTTTGACACCGCGGGGTCCGGGCATTTTGAGCTTGAGGTAGGCATAGTGTGGTACCGCATTGAATCGATCGAATGCGGTTCGTCCGAGCAGTGCATGATAACCACTGTGGAAGGGGGCGATGTCGAAGATCAACTCTTCGCTTAAGAAATTATCCGGTGATCCGAAGACCACTTCCAGTGTGATTGAGCCTATGCAACAAGCCTCTACACCTGGTATGACACCTTTAAAGGTGGTTTTGGTGGGCTTGATCCTTGCGGGATTGATGCCCATTTTGCACACTGTTTCTTGATACAGCAGGTTCAGGCTGCTGCCACCGTCCATAAGGACTCGCGTGAGGTGGAATCCATCGATAATGGGGTCAAGGACCAGTGCGGCTGAACCGCCATGATGAATACTGGTCATATGGTCTCTACGGTCGAAGGTGATCAGACAGGAAGACCATGGATTGAATTTTGGGGCGACTGGCTCCATCGCGTAGACGTCCCTTAGTGTGCACTTCCGTTCCCGCTTAGGGATATGGGTGGTGTATATCATATTCACCGTTTTAACTTGGGGAGGAAATTTCTTCTATCCCCCTATGTTCGGTGGCCGGGGCTCCTTGTCGTCATCGCTGTGCAGCCCCTTTTCCTTATTTTCGGCATTTAACTTGCCGGCCTGTTTGAACACCCAACATTCTCTGTTGGTGTGGTTGGCTAGTTTATCGGGGGTGCCATCGATTTGACATGGACGATCAAGGATGCGATCCAAACTGGACAGACTCGGATTGTTTTTTTTAATGGCTTCTTCCGCTGACCAGACTTGGAGCCACTGAATTCGGCATTGACGGTCGTGTCTTCGGCGTTATCGCCATTATTTCGACACTTGAATCTATTGTGTCGGGGTTTGTTGTTGCTGTCTCTGGCGTCTGAAGCGCCAGGCTTTCCTGATGTGTTGCCGCTACGGGCTAACCAGCTATCCTCACCCGCGCAAAAGTGGGTCATAAGTGTTGTAAGGGCTGCCATGGATTTCGGCTTCTCTTGGCCGAGGTGTCGGCCTAGCCACTCATCACAGATGTTACGCTTAAAGGCCGTTAGGGCTTCGGCATCCGGACAGTCGACAATTTGGTTCTTTTTAGTTAAGAACCGAGACCAGAATTTCCTGGCTGACTCTCTAGGCTGTTGGGTTATATGACTTAAGTCATCAGCGTCCGGTGGTCGTACATAAGTGCCCTGAAAGTTGTCGAGAAATGCATCTTCCAGGTTCTCCCAACTGCCAATGGAGTTTTCTGGCAGACTGTTTAACCAGTGTCCAGCTGGGCCCTTGAGTTTTAGTGGGAGGTACTTCATGGCATGAAGATCATCACCGCGGGCCATGTGAATATGGAGAAGGAAGTCTTCAATCCAAACCGTGGGATCGGTTGTCCCATCATATGGTTCAATGTTCACGGGTTTAAACCCTTCTGGGAATTCATGTTCCATTACTTCGTCCATGAAGCATAGGGGATGTGTGGCACCTCTGTGCCAAGCCACCTCGCGACGCAGTTCAGATGTAGCTGGTCTGTTGTATTCGGCCCTTGTGGATTTGTATGTAGTGTATCCGGCGTGACAGTCATCGTCGCGTGTTGAGGCGCGCCCCTGTGATCCGTAGATCGATATTGGTTGTCCTGCTTTGTCTTCCAACTTGTACCTAGGTCATTTTGTATGCTCGAGCTTTTGTGTTTCTATTTGTTTGGCGACAGGGTGCGGGCTGATACGTCGCTTTGTCACGACCACGAGGTGGTCGGTCAGCCGCATCATGCGCTGGTAGTATGGGCTCTAACGCCTCACCCTCAAATTGAGGTAGTAACCTGCGCCTGGGGTAACTTTTAGTTGGGCGCTCGAGTCCGTATTCCTCGGCTGCCAGGACTTCAGTCCATCTATCAGTTAGCAGATCTTGATCAGCTTGAAGCTACTGCTGCTTCTTCTTCAAGCTTTTCGTAGTGGCTATAAGCCGTCGCTTGAAGCATTCCTGCTCGGCGGGATCCTCAGGCACGGTAAATTTGTCATAGCCGAGGCTCACCTCATCCTCGAAGGGCGGCATGTAGTTGTCCTCCTCCGAGTTTTCATTCGTGGCTTGTTCATCAGGGCTGGCTTGCTCGTCCTCCCGTCCGGCCTGTTCGAATCCTGGCTGGGCGGGGTCGTCTTCATTATCTTTGGCATCGTCCGGAGTGCTATTGTCTCCTATGTCGGTATTGTTGTTTTTACCATGGCGTGGTTTAGAGCGGCACCGCTGGCGTCGGTGCTTTGGTTGCTTCTCGGGAGGTTTGTCCTCACTAGTATCCTTTTTGTCCTCGCCATTATCTGATTTGGGGGTATCCACCATGTAAATGTCGTATGACGAGGTGGCTGTCCAGCGCCCTGTGGGCGATGGTTCCTCTTCTTCTCTCGCATCGTCATCCATACCGTTGATGTCTTCGGAGTCAAAATCAAGCATGTCAGTCAAGTCGTCAACAGTGCCTATCAAGTGGGTGGTGGGTGGGCAGCGAAATTCTTCGTTGTCCGTTTCCCACTCGAGCGGGACATAGTTCGGCCAAGAATCTCCTAACAAGGAGAGAGATCTTAATGAATTTAACACATCGCCTAAGGGCGAGTGTTGAAAGATGTCCGTGGAGGTGAACTACAAGATCGGCGCCCCAACGGATTTGACGGGCGCAGACACACGCGGTTTGGAACCTGCATCTGTAGACGAGTCTGAGGGTCCAATGGCATAGGACTCACTAGGGGTTGAATCTGTGTTCGGCTCAAGCGCCGTAGAGTATGCGGCTTCCATGGTGGGGTCCAGCCCCCCGTCTGCGGACGGTGTGATCTGTTTTGGATCTAAGGCCAGGACAATCACAGGTGCTGCCTCCTAAGCATAGTCCGGTGACAGATTTAAGTCGTGTTCATCCTGGCTGGAGGGAGCGGCTGTCTTGGGTTCAAATCCGTCGAAGATCAAGTCTCTACAGATGTCGGCGATGTAATTCAAACTTCCAAACCTGACCTGATGGCCAGGGGCGTAGCTATCGATCTGGTCCAGACGGCCAAGCGAGTTGGCCCGCAGTGCGAAGCCGCCGAATATGAAGATCTGTCTGGGGAGAAAAGTCCCGCCCTGGACTGCATCATTGTAGATGATTGAGGGATCCATCAAGCCTTACGATGACGACACAGTGGAACTCTGAATGAAAGCACCAATGTCGGTGTCAAAACCAACGGATCTCGGGTAGGGGGTCCTGAATTGTGCGTCTAAGGCTAATAGTAACATGAGGCGGGGGACACGATGTTTACCCAGGTTTGGGCCCTCTCTATGGAGGTAATACCCTATTTCCTACTTGATTGATCTTGATGATATGAGTATTACAAGAGTTGATCTACCACAAGATCGATGTGGTTAACCCTAGAAGCTAGCCTATGATCATGATTATCCTTTTCCTATGGACTAAACCCTCCGTTTTATATAGACACTGGAGGGGCTAGGGTTACACAGAGTCGGTTATAGAGAAGGAGATCTACATATCTGAATTGCCAAGCTTGCCTTCCACGCAAAGGAGAGTCCCATCCAGACACAGGACGAAGTCTTCTATCTTGTATCTTCATAGTCCAATAGTCCGGCTAAAGTATACAGTCCGGATGTCTGAGGACCCCTTAATCTAGGACTCCCTCAGTAACCCTTAACGAAAGCACTTCCATGACGCGACATTTATCCTCATGGAAGTGGATACTTCCGTGATGATAAGTTTGGTAATGTCATGAAACACTTCTACGACAGCACAGGTATGACTATCTTGATTCCGTCATAAAATCGTCATGGATGTACATGCATGACAGCTGTGACAAACACGTATCATCATGGAAGTGT
Organism: Triticum aestivum; assembly: GCF_018294505.1. Taxonomy (NCBI): domain Eukaryota; kingdom Viridiplantae; phylum Streptophyta; class Magnoliopsida; order Poales; family Poaceae; genus Triticum; species Triticum aestivum. The sequence goes on from NC_057801.1 coordinate 550,563,152, forward strand.
ATTTTTTTGTAGTGTTCCTCCACGATGGACGCACGTTGCAGTACTTCCTGCAGAGTGTGAGAGGCCTCTGGATTGACAAAGGTCGTTGGAGCTGCTGGTACTCCCCCTGCTATCGAAGGGGGGTGTTGGTCCAAGCCCGGAGCCGTATTGGTCTCCGAGGCGGTGTTCGGTGAGGGCCCGAACTGTTGAGGCCCCCTATCCTTCGTGGTAATGGGGGTCGCCATGCCCCGCTCTACTACGTCCGAGGTGTTACCATTGGGCACCTTCTGGACGGCTGAGGGAGTCTTGGATTAGGGGGTCCTCGGACAGCCGAACTATATACTTTGGCCGGACTATTGGACTATGAAGATACAAGATTGAAGACTTCGTCCCGTGTCCAGGTGGGACTCTCCTTTGCGTGGAAGGAAAGCTTGGCAATTCGGATATGTAGATCTCCTTCTATATAACTGACTCTGTGTAACCCTAGCCCCCTCTGATGTCTATATAAACCGGAGGATTTAGTCCGTAGGACAACAACAATCATAATCATAGGCTAGCTTCTAGGGTTTAGCCTCTACGATCTCGTGGTAGATCAACTCTTGTAATACTCATATCATCAAGATCAATCAAGCAGTAAGTAGGGTATTACCTCCATAGAGAGGGCCCGAACCTGGGTAAACATCGTGTCACCTGCCTCCTGTTACCATTAGCCTTAGATGCACAGTTCGGGACCCCCTACCCGAGATCCGCCGGTTTTGATAGCGACATTGGTTCTTTCATTGAGAGTCCCACTGTGTCATCGCGATAAGGCTTGATGCATCCTTCAATCATCAGCAACGATGCGGTCCAGGGTGAAGTTTTCCTCCCCGGACAGATCTTCGTATTCGGTGGCTTCGTACTGCGGGCCAACTCGCTTGGCCGTCTGGAGCAGATCGACAGCTACGCCCCTGGCCATCAGGTCAGGTTTGGAAACTTGAACTACACCGCCGACATCCGCGGAGACTTGATCTTCGACGGATTCGAGCCCACGCCAGGAGCGCCGAACAGTCACGACGGGCATGACTTAGATCTGCCATTAGACGGTGTTCGGGATAACGCACCTGCGGCTGCCCCGACCTTCAATCTGGAGCAGATCACGCCATCCGACGACGGGTGGATGGACCCCGTCACGGAGGCCGCACATTCATCAGCGCTGGAGCCAAACACAGACTTCACCTCCAAAGAGATCTGTGTCATCGGACCCTCGGACTCGTCTCCGGTCATAGGTTCCAAACCACGCGCGTCCGAGCCTATCGAGTCTGATTGGGCACCGATCATGGAGTTTACCTCCGCGGATATATTTCAACACTCACCCTTGGGTGACATGCTAAATTCATTGAGGTCTCTCTCTCTATCAGGAGACTCTTGGTCGGACTATGTTCGGCGGGAGCGGGGAGCGGACGATGAAGAAATTCGTTCCCCACCCACCACCCACTTCATAGCCACTATCGATGACTTAACCGACACGCTTGACTTCGACTCCGAAGACATCGGCGGTATGGACGATGATGCTGGTGATGAACGGGAACCACCACCCACGGGGCGCTGGACAGCCACCTCATCATATGATATATACATGGTGAATACACCCAAGGAAAACAACAGCTACGAAAGGGATGCACCGGAGGATAATCCCCTCGAGCAGAAACCAAAGCAGCGGCGCAGGCGCCACTCTAAATCCCGCCACAGTAAAAACAGCGATAATAGCGCAAGAAAAAATAACACCCCGGTCGACTCCAAAGGAAACGACAACCCCATGGACCCAGCGATGGAGCAGGATGAGCCAAGGGATGTTGAACATAGTCCGGAACCGATGTCCAATGACGGTGATCCTGAGGGTAAAACTCATCAACCTGCCTCCGGAGAGGAGGGCAGTCGGACGATGATGCATTCATCATGGCGGAGAAACACTTGGAACAAGAGAACCTCCATAGAAGGCTTATTGCCACCACGAGGAGCTTGAAGAAGCAGAAGCAAAGGCTTAAGGCCGCGCAGGATACGCTCATCCACAGATGGAACAAAGTGCTAGACACTGAAGAAAAATACGGCGACGATCGCCACACAAAGAGCTACCGAAAGCGCCAGCTGTTGCCCGAATTCGACGATGAGGCCATAGAGCTCATTTCCGTCGAAAACTAATACGGCCGATCAGCCGGACCGACCACCCCGTGGCCGCGACAGGGCGGCTAATGATGCCGCACGCAAGTCAGCACACGATTTACGTGAGCTCCTGGACAAAAAAAGCCGGTGTGACCAGGTCCATCTATGGATCTAGAAAGCATGCTCCGGCGCAAGATCACAGCCACCAAAATGATCATAATTATCGAATAGCATCTCGGAATCAACCCCAAACACAACAGCCATCAACAGCATGCCATGACACATCCAAATAAAGGGGTGTTGCACACCCCCTGTGCTTCACCGATGAAGTGTTGGATCATGAATTTCCAGAGAGATTTAAACCCGTGAATATAGAGGCATACGATGGAATGACAGACCCTGGGTTCTGGATTGAGGACTTTATCCTTCATATCCACATGGCTCGTGGAGATGATCTCCACGCCATTAAATACCTGCCCCTCAAGTTGAAAGGACCAGCTCGGCATTGGTTGAAAAGCCTCCCTAAAAACTCAATTGGAAGTTGGGAGGAACTTGAGGATGCTTTCAGGGCCAATTTTCAAGGGACCTATGTCCGACCTCCGGATGCAGACGATTTAAGTCACATAATCCAACAACCCGGAGAGTCAGCCCGTAAGCTTTGGAATAGATTTCTCACTAAGAAGAATCAAATCGTCGATTGCCCGGATGCCGAAGCCTTAGCGGCTTTCAAGCACAGTATCCAAGATGAATGGCTCGCCAGACACCTCGGCCAAGAAAAGCCGAGGACAATGGCAGCCCTAACAAGCGTTATGACCCGCTTATACGTGGGAGAGGATAGCTGGTTGGCCCGTAGTGGCACCAGCGACCCAGGCACATCCGAAATCAGGGATGGCAACGGGAAGCCGCGACGCTATAAAAACAAGCGCCGTAACAATGAAGACAATCTAGATAACATGGCGGTCAATGCCGGATTCAGGGGCTCTCGATCCGGTCAACGAAAAAAAACACTTAAAGGCAGCAGAGATGGACCGTCCAGCCTAAATAAGATTCTAGGCAGATTATGTCAGATTCATGGCACCCTCGAAAAACCTACATATCACACCCACAAAGAATCCTGGGTTTTCAAGCAGGCCGGCAAGCTAAATGCCGAACACAAAGGAAGGGAGACGCCAAGTGAAGAAGAAGATGAGCCTCGCCAGCCGAACACTGGGGGACAGAAAAAATTCCCACCAGAAGTCAAAACAGTGAATATGATTTACGCAACTCACATACCGAAGAGAAGGCGCAAGCCCGCACTCCGAGACATATACGCTGTAGAGCCCGTCGCCCCCAAATACAACCCTTGGTCGGCCTGCCCGATCACTTTTGATCACAGGGATCATCCGACTAGTATCCGACATGGAAGATCGGCTGCCTTGGTTCTCGACCCAATAATTGACTGATACCATCTCACCCGAGTCCTTATGGACGGCGGTAGTAGTCTTAATCTGATATATCAGGACACTGTGTGCAAAATGGGGATAGACCCGTCAAGAATCAGCCAAAGTAATACTACCTTTAAAGGAGTAATACCAGGCGTCGAGGCCTGTTGCACGAGCTCTCTAATACTAGAGGTTATTTTCGGTTCTCCCGACAACTTCAGAAGCGAAGAATTAATCTTCGACATCGCTCAATTCCGAAGCGGCTATCATGCACTACTCGGAAGAGCGGCCTTCGCTCATTTCAACGCAGTACCGCACTACGCCTACCTTAAACTCAAGATGCCTGGTCCACGTGGCATCATCACAGTTAGCAGAAACACAGAGCGTTCCTTACGTAGGGAAGAATATGTGGCGGCTCTAGCAACCGAACATTGAGCGGCCTCTCCAACCAGAATAAATGATCGGTCGTCAAGACCACGGACACGGTTAGACGAGTTTGGCACACCGCCGGTTGTAACAGCCCAGATAAACCTGAGCTTGGGTCTATGGATATACCCCCATAGGTGGTGCTAGGGGCTGCCCGCATGTAAAAAAGCCCACAGTTTGGCTTGACCCTATTAATACAATAACAGATTGCATTTTCATGGTTCGTTCAGAATAACCAACATTTCGCATGAAGCCTTTCACCTGGATTTTTTCTTTTTTATAGATGATCATCGTGATACACCCTTCCAGGATACGGCACAACACAGACAAAGGCGCAGACGTGCAGCAGGGCCCCGCTCAAAAGGTTTCTTTTTAGATTAATACCCTGCGTAAACCTTTTTTAATGTCTCTTGTTGCTTCACACCCTCTGGGCACTCAGCGCAACCAAGAGGGATGATGGCGTTATTGGCACGCCAGACCCATGCATGTATCTGGAAATTCAGGGCTCATTATCGAGGGCATTACTCAGCCCAGTATATGTTGTAAAGTCCGAATACCTTAGGGAGTGTTCGGCGTCGCGAGTTTGGCCTTATATGCATCAGCTCCGAATCATGTCTTGGGTTAATAGTTGGGTTTGCTCAGCTCTCGTGTTTTGCTACCTTATGTTCCGCTCTATCGGCTAAGGTGGCACCAAGAGAACTACTGCGATTGTGCCCTGGTTCATCCGGATGAGCACCTCAGTAGAGAAATCCGAAAACTGACTGTCATGATATAGCGCGAGACTGGTCAACCACTCGATGACTCGGCAGAATCTTCGTGATTCCTCTGCATTAACGAAGGACTGGTTTCCCGGTCATGTATGTACGTGCATCATATTCGGATGAACGTGGAAGTACCAGGGGCTATATAGTAGCCCCGCAATCAAATTCCTATGGCTAAGGAAAGTGTTAAAGCTATATAGTATGATTGCCTAGTTCGCCGCGCTATCACCTCCTTAATGGACCAAGACGTTGGATCAAGTGTGATTACGCGCCTTTTTCAAACACCCCCGCATTATATGCGTGGGGGCTGAAGCCGACGAGTGCAAACTTTCAGGTTATATACCTACATAAACGGCCGCACAGGAGGCATTATAATACTTTCGGGCAAAAGTATAAACACAACCTTTATAATCAAAATAGCAATGTTTTTACAACTGAAATACATGTCACTCGAACATGGTACTCTTCGAGCACTGAGCCTCTATTAAACGGGCGCCTTCTAGGACTTCTTCAAAATAGTGCTCGGCCGGGTCCTGGCCTCCCGCCGGACCCCGGGTTGCAATACCGGTGGCCTCCATCCCTGCCCAATATGTTTTAACACGGGCAAGAGCCATCCGTGCACCCTCTATGCACGCCGACCTCTTCAGAGCGTCGATATACGACACAGCACCAAGGAATTGTTGCACTAAACCAAAATAATTGTTCGGCCTTGGTCCCTTCGGCCAAAGATGATCCACGACAGACCTCATGGCAAGCTCGGACAACCTATGGAGCTCGGCCCATTTGGCCATCTTTTCATTCAACGGTAGTGGACGCGTCGGGGAACTGAACTGCGACCAGAACAACCTTTCCACCTCATGATCTTTCTGATCTTTGAAAAACTTAGTTGCATCAGCAGTACTCTTTGCCAGGTCCGCATATGCGTCTGCAACACTCCATAATTGATCCAGAGGAGCATACTTCGAATCTTCGAACTTCATCCGCAACAAAAAGGGCCTCACAGTCGTGATATCTCCGGCTTCATGAAGCTCCTCCCTTATCCCTCTAATTTCAGAGTGGGTTTCCTTGGCTGCTTCCAAGGCCTTCTTCAGTTCAGCCTCTTTTGCTCGGCTTTCCTTTTCAAGGAACTCATATCGGCCGGCGACATCTTTCAGCTCAATAGCCATCTTGGCTATTTTATCTTTGCTCTGGCGATGAGCAGCCCGCTCGGCTCTTAACTCTTCGGCTGCCTTTAGGGCGGCCACATCACTTATCCTGGCTTATTCCTTGGCTAGGGCAAGTTCCGCCCGAAGGGTCTCCACAGCAGCAGCTCCATCTGCAGCCACAGCATATTATAGATACTAGCATCATGCTCCTCTTGATAATTGCTGACAACCCGAAAAAAGCATACCCTGTGCCTTGTCAAGCCGCTTGTTCACAAGCGCGATGTCGGCTGATACGTCTCCAACGTATCTATAATTTATGAAGCATTCATACTATTATATTATCTGTTTTGAATGATTATGGGCTTTATTATACACTTTTATATTATTTTTTGAACTAACCTATTAACCGGAGGCCTAACCCATATTGTTGTTTTCTTGCCTATTTCAGTGTTTTGAAGAAAAGGAATATCAAACGGAGTCCAAACGGAATGAAACCTTTGGGAGCGTTATTTTTGGAACAGATGTGATCTAGGAGACTTGGATTTGAAGTCAAGGAAGCTTCGAGGTGGCCATGAGGGTGGCGGCGCCCCCGCCTACTGGGCGTGACCCCCTATCTTGTGGGCCCCTCGAGCGTCCCCCGACCGACTTCTTTCACCTATATAAGTCCATATACCCTAAAACCTTCGAAGACAACCATAGATCGGGAGTTCCGCCGCCGCAAGCCTCTGTAGCCACGACAAACCAATCGGGACCCTGTTCCGTCACCCTATCGGAGGGGGATCCCTCGTCGGTGGCCATCTTCATCATCTCGGCGCTCTCCATGACGAGGAGGGAGTAGTTCACCCTTGGGGCTGAGGGTATGTACCAGTAGCTATGTGTTTGATCTCTCTCTCTCTCTCTCTCTCTCTCTCTCGTGTTCTTGATTTGGCACGATCTTGATGTATCGCGAGCTTTGCTATTATAGATGGATCTTATGATGTTTCTTCCCCTCAACTCTCTTGTAATGGATTGAGTTTTCCCTTTAAAGTCATCTTATCAGATTGAGTCTTTAAGGATTTGAGAACACTTGATGTATGTCTTGCCGTGCTTATCTGTGGTGACAATGGGATATTCACGTGATCTACATGATGTATGTTTTGGTGATCAACTTGCGGGTTCCGTGACCTTGGGAATCTATGCATAGGGGTTGGCACACGTTTTTGTCTTGACTTTGTGGTAGAAACCTTGGGGCACTCTTTGAAGTACTTTGTGTTCGTTGAATAGATGAATCTGAGATTGTGTGATGCATATCGTATAATCATGCCCACGGATACTTGAGGTGAAAATGGAGTATCTTGGTGACATTAGGGTTTTGGTTGATTTGTGTCTTAAGGTGTTATTCTAGTACGAACTCTATGATAAATTGAGCGGAAAGAATAGCTTCATGTTATTTTACTACGGACTCTTGAATAGATAGATCAAAAAGGATAACTTTGAGGTGGTTTCGTACCCTACCATAATCTCTTTGTTTGTTCTCCGCTATTAGTGGCTTTGGAGTGACTCCTTGTTGCATGTTGAGGGATAGTTATATGATCCATTTATGTTACTATTGTTGAGAGAACTTGCACTAGTGAAAGTATGAACCTTAGGCCTTGTTTCCTAGCATTGCAATACCGTTTGTGCTCACTTTTATCGCTTATTACCTTGCTGTTTTTATAATTTCAGATTACAAATACCTATATCTACCATCCATATTGCACTTGTATCACCATCTCTTCGCCGAACTAGTGCACCTATACAATTTACCATTGTATTGGATGTGTTGGGGACACAAGAGACTCTTTGTTATTTGGTTGTAGGGTTGCTTGAGAGAGACCATCTTCATCCTATGCCTCCCACGGATTGATAAACCTTAGGTCATCCACTTGAGGGAAATTTGCTACTGTCTTACAAACCTCTACACTTGGAGGCCCAACAACGTCTACAAGAAGAAGGTTGTGTAGTAGACATCAAGCTCTTTTCTGGCGCCGTTGCCGGGGAGGTGAATGCTTGAAGGTATATCTTTAGATCTTGCAATCGAATCTTTTTGTTTCTTGTTTTGTCACTAGTTTAGTCTATAGAAGAAAACTACAAAAAAATGGAATTGAGTTTGTCTCATACGCTTCATCTTTTTAATATCTTTCGTGAAAATGATGGAAAGGAAAATTGTGCTCAAGTGCTAGAAGAAGAAATCTATAAAATGTTTGGCACTAAGTCTTTGAATGATGAGCATGATTGCAATGTTGTTAGTATGAACTCTTTGAATACCCATGATGCTAATGATATGCAAAACCACAAGCTTGGGGAAGCTATGTTTGATGAAGATGATATTTTTTGTCACCCAAGTTTTGATGAGAATATTTGTTATGATGAAAGCATGCCTCCTATTTATGATGATTATATTGATGAAAGTGGGTTTGGAAGAGTGTCAACTTTAGGTAGTATTGATCCCACTATTTTGGAGGGTGTTGAATCTTATTGTGATAATTATGAAAGTGGATTTGAAAAGGTCATGACTTTATTTAGTGATGAATCCACTATTTCGGAAGAGGTTCCAATTGATTATGAGAACAAAGTTGCTATCTGTGATGATTATTGTGATGACTTGTATGCTATTAAGAATAATGATAACCATGAAACTTGTCATCATGATTTTTGTTTTCAATTGGATTGTGCCTCACATGATAGTTATTTTGTTGAGTTTGCTCCCACTATTATTCATGAGAAGAAATTTGCTTATGTGGAGAGTAGTAAATTTTCTATGCAAGTAGATCAAGAAAAGAATGCTTTATGTGCTGGTTATATTTTTGAATTCACTCATGATGCTACTGAAAATTATTATGAGGGAGGAACATATGCTTGTAGGAATTGCAATAATACCAAGTTTCCTCTCTATGTGCTTAAAATCTTGAAGTTGTGCTTGTTTTGCCTTCCTATGCTAGTTGATTATTGTTCCCATAAGTTGTTTGCTCACAAAATCCCTATGCATAGAAAGTGGGTTAGTCTTAAATGTGCTAGTCATATTCTTCATGATGCTCTCTTTATATTTTAATTCTTATCTTTTTATGTCAGCATCATTGAAATCATCATGCCTAGCTAGGGGCGTTAAACGATAGCGCTTGTTGGGAGGCAACCCAATTTTATTTTTGTTCCTTGCTTTTTGTTCCTGTTTAGTAATAAATAATTCATCTAGCCTCAGTTTAGATGTGGTTTTATGTTTTAATTAGTGTCTTTTCCAAGTAGAACCTTTGGGAAGACTTGGGTGAAGTCTTTGTGATCTTGCTGTAAAAAACAGAAACTTTAGCGCTCACGAGATTAGCTGCCAGTTTTTACTGGAGAGTGCTTTTAGGTTGATTCTTTTTTCAGTTGATTAATATACAAATTCCTCAGGTCCACCAATTTATTTCAGAATTTTTGGAGTTAAAGAATTATTATGATATAGATTACTACAGACTGTTCTGTTTTTGACAGATTCTGTTTTCATTGTGTTGTTTGCTTATTTTGATGAATCTATGAGTAGTATCGGAGGGTATGAACCATAGAGAAGTTGGAATACAGTAGATATTACACCAATATGAATTTAGAATGAGTTCACAACAGTACCTAAGGGGTGATTTATTTTCTTATACTAACGGAGCTTACGAGTTTTGTTTTGAGTTTCGTGTTGTGAAGTTTTCAAGTTTTGGGTAAAGAGTCGATGGACTATGGAAAAAGGAGTGGCAAGAGCCTAAGCTTGGGGATGCTCAAGGCACCCCAAGGTAATATCCAAGGACAACCAAGAGCCTAAGCTTGGGGATGTCCCGAAAGGCATCCCCTCTTTCGTCTTCGTTCATCGGTAACTTTACCTGGAGCTATATTTTTATTTACCACATGATATGTGTTTTGCTTGGAGCGTCATTTTATTTTATTATTATTTGCTTGCTGTTATTTATAATAATATTTTGCACCTATATTTTCAATAAAAATGTCAAGGATAGCCTTTACCATGCTTATTTTGCAAGCATACATGTTGCTGTTTCAAAACAGAAAGTTTACCGCTGTTGCAAAAATTCCCTAGAAAATTCAGAGAATGATATAATGTTAAAAGTTTTTTCATATTGAGCTCTGATAAATCTTATACAGCGTAGTTTTTTTCTCATAATTTTGGGGGTTAGGGAAGTATGATGAATCTTGCATTCTTTACAGACTATACTATTTGGCAGATTGCTGTTATGTTTGCATTGTTTGCATATGTTTGCTTGTTTAATGATTCTATTTGAGGATAGGAGTATTAAATATGCAGAGACATTTAGTATGAAATGTTTAATAATAATTTTAGTGATTTGGTACAGTATAAAATGATAAGGTTTTTGCATTAGTTTATACTAACTTATCTCACGAGTTCTTGTTGAGTTTGGCGTGGATGAAGCTTTCGAGATTTAGGAAATCGTGATATAAAAGGAATTAAGGAGACACAAAAGCTCAAGCTTGGGGATGCCCAAAGCACACCAAGATAATATTCCAAGGAGTCTCAAGCATCTAAGCTTGGGGATGCCCCGTTAGGCATCCCACCTTTCTTCTTCAACAATTTTATCGGTTGAGCCTAAGTTTTTGCTTCTTCACATGAGTCGTGCTATCCATGCCATTTTATTTTGTTTTGCTTGTTGTTTGAATAAAATACCAAGATCTGAAATTCTTAAATGATAGGGAGTCTTCACATAGCTACATAATTATTTAACTACTCATTGATCTTCACTTATATCTTTTTGGAGTAGTTTGTCATTTACTCGTGTGCTTCACTTATATCCTATGAGTAAATGGTTGAATTAGTTGAATGCCATAAATCTGAAATTATATATGTTTCATTTGCTTGTCCCATGGGGATTAATGACTTTACATCTAAGAAGTAGAGTTTGTAAATTTATTGAAGGTTAGCAAGCATTGTATTGGTCATTTGAATAATTCATGAAAGAATATTGAAGGAAGAGAGATTTCACATATAAATATACTATCTTGGACATATTTTATAATTGTGAGCACTCATTAAGTATGACATGCTAAAGAGTTGATGTTGGACAAGGAAGACAACGTAATGGGTTATGTTTTCTCACATCTCAGTTAAAGTATATTGTCATGGATCATTCAAACATGTTGAGCTTGCCTTTCCCCCTCATGCTAGCCAAAATTCCTTGCACCAAGTAGAGATACTGCTTGTGCTTCCAAATATCCTTAAACCTAGTTTTTGCCATGAGAGTCCACCATACCTACCTATGGATTGAGTAAGATCCTTCAAGTAAGTTGTCATCAGTGCATGCAATAAAAATTGCTCTCTAAATATGTATGATCTATTAGTGTGAAGAAAATAAGCTTTATATGATCTTGTTATGGAAGCAATAAAAGCGACGGACTGCATAATAAAGGTCCATATACAAGTGGCAATATAAAGTGACGTTCTTTTGCATTAAGATTTTGTGCATCCAACCATAAAATCGCATGACAACCTCTGCTTCCCTTTGCGAAGGGCCTATCTTTTACTTCATGTCTTTTACTTTATGCAAGAGTCAAGGTGATCTTCGCCTTCCCCTTTTTCATTTTATCCTTTGGCAAGCACCTCGTGTTGGAAAGATCCTGATATATATATCCAATTGGATGTAAGTTGGCATGAACAATTATTGTTGACATCACCCAAAGGTGAATACGTTGGGAGGCAACACTATAAGCCCCTATCTTTCTCAGTGTCCGATTAAAACTCCATAACCATAAGTATTGTGTGAGTGTTAGCAATTGTAGAATACTATATGATAGTTGAGTATGTGGAGTTTGCTAAATCAAAGCTCTGGCATAGACCCTTCCTAAAAATAAGATGAATTGCAATTGTTTGATGACTAATAATGAAGTTCGCTAGTTTTCAAGAAAGTTTATGGTCTATGTTTTAACATGTGAATAGCTTGTTACTTGATCGTGAGAAGTTTTATGAGATGAACTACTATTTGACATATAATCATGCTAGAAAAGGTGACTAAAATTATCATTGATCAAACTTGTGCACCTACTAGCATTCACACTTCATAAATTATTTCTTTTATCATTTACCTACTCGAGGACGAGCATGAATTAAGCTTGGGGATGCTGATACGTCTCCAATGTATCTATAATTTATGAAGCATTCATGCTATTATATTATCTGTTTTGAATGATTATGGGCTTTATTATACACTTTTATATATTTTTTTGGGACTAACCTATTAACAGGAGGCCCAGCCCATATTGATGTTTTCTTGCCTATTTCAGTGTTTTGAAGAAAAGGAATATCAAACGGAGTCCAAACGGAATGAAACCTTCGGGAGCGTTATTTTTGGAACGGATGTGATCCAGGAGACTTGGAGTTGAAGTAAAGGAAGCTTCGAGGTGGCCACGAGGGTGGGGGGCGCCCCCCTACTGGGCGCGCCCCCTGTCTCGTGGGCCCCTCGAGCATCCCCCGACTGACTTCTTTCACCTATATAAGTCCATATACCCTAAAACCTTCGAAGACAACCATAGATCGGGAGTTCCGCCATCGGAAGCCTCTGTAGCCACCAAAAACCAATCGGGACCCTGTTCCGGCACCCTGCCGGAGAGGGGGTCCCTCACTGGTGGCTATCTTCATCATCCTGGCGCTCTCCATGACAAGGAGGGAGTAGTTCACTGTAGGATCTTGAGAAGTAAGTCTAGAGGGGGGGGGGTGATTAGACTACTTGACCAATTAAAAATGCCTCTTCCCAATCTTAGTCTTTGGCAGATTTTAGCTATCTTAGCACAAGTCAAGCAATCTTCACACAATTCAAGCAAGCATGCAAAGAGTATATGAGCAGCAGAAAGTAAAGCATGCAACTTGCAAGAATGTAAAGGGAAGGGTTTGGAGATTTCAAACGCAATTTGGAGACACGGTGATTTTTGAGCCATGGTTCCGATAGGTGGTGCTATCGTACATCCACGTTGATGGAGACTTCAACCCATGAAGGGTAATGGTTGCGCGAGTCCACGGAGGGCTCCACCCAAGAAGGGTCCACGAAGAAGCAACCTTGTCTATCCCACCATGGCCGTCGTCCACGAAGGACTTGCCTCACTAGCGGTAGATCTTCACGAAGTAGGCGATCTCCTTGCCCTTACAAACTCCTTGGTTCAACTCCACAATCTTGCCGGAGGCTCCCAAGTGACACCTAGCCAATCTAGGAGACACCACTCTCCAAGAAGTAACAAATGGTGTGTTGATGATGAACTCCTTGCTCTTGTGCTTCAAATGATAGTCTCTCCAACACTCAACTCTCTCTCACAGGATTTGGATTTGGTGGAAAGAAGATTTGAGTGGAAAGCAACTTGGGGAAGGCTAAAGATCAAGATTCATATGGTAGGAATGGAATATCTTGGCCTCAACACATGAGTAGGTAGTTCTCTCTCAGAAATGGTAAGTTGGAAGTGTAGGTTTGTTCTGATGGCTCTCTCCACGAATGAAGAGGAGGTGGAGGGGTATATATAGCCTCCACACAAAATCTAACCGTTACACACAATTTACCAATCTCGGTGGAAACGAATCAACAAACTTGGTCGGACCGATTCAGTAAACAATGTGATTGTTAGGGTTTTCGGTGGGACCGAAATGTAACTCGGTAGGACCGATAAGGTTAGGGTTAGGGCATAACGTAATCTCAGTGAGACCGATTACACAAACTTGGTGAGACCGACTTTGGTAATAAGCTAACCAGAGAGTTGGTCAGGCAAACTCGGTGGGACCAATTACTCAAACTCGGTGGGACCAATTTTGGTAATAAGTTAACCAGAGAGTTTGCATTGTAATCTCGGTAGTACCGATTACTCAAACTCGGTGAGACCGATTTTGATAATGGACATACACAGAGAGATTACAATCCCATCTCGGTGAGACCGAGATCCCTATCGGTGAAACCGATTTGCCGAGAGTTTGTGGCAGCGGCTATGACATCTGAACTCGGTGGCGCCGGATAGAAAGAATTGGTGGGGCCGAGTTTGACTTTAGGTTTAGGTCATATGTGGATGTGGGAAAGTAGTTGAGGGCTTTGGAGCATATCACTAAGCACTGTGGAGCAAGAAACTCATTAAGCAACACCTCATCCCTCCATGGTAGTATTGGCTTTTCCTATAGACTCAATGTGATCTTGGATCACTAAAATATAAAATGAAGAGTCTTGAGCTTGAAGCTTTAGCCAATACTTTGTCCTTAGCATCTTGAAGGGGTTCCACATCCTTTAGTCCATGCCACTCCATTGTTGAACTTGTCTGAAATATACTAGGTAGAAGTGTTAGTCCAACAAGAGATATGTTGACATTAATTACCAAAACCACCCAAGGAGCACTTGTGCTTTCATTCACCCTCGGGGCTGAGGGTATGTGTTTGATCTCTCTCTCTCTCTCGTGTTCTTGATTTGGCACGATCTTAATGTATCGCGAGCTTTGCTATTATAGTTGGAACTTATGATGTTTCTCCCCCTCTACTCTCTTGTAATGGATTGAGTTTTCCCTTTGAAGTTATCTTATCAGATTAAGTCTTTAAGGATTTGAGAACACTTGATGTATGTCTTTCCCTGCTTATCTGTGGTGACAATGGGATATTCACGTGATCTACTTGATGTATGTTTTGGTGATCAACTTGCGGGTTTCGTGGCCTTGGGAATCTATGCATAGGGGTTGGCACACGTTTTCACCTTGACTTTCCGGTAGAAACCTTGGGGCACTCTTTGAAGTACTTTGTGTTGGTTGAATATATGAATATGAGATTGTGTGATGCATATCGTATAATCATGCCCACGGATACTTGAGGTGACAATGGAGTATCTAGGTGACATTAGGGTTTTGGTTGATTTGTGTCTTAAGGTGTTATTCTAGTACGAACTCTATGATAGATTGAACGGAAAGTATAGTTTCATGTTGTTTTACTACGGACTCTTCAATAGATAGATCAAAAAGGATAACTTTGAGGTGGTTTCGTACCCTACCATTATCTCTTCGTTTGTTCTCCGTTATTAGTGGCTTTGGAGTGACTCTTTGTTGCATGTTGAAGGATAGTTATATGATCTAGTTATGTTATTATTGTTGAGAGAACTTGCACTAGTGAAAGTATGAACCTTAGGCCTTGTTTCCTAGCATTGCAATACCGTTTGTGCTCACTTTTATCGCCTATTACCTTGTTGTTTTTATAATTTCAGATTACAAATACCTATATCTACCATCCACATTGCACTTGTATCAACATCTCTTCGCCGAACTAGTGCACCTATACAATTTATCATTGTATTGGGTGTGTTGGGGACACAAGGGACTCTTTGTTATTTGGTTGTAGGGTTGCTTGAGAGAGACCATCTTCATCCTATGCCTCCCACGGATTGATAAACCTTAGGTCATCCACTTGAGGGAAATTTGCTACTGTCCTACAAACCTCTGCACTTGGAGGCCCAACAACATCTACAAGAAGAAGGTTGTGTAGTAGACATCACCGGCATCCGCCACGTCAAGTTGCCGCCTCAGTTCGGCAAAATCAGCAGTCCGGTCAGCTGCCGGACCCTCAACCGCCTACGCATAATCTCGCGCGATCATTACCTGGGAGTATGATCCTCTGTTTGCTGCCTCAGGACGGCAACCAAAGTCTCAGGGGCTACTATCTATACGGAGCACACCTAGCATGTGCGGTACAACCGAAAATATACATATTACTTTGCATACCTCAAAGCCTTTAATCGGGCTCGTAAAAGCTTCATTCAACCTGCTTTTGGTGGATGAAATCCTCTCAGGCACTGTACCCATTAAAGTACAATGCGCCTCTGAGATAGCCGCTCACTCCAAAAGACCCGTCAGTGTGTCCGGCTGTGTGCCGGACAATCCCGAACTCTTCATGTTGCTCTCCTTCGGAGCCGAATACTCCGGGCTTCGGGCGGCCGAAGCTTTAACTTCTGGCCTTGACGGATCAAGAGAAATCCTCCGTGACGACACCTCGGGGTCGTCCGCCCCATGGGGTGGGGAGGTAGGAGAAGGCGTTTCTCTCTCCATCATCTCCAGAAGAAGATCCCCCGAAGACGAACTTTGTTGAGAAGGGCTATGATCCAGACTGCAAGAGATAGGTCTCGGTTAGTATTCTCAGAGATAAATCAGGATATATTTACCAAAGTACTTTTGATTCACTTACAGCTCGATGGAGGGCTGGCCTGTTTGTGGGTGCTGTGCGGTAAGGACGCCCTCTGGAGCAGGGGCACCTGGCGAGGGTTTCTTCCCTCGTTTGGAAACCTCCGCTTCCAAGTCTTCGGAGGTGGCCCTTTTCTTCCCGTGGGGGGAGGGGATTTTAGATTCACCTCCCCGACTATCCTCCTTCGTGGAGACATTAACTCCCCCAGTTTGGATGTGTAATGTATGAAGCCCGCTCTCGGCTTCTCTATTCCTCCCTTCATCTTCTCCTGATGGCACTTGATAGGGTGCGCGCTCAAGCATCCTGGTTAGTACAGGATCCGGCGAGCCTTCAGGAAGAGGGGTCGAACACCTGATCCTCTCCGCCTTTCATATCCAGTCTTGGCCGAGAGCAATTTTTCAGATTGATGTTGTGTCAAATATAAAGACAACATGTTCGGTCGCGGAATTACTTACTTGGGTATCTGGACGGTTGTAGTTGAGACCCGCATCCTCGGTGGTGTCCGGACACTTTATTTGTGATCCGAAGAACAATCTGTACATCCCTTCGAGCGTCATGCTGAAGAATTGTTGAATAGTTCATGGTCCTTGTGGGTTGAACTCCCACATACGGAGATATCGACGTTGGCACGGCAGGACCCGAAGAACTAGCATTACTTGCATTACCTTGACAAGACTGACATCCCTCTTGAGAAGATCCCGAATGCGTCTTTGCAATGTCGGTACGTCATTAGTTGGCCCCTAGTACAGTCCCTCGTTGACCCATGGCGCCAGTTGAGGCAGAGGGCCCGAGCAGAAGGTAGGGCGGCCGCCCGCTTTGTGCCTCGGGGAGCTGTGATACAGAACCACTCCCGTTGCCATAAGTCGGACACCTCCGGGAAGGAACCCTTTGGCCATAGTGAGGGAGTCCTGGATTAGGGGGTATTCGGACAGCCGGACTATATACTTTGCCGGACTGTTGGACTATGAAGATACAAGACTAAGACTTCGTCCCGTGTCCGGATGGGTTTCTCCTTTGCGTGGAAGGCAAGCTTGGTGATTCGGATGTATAGATCTTCTTCTCTATAACCGACTCTGTGTAACCCTAGCCCCCTCCAGTGTCTATATAAACCGGAGGGTTTGGCCTGTAGGACAAGAACAATCAGAATCATAGGCTAGATTCTACGGTTTAGCCTCTACGATCTCGTGGTAGATCAACTCTTGTAATACTCATATCATCAAGATCAATCAAGCAGGAAGTAGGGTATTACCTCTAGCGAGAGGGCCTGAACCTGGGTAAACATCGTGTCCCCAGCCTCCTGTTACCATTAGCCTTAGACGCACAGTTTGGGACCCCCTACCCGAGATCCGCCGGTTTTGACACCGACATTGGTGCTTTCATTGAGAGTTCCACTATGTCCTCGTTATAAGGGTCGATGGCTCCTCCAATCATCAGCAACGACGCGATCCAGGGTGAGACTTTTCTCCCCGGATAGATATTCGTATTCGGCGGCTTCACACTGCGAGCCAACTCGCTTGGCCATCTAGAGCAGATCGACAGCTACGCCCCTGGCCATCAGGTCAGGAAACTTAAACTACACGGCTGATATTCGCGGGGACTTGATCTTCGACGGATTCGAGCCCGTGTCAGGAGCGCCGAACAGTCACGACGTGCATGACTTAGATCTGCCCTCGGACGGTATTCGAACTATCGCACCTGCAGCTGCCCCGGCCTTTAATCTGGAGCAGACCGCGCCATCCAAGGACGGATGGATGGACCCCACCACGGAGGTCGCACACTCATCGGTGTCGGAGCCGAACATAGGCTCCACCTCTAAGGAAATCTGTGTCACCGGACCCCCGGACTCATCTCCGGTCTTAGGATCCGGACCGCGTGCGTCCATGCCTATCGAATCGGATTGGGCACCGATCATGGAGTTTACCTCCGCGGATATCTTTCAACACTCACCCTTGGGTGATGTGCTAAATTCATTGAGGTCTCTCTCTTTATCAGAAGACTCTTGGCCGAACTATGTCCGGCTCGAGTGGGATACAAACGACAAAGAAATTCACTACCCACCCACCACCCACTTAATAGCCACTGTCGACGACTTAATCGACATGCTTGACTTCAATTCCCCCTGGGCATGGACGTCGATGCGGGAGAGGATATAGAACCACCGCCCACGGGGCGCTGGACAGCCACCTCATCACATGATATATAGATGGTGGACACACCCAAGGAGCACAATGGCGACCAAAAGGATGCAACGGAGGATAATCCCCCTGGGCAGAAACCAAAGTGACAGCGCAGGCACCGCCCTAAGTCCAGCCACAGGAAAAATAGCGATAAAAGCGCAAGAAAAATTGACACCCTGGTCGACTCGAAAGGCAACAACGACCATATGGATCCAGCGATGGAGCAGGAGGAGCCAGGTCACACCGAACATAGCCGGGAGCAGACGCCCGATCACGGTGATCCCGAGGGTCAAACTCATCAACCTGCCTCCGGAGAGGAGGACAGTCGGGACGATGACGCATTCATCATCCCGGAAAAATGTTTGGAACAAGAGAACCTCCACAGAAGGCTTATGGCCACCATGAGGATCCTGAAGAAGCAGAAGCAAAGGCTTAAGGCCACGCAGGATATGCTCAACTGCAGATGGAACAAAGTGCTAGACACTGAAGAAAAATATGGCGATGATCGCCACACAAAGAGCTACCCAAAGCACAAGCTGCTGCCTGAATTCGACGACGAGGCCATAGAGCCCATCCCGCTGAAGAATAATACGGCCGATCAGCCGGACCGACCACCTTGTGGCCGCGATAGAGCAGCTACTGACGCTGCACACAAACCAACACATGATTTTTGTGAGCTTCTGGACGAAAAGGCTGGTGCGACCAGGTCCATTTATGAATCTAGAGGATGTGCTTCGGCACAAGATCATAGCCACCAAAACAATCATATTGATCGAATACCAGTTCGGAATCAACCTCGGACACAACAGCAGTCTACGACATGCCACGACACATCCAATTACAGGGGCGCTGCACACCCCCTGTGCTTCACTGATGAAGTGCTGGATCATGAATTTCCACAGGGATTCAAACCCGTAAACATAGAGGCATACGATGGAACGACAGACCCTGGGATCTGGATTGAGGACTTTATCCTTCATATCCACATGGCTCGCGGAGATGATCTCCACGCCATTAAATACCTGCTCCTCAAGTTGAAAGGACCAGCTCGGCATTGGTTGAAAAGCCTCCCCAAAAACTCAATTGGAAGTTGGGAGGAACTTGAGGATGCTTTCCGGGCCAATTTTCAAGGGACCTATGCCCGACCTCTGGATGCAGACGATTTAAGTCACATAATCCAACAACCCGGAGAGTCATCTCGTAAGCTTTAGAACAGATTTCTCACTAAGAAGAATCAAATCGTCGATTGTCCGGATGCCGAAGCCTTAGCGCCTTCAAGCATAGTATTCGAGACGAATGGCTCGCCAGACACCTCGGCCAAGAAAAGCCAAGGACAATGGCAGCCCTAACAAGCCTTATGACCCGCTTTTGTGCGGGAGAGGACAGCTAGTTGGCCCGTAGAGGTACCAGCGACCCAGGAACATCTGAACTCAGGGATGGCAATGGGAAGCCGCGACATAATAAAAACAAGCGTCAAAACAATGAAGAGAGTCCGAACAACACGGCGGTCAACACCGGATTCAGGGGCTCTCGACCCGATCAACGGAAGAAGCCATTTAAAGGCAACAAAGATGGACCGTCTAGCCTGAACAAGGTCCTGGACAGATTATGTCAAATTCATGGCACCCTCGAAAAACCTGCGAACCACACCCATAGAGAATGTTGGGTCTTCAAGCAGGCCGGCTAGCTAAACGCCGAGCACAAAGGAAGGGAGATGCCAAGTGAAGACTAGGATGAGCCTCGCCAACTGAACACTGGGGGACAGAAAAAAATTTCCACCAGAAGTCAAAACAGTGAATATGTTCTACGCAACTCATATACCGAAGAGAAGGCGCAAACGCGCACTCAGAGACGTATACGCTGTAGAGCCCGTCGCCCCCAAATTCAACCCTTGGTCGGCCTTCCCGATCACTTTCGATCGCAGGGATCATCCGACAAGTATCCGACATGGAGGATCGGCTGCCTTGGTTCTCGACCCAATAATTGATGGATACCATCTGACACGAGTCCTTATGGATGGCGACAGTAGTCTTAATCTGATATATCAGGACACTGTCCGCAAGATGGGGACAGACCCGTCAAGAATAAGCCAACGTAACACTACCTTTGAAGGAGTAATACCAAGCGTTGAGGCCCGCTGCACGGGCTCCCTCATATTAGAGGTTATATTCGGTTCTCCCGACAACTTCAAAAGCGAAGAATTAATCTTCGACATCGCTCCATTCCGAAGCGGCTCTCACGGGCTACTCGGAAGAGTGGCCTTCGCTCGCTTCAACGTTGTGCTGCACTATGCCTACCTTAAACTAAATATTCCCGGCCCACGTGGAGTCATCACAGTTAGCGGAAACACAGAACGTTCCTTACAAGCAGAAGAATATGTGGCGGCTCTAGCAGCCGAACACTAAGCGGCCTCTTCAACCAGAATACATGATCGGTCGTCAAGACCACGGACACGATTAGACGAGTCCGGCACACCGCCGGTGATAATAGCACAGATAAACCTGAGCTAGGGTCTATAGATATACCCACATAGGCGGTGCTAGGGGCTACAAACATGTAACAAAGCCCACAGTTCGGCTTGACCTTATCAATATAACAATATATTGCATTTTCATGATTCATTGAGAATAACCAACTTCTCGCACAATTACACTAGTCTCTTTTACCTGAGTTTTCCTTTTTTACAGATACCAATCGTGCGACACCCTTCCAAGATACGACACAATGGAGACAAAGGTGCAGACGTGCAGCAGGGACCCGTTCAAAGGTTTCTCTTTAGATTAAGCCCCTAAGTAAACCTTCTTTAATGTCTCTTGTTGCTTGACATCCCATGGGTACTTAATACACCCATAAGGGATACTGGCGTTATTGGCATTTCGCCACAACAGATTAATGCACGTACCTGGAAATTCAGGGTTCATTATCGAGGGTGTTACTCAGCCCAGTATATGTTATAAAGTTTGAATACCTTCGGGAGTGTTCGGCGTCGCGAGTTTGGCCTTATATGCATCAGCTCCGAATCATGTCTTTAGTCAAATGTTGGGTTTGCCCGGCTCCTGGGTTTGCTACCTTACATTCCATTTTATCGGCTAAGGCAGCCAAAGGAGAACTACTGTGATTATCCCCTGGTTATTCCGGATGAACACCTCAGTAGAGAAAGCCGAAAATTGACTGTCATGATGCAGCGAGAGACTGGTCAACCACTCAATGACTTACCGGAATCTTCAGGATTCCTCTGCATTAACGAAGGACCGTTTCCTGGTCATGTACATATGTGCATCGTATTCGAATGAACACAGAAGTACCAGGGGCTATATAGTAGCCCCACCATCAAACTCCTATGGCTAAGTGAAAGTGTTAAAGATATATGGTCCGGTTGCCTAGTTCGACATGCGATCACCTCCTTAATGGACCAAGACGTTGGATCAAGTGTGATTACGTGCATTTTTTGAACACCCCCGAATTATATGTGTGGGGGCTGAAGCCAATGACTGCTAACTTTCAGGTTATATACATACATAAACGGCCGCACAGGAGGCACTAACATACTTTTGGGCAAAAGTATAAACACAGCCTTTATAAATAGCATTGTCTCTACAATCGAGATATTTGTCACTCAAACATGACACTCTTCGAGCACTGAGCCTCTATTAACCGGGTGCCTTCTAGGAATTGCTCAAAATAGTGCTCGGCCGGGTCTTGGCCTCCTGCCGAACCCTGGGTTGCAATACCGGTGGCCTCCATATCTGCCCAATATGTTTTAACACGGGCAAGAGCCATCCGCGCACCATCTATGCATGCCGACTTATTTACAGCGTCGATACGCGACACAGCACCAAGGAATTGTTGCACTAAACCAAAATAACTGTCCGGCCTTGGTCCCTTCGGCCAAAGATGATATATGACATATCGCATTGCAAGTCCGGACAACCTATGGAGCTCGGCCCAAGCGGCCACCCGTTCATTCAACGACAGCGGACGCGTCGGGGCATTGAACTATGACTAGAACAACCTTTCCACCTCATGATCTTTGTGATCCTTGAATAACTTGGTCGCATCAGCAGTACTTTTCGCCAGGTCGGCATACGCGTCTGCAGCACTCCATAACTGATCCAGATGAGCATACTTTGGATCTCTGAACTTCATCCGCAACAAATAGGAACTCCCAGCCGCAATATTTCTGGCTTGTCGAAGCTCCTCCCATGCAGCTCTGATTTGAAAGCGCATTTCCTTGGCTGCATCCAAGGCCTTCTTCAGGTCAGCCACTTTTGCTTGGCTCTCCTTTTCAAGGAGCTCATATCGGCCGGTGACATCTTTCAGCTCCACAGCCATCTTGGATATTTTATCTTCACTTCGGCGATGAGCAGCCTGTTCGGCTCTTAACTCTTTGGCCGCCTTTAGGGCAGCCGCATCACTTATCCTGGCTTGTTCCTTAGCTAGGGCAAGTTCCTCACGAAGGGCCTCCACGGCAGCAGCTCCATCTGCGGCCACAGCATATTATAGATACTAGCATCATGCTCCTCTTAAGTATTAGCTGACAAAAAAAGATAAGCAGCACATACCATGTGCCTCGTCAAGCCGCTTGTTCACAAGCGCGATGTCGGCATCAGCCACATCAAGCTGTCGCCTTAGTTCAGTGAACTCAGCAGCCCGGTCAACCGCCGGACACTTAGTCGTCTGCACATAACGCAGCGCGGTCATTACTTGGGAGTGTGATCCTCCGTTTGTCGCCTCAGCCTGGCAACCAGAGTCTCAGGGTCTACTATCTACACAAAGCACACCTAGCATGTGCGGTACAGCTGAAAGTTTACATATTTCTTGGCGTACCTCAAAGCCTTTGAGTAGGCTTGTAAAAGCTTCATTCAACCCGCTTTTGGCGGATGAAATCTTCTCAAATACCGTACCCATTAAAGTACGGTGAGCCTATGAGAGAGCATCTCGCTCCAGAAGGCCCGTCAGTGTGTCCGGCTGAGCGCTGGATAGTCCCGGACTCTTCCTATTCCCCTCCTTGGGAGCCGAACACTCTGGGCTTTGGGTGGCCGAAGCATTCACTTTTGGCCTTGACGGATCAGGAATCCTCCATGACGACACCTCGGGGTCGCCCGCCCCGTGGGGCGGGGAGTCAGGTGGAGTTTCACTCTCCATCATCTCCGGAAGAAGATCCCCCGAAGACGAACTCTGTTGAGAAGAGCTACAAGCCGGACTAAAATAGATAGGTCCTGGTTATTGTTCTCGGATGAAAAAGCAGTATATGTTTATTAAAATACTTTTAATTAACTTACAACTCGGTGGAGGGCTGGCCCGTTTGCGGGCTTTGTGCGGCGAGGACGCCCTCTGGGGCGGGGCTCCCTGGCGAAGGCTTCTTCCCTAGTTTGGACGCCTCCGCTTCCAGGTCTTTGGAGGCAGCCCTTTTCTTCCCATGGGGCGAGGGAACTTGAGGTTCACCTCCCCGATAATCCTCCTTCATGGAGACATTAATCCACTCGGTTTGGATGTATGATGTATGAAGCTTGTTTTCGGCTTCTCTACTCTTCCCTTCATCCTTCCCCGATGGCACTTGATTCAGCGTGCGTTTAAGCATCTGGTTAATGCAGGATTCGGCGAGCCTTCGGGAAGCAGGGCCGGACACCTGATCCTCTCTGCCTTACTGAGCCAATCCTGGCCGCGGATAGTTTTCAGAATAATGTTGTGACAAATATGAACAGAGTGTTCGGTTGCAGAGTTACTTACTTGGGTATCTGGACGATTGTAGTTCAAACCCACATCCTCGGTGGTGTCCAGACACTTTATGCATGATCCGAAGAATAACCAATACATCCCTTCGAGCGTCATGCCAAAGAAGTGCTGAATAGTCCACGTTCCTTCTGGGTTGAACTCCCACATCCGGAGAGGTCGACGTTTGCACGGCAGGACCCGACGGACTAGCATTACCTGAATTATTTTAATGAGGCTCACATCCCTCTCAAGAAGATCTCGAATATGGCTCTGCAACATCAGTACGTCATTTGCAGGCCCCCAGTCCAGTCCCACATTGGCCCACGATGCTAGTTGAGGCGGAGTGCCCAAGCGGAAGGCAGGGGCAGCCACCCACTTTGTGCCTCGGGGAGCTGTGATGTAGAACCACCTCTGTTGCCATAAATCGGACACCTCCAGGAAGGAACCTTCTGGACATGGGGCATCGGCACTTTTGCTTATTACAGCGCCCCCGCACTCCGCGTGTCGCCCATCGATCACCTTCGGCTTTACATTGAAGGTCTTGAGCCATAGAACGAAGTGTGGGGTGATGTGGAGGAAGGCTTCGCACATGATGATGAACGATGAGATGTGAAGGATGGAGTCCGAAGCTAGATTGTGAAAATATAGCCCGTAATAGAACATGAGCCCTCTCACGAAGGGATCAAGACTAAAGCCTAAGCCTCGGAGGAAGTGGGAAACAAAGACGACGCTCTCGTTGGGTTCGGGAGTGGGGATGACCTGCCCTTGGGCAAGAAGCCTGTGCTGGATTTTGGCGGTCAGGTACCTGGCCTCCCTGAGCTTCTCAATGTCCTCCTCTGTGACAGAGGAGGCCATCCACTGACCTTGAAGGTTGTATCCGAACATGATTGAAGGTCCGAAGTGCTTAAGCCTGAGCTTTGGGTGTTGGAACTCGAGGTGGGGGAAGGAGCAAGCATGGGAAGAAAGGGGCAGGCATCTCTCCCTCTATAAAGGGGGTGAATATCAAACATCCTCAGCATGACCATTTGGGACTTGACTAAAATTGAGGAATCATACCAACAGGCATAGTTGGGTTACCCACGCTCGTATTGATGAGAATCCCGTGATAAGGGGAACACGATCTCTGCTTCGACAAGACGTGTCGATAAAACTGCCTCGCAACACGTGTAGTGGCAGGCTAGGAAAAACGGTTTGTAGTGACTGGGCCACGGCGTGATGTCACGCTAGGAAAAGCTGTCAGCAGATTGGATTTGTGGAATATTATGCTCTCTATGGTGGTATGTGGAATTTATTTTGCAGAGCTGGACACGATTCATGTGTTCGAAGTTTATCTTGGAGTATTCGGAGATGGAACCCGCCTTGCAATGCCGAAGACAATCTGCGCGCCGGACTCATCGTCATTGAAGCCTGGTTCAGGGGCTACTGAGGAGTCCTGGATTAGGGGGTATTCGGACAACCAGACTATATACTTTGGCCGGACTGTTGGACTATGAAGATACAAGACTGAAGGCTTTGTCCCGTGTCCGTATGGGACTCTCCTTTGCGTGGAAGGCAAGCTTGGCTATTCGGATGTATAGATCTCCTTCTCTGTAACCGACTCTGTGTAACCCTAGCCCCCTCCGGTGTCTATATAACCCGGAGGATTTAGTCCGTAGGACAACAACAATCACAATCATAGGCTAGCTTGTAGGGTATAGCCTCTACGATCTCGTGGTAGATCAACTCTTGTAATACTCATATCATCAAGATCAATCAAGCAGGAAGTAGGGTATTACCTCCATAGAGAGGGCCCGAACCTAGGTAAACATCATGTCCCCCGCCTCTTCTTACCATTAGCCTTAGATGCACAGTTTGGGACCCCCTACCCGAGATCCGCCGGTTTTGACTCTGACAATGGCCTCACCCACTCCTCCTCGGCCAGGAGACATCGAGACGACACCTCGGTGTCCTCCATGGTAGAGGGGGGGAAGGCACGTGATGGTCCGTCACTCTCCACCTCTTCAGGTGCCAGAGAGTTCCCCTCCAAAGAAGAGGGAATCGAGATTTCACACAGAGGGCTAAAAGGAAAATAAAGATATATATAACAGAGGCAGATTAAGCGAAAATGGAATAGGTAAGCTTTCGATACTTACATTTCAGCCAGGGGCTTCTCCCTATGGACCCTCTTTGGGCTGTGTTCGGACTCTGAGTCCGAACTATCCGAGAGGATTATCCTCCCCCTCTTCGGTATCGCTCCCTCCGGATTCTCGGAGGTTGTCCTCTTCCCCCTCCTTGTCTTGTGTGGGGAGTCGCTCTCCACTTCCTCCTCTTACTCCTCTCCGTCCTCGTCTTCCTTGTGAGAGGAGACAACCTCGCTCTCTCCGGACACTGCATCCGAAGGACCTTTGTGGCGGGGCACGTCCTCGGGCCCCTTGCCCTTCTTATTGATTTTCTTCTCCGACGCCTGATAGGGCGCCGGGACCAGCATCTCCTCCAGCTGAGGAGTGACTGGGTCTTCGAGCAACAAAGCCAGACTCTTGATCCGCTCCAACTTCTTGGTCCAGCCCTGCAAAAAAGTGGGCTGATGAGTTTCGTATTGATCGAATACATAAACCAAATATATCTTCGGAAAATTAAAGACTTACCAGAGTGGCCGGATTCTTGGCGTTTAGGCCGACGTCTTCGGTCTCCATGGGCCAGCTCTTTCTGTACCTTGAAGAGTAGCTTCCACATTCCCTCGTGCATTGTGCCGAGGAAATGCTGCAGAGTCCATGGCTCCTCCGGATTGAACTCCCACATGGGGGAAGTCCGGCGCTGGCAGGGGAGTATGCGGCAAAAGAGCATAATTTGCACTATGTTGGTTAGACCAATGTTTTTGCCCAACACGTTGGTGATACGCATCTACGGCATCTGCACCTTCGTCAGGGACCCCTAGTCGAGGCCCTTTGCGGTCCAGGAGACGAGCCTCATGGGGGATCCCGATCTTAATTCCGAAATCGCCGCCCACTTGGAGCGGCGTGGCTCAGTGATATAAAACCACTCTTGTTGCCAGATCTTGATGGTCTCGATGAAATCCCCCTTGGGACATGTGGCGTTTGGCAGCTTGCTTATCATAGCCCCGCCGCAATCCATGTGTTGCCCGTCGACCACCTTTGGCTTCACATTGAAGATTTTCAGCTATAGGCCGAAGTGTGGGGGATGCGGAGAAGAGCCTCACACACGACGATAAACACCGAGATGTGGAGGAAAGAGTTCGTGGCTAGATCATGGAAATCTAGCCCGTAGTAGAACATAAGTCCACGGACGAAGGGGTGGAGTGGAAAACCTAACCCTTTAAGGAAATGGGGAAGGAAGATGACCCTTTCACCGGGCTCTGGAGTAGGATTGATCTGACCCTTGGAGGGAGCCTGTGCGCGATGGTGGCGGCGAGATATCCCGCACTTCAGAGATCCTTTATCTCCTTCTCCATGATGGAGGAGGCCTCCCACTTGCCTTTGTAACCGGATCCAGCCATGGTCGGAGGAGTTGTTGGTGGCGGTGAGGAAGACGGAAACTTTTCGGGCACTGAGAGCTTGGGAGATTAGAAGGCAGAGGAGACTGGAAGGCATGGGGGAGAAAGGAGAAATCCATTGCCCTCTTATAGGCGGTGAAAATGCCAACTGTCCCCCCACTTGCGCCTTAAACCTTGCCTATTCCCAATGAAAGTGTGCGCCGTAAGCGGTTGGATTACCCAAATTCTATTGATGAGCAATCTCATATTAAGTGGGCATGATCTCTGTTTTCACAGGACGGGCCAATGGGGCTTGGCCTCAAAACATGGGACACGGGATGTGAAAACGGTTCAAAACATCGAAGGGTCAAGTCTGACGCTTCGCCAAAAAAATTGTCAGTAAAGACACTATTTCCGAATTTTTATATCCTGCCTTTGCGGCTAAGGGTTGTGTTAATTATGCAAGGCCGAATACAGTTCTCTTATGGAGGAAGACTGGCATATACTATTCATGGAACCCGCCTCGCAATGCCGAAGATAATCTGCGCGTCGAACACGTCGTCATTGAAGACTGGTTCAGGAGCTACTGTGGGAGTCCTAGACTAGGGGGGTCCTTGGGAGTCCGGTCTATTGGATATGGGCCAGACTGATGGGCCGTCAAGATACAAGGCAGAAGACCACTTCGCGTGTCCGGTAGGGACTCCCGTATATGTGGATGGGAAGTTTAGGTGTCCGGATATGTTATTTCCTTTCTGTTAAACCGACTTTGTACAACCCTAAGCCCCTCCGATGTCTATATAAACCGGAGGGTTAGATCGAAGGCAGGATCACAACATTGATAGGCTAGCCAAGCTAGGGTTTAGCAAATCCGATCTCGTGGTAAATCAACTCTTGTAACCCCTATACCCTTCGAATATAATCAAGCAGGAGTAGGGTTTTACCTCCGTTAAGAGGGCCCAAAACTGGGTAAACGCTGTGTCCTTTTGATAATAGTTACCATTAATCCTCAGACATATAGCTTGGGCCTCCCTACCCGAGATCTGCCGGTTTGACACCTACAGTACGTGCGGGTCAAGAAGTAGTGAAATATCCACATGGAGCGATGTGGGCAACTGGGGCAATGGTGCAAGCTGGCTCTAAAGGAAGTTGTACCTGAGGGATGTCGAGATGTAGCTAGGTGGGCGGTGCGAGGCGGCATTCCCCATGTCGCGGCAGTGAGCAAAGGACGAAGGCAACCGTGCTGGCTTTGTGAGAGAGAACGGCGGGGACTGATACGTCTCCAACGTATCTATAATGTTTTATTGTTCCATGCTATTATATTACCCGTTTTGGATGTTTATGGGCTTTACTATGCACTTCTATATCATTTTTGGGACTAACCTACTAACTGGAGGCCCAGCCCGAATTGCTATTTTTTGCCTATTTCAGTGTTTCGCAGAAAAGGAATATCAAACGGAGTCCAAACGGAATGAAACCTTCGGGAGCAATCTTTTTGGAACAAACACAATCTAGGAGACTTGGAGTGGACATCAAGAAGCAGCCGAGGCGGCCATGGGGGTGCAAGGCGCGCCCTGGGGGGGGCGCCTCCCTGCCTCGTGGGCCCCTCATGGCTCCCTGACCTACCTCCTTCGCCTATATATATCTACGTACCCCGAAACCATCCAGGAGCACCACGAAAAACTATTTCCACCACCACAACCTTCTGTACCCGTGATATCCCATCTTGGAGCCTTTTCTGGCGCTCCACCGGAGGGGGAATCGACCACAGAGGGCCTATACATCATCACCAAGGCCTCTCTGATGAGTTGTAAGTAGTTTACCATAGACCTTCAGGTCCATAGTTATTATCTAGATGGCTTCTTCTCTCTCTTTCAATCTCAATACAAAGTTCTCCTTGATCTTCTTGGAGATCTATTTGATGTAACTCTTTTTTGCGGTGTGTTTGTCGAGATCCGATGAATTGTGGGTTAATGATCAAGTTTATCTATGAGAAATATTTGAATCTCCTCTGACTTATTTTATGTATGATTAGTTATCTTTGCAAGTCTCTTTGAATTATCAGTTTGGTTTGGCCTACTAGATTGATCTTTCTTGCAATGGGAGAAGTGCTTAGCTTTGGGTTCAATCTTGCGGTGTCCTTTCCCAGTGACAGCAGGGGCAGCAAGGCATGTATTGTATTGTTACCATCAAGGATAAAAAGATGGGGTTTATATCATATTGCTTGAGTTTATCCCTCTACATCATGTCATCTTGCTTAATGCGTTACTCTGTTCTTATGAACTTAATACTCTAGATGCATCCTAGATAGCGGTCGATGTGTGGAGTAATGGTAGTAGATGCAGGCAGGAGTCGGTCTACTTGTTGCGGACGTGATGCCTATATACATGATCATGCCTAGATATTCTCATAACTATGCACTTTTCTATCAATTGATCGATAGTAATTTGTTCACCCACCGTAATGATTATGCTGAGAAGCCACTAGTGAAACATATGGCCCCCGGGTCTATTCTCTATCATATAAGTTTCCAATCTACTTTATTTTGTAATCTTTACTTTTCAATCTATATCATAAAAATACCAAAAATATTTATCTTATCATATTATCTCTATCAGATCTCACTTTCGCAAGTGGCCGTGAAGGGATTGACAACCCCTTTATCACGTTGGTTGTGAGGTTCTTGTTTGTTTGTGTAGGTGCGAGGGACTTGTGAGGAGCCTCCTACTTGATTGATACCTTGGTTCTCCAAACTGAGGAAAATACTTACGCTACTTGCTGCATCACCCTTTCCTCTTCAACGGAAAAACCAATGCATGCTCAAGAGGTACCAAGAAGGATTTCTGGCGCCATTGCTGGGGAAGGTCTTCGCTCAAGTCAAGACATACCAAGTACCCATCACAAACTCATCTCCCTCGCATTACATTATTTGCCATTTGCCTCTCGTTTTCCTCTCCCCCACTTCACCCTTGCTATTTTATTCGCCCTCTCTTTTTCGTTTGCCTCTTTTTCACTTGCCTCTTGTGCGCCCAGTTGCCCTTATGGCCTTACCTAAAAACGCCAACCTTCACCTTAGAAGGTTGGAAGAAATCGAAGTCAATATTAGAAGCTTTATGGCTTTACAATTTGAGCATAATAATTTCTTTAAAATTGAGTTTAAGGAACAAAAAAGCTATATGGAATACATGAATAAAGAGCTTGATGATATGTCGAAGGAATATTATGGTTTGAATTCTCAGTTAGCTCATCTTGAAAAATCAATCGCCCAAATTGCTGATAAGAAAGCCACCTTAGTTAATAAGATGGCCGCCAAACCAGAAGGACTAGAAAATAATAACAATCATGAAGATCTAAAAGTTATTGATGTGTCTCCTATTAAATCCTTGTTTTTCAATATGAATCTTAATAATGATGGGACTTGAGATGAGTCAACTTTAGTTAAAAGGCATTCTAATGATTTGGAGTATTTCGATCTTGATGCTAAAATTGGTAGAAGTGGGATTTGAGAGATTAAAAATTTACATAACAATGAACCCACTTCTTTGGATTTCAAGGAATTTAATTATGATAATTGTTCCTTAATAGATTATATTTCCTTGTTGCAATCCCTGTTGAATTCTCCTCATGCTTATAGTCAAAATAAAGCTTTTACTAAACATATCATTGATGCTTTAATGTAATCTTATGAAGAAAAACTTGAATTAGAAGTTTCTATCCCTAGAAAGCTTTATGATGAGTGGGAACCTAAAATAAAGATTAAAATAAAAGATCATGAATGCTACACTTTGTGTGATTTGGGTGCTAGTGTTTCCACGATTCCAAAAACTTTATGTGATAGATATGCTAGGCTTCCGTGAATTTGATGATTGCTCTTTAAACTTGCACCTTGCGGATTCCACCATTAAGAAACCTATGGGAAGGATTAATGATGTTCTTATTGTTGCAAATA
Organism: Triticum aestivum; assembly: GCF_018294505.1. Taxonomy (NCBI): domain Eukaryota; kingdom Viridiplantae; phylum Streptophyta; class Magnoliopsida; order Poales; family Poaceae; genus Triticum; species Triticum aestivum. Next base: position 550,594,516 of record NC_057801.1, read on the forward strand.
GGAATTATGTGCCCATGGATTTTATCGTTCTTGATATTGATTGCAATCTTTCATGTCCTATTATTCTTCGTAGACCTTTCCTTAGAATGATTGGTGCAATTATTGATATGAAGGAAGGAAATATTAGATTCCAATTTCCATTAAGGAAATGCATGGAACACTTTCCTAGAAATAAAATTAAATTACCTTATGAATCTATTATGAGAGCCACTTATGAATTAAATGCTAAAGATGGCAATACTTAGATCTATCCTCGCTTTTATGCCTAGCTAGGGGCGCTAAACGATAGCGCTGGTTGGGAGGCAACCCAATTTTATTTTTGTTCCTTGCTTTTTGTTCCTGTTTAGTAATAAATAATTCATCTAGCCTCTGTTTAGATGTGGTTTTATGTTTTAGTTAGTGTTTGTGCCAAGTAGAACCTATAGGATCATCTTGGGTGAAAGTTAATTTGATCTTGCTGAAAAACAGAAACTTTTGCACTCACGAGAAAAAATCTAATAAATCAAACAAATGTGATTTTGAGTTGATTCTTTTTGAAGTAGATAAATAGACAAATTTCCCATGACTTCCTATTTTGGTAGGACTGTTCGAGTTCTAAAAGTATTCAAAAGTTACAGATTGCTACAGACTGTTCTGTTTTTGACAGATTTTGTTTTTCGTGTGTTGTTTGCTTATTTTGATGAATCTATGGCTAGTATCGGGGGGGGGGTATGAACCATAGATAAGTTAGAATACAGTAGGTTTAACACCAATATAAATAAAGAATGAGTTCATTACAGTACCTTAAGTGGTGGTTTTTCTTTCTTGCACTAACGAAGCTCATGAGATTTCCTGTTGAGTTTTGTGTTGTGAAGTTTTCAAGTTTAGGGTAAAGATTTGATGGACTATGGAATAATGAGTGGCAAGATCCTAAGCTTGGGGATTCCCATGGCACCCCAAGATAATTCAAGGACAACCAAAATCCTAAGCTTGGGGATGCCCCGGAAGGCATCCCCTCTTTCGTCTTCGTCTATCGGTAACTTTACTTGGAGCTATATTTTTATTTACCACATGATATGTGTTTTGCTTGGAGCGTCTTGTATGATATGAGTCTTTGCCTTTTAGTTTACCACAATCATCCTTGCTGTACACACTTTTTGGGAGAGACACACATGATTCGGAATTTATTAGAATACTCTATGTGCTTCACTTATATCTTTTGAGCTAGACAATTTTGCTCTAGTGCTTCACTTATATCTTTTTAGAGCATGATGGTGGTTTTATTTTGAAGAAATTATTAATCTCTCATGCTTCACTTATATTATTTTGAGAGTCTTTTAGAACAGCATGGTATTTTCTATGGTTATAAAATTGGTCCTAGAATGATGGGCATCCAAGTTGGGTATAATAAAAACTATCATAGGAAGTGAATTGAATACTATGATCAACTTGATGCTTGATAATTTTTTTGAGATATAAAGGTGGTAATATTAGAGACATGATAGTGCAGTAATTGTGAATTTGAGGAATACTTGTGTTGAAGTTTGTGATTCCTGTAGCATGCACGTATGGTGAACCGTTATGTGATGAAGTTGGAGCATGATTTATTTTTTGATTGTCTTCCTTATGAGTGGCGGTCGGGGACGAGTGATGGTCTTTTCCTACCAATCTATCCCCCGAGGAGCATGCGCGTATTACTTTGTTTCAATAACTTGTAGATTTTTTCAATAAGTATATGAGTTCTTTATGACTAATGTTGAGTCCATGGATTATACGCACTCTCACCCTTCCACTATGGGATAATTAGATTTATGCCCCTAGTTGTGTCCCACTCATTTGTTTTACCCCTAATTCCCAAAAATCACCGGTTCTATGCAAGTCACTTTGCTCCTCTTATGCTTTTGCCCTTTGACCGTTTGACCATCAGTTTGAAAACTTCATAACTAATTTATACTGAATCAGAAAAATGCAAATAAGATACCAAAATGTTCAGAAAAACATCACCTATATGCTCTGTTGGAAAAGGCAGTGCCTAGGAGGCGCTTAGGCACGCCTAGGCGCTAGGCAGTGGCCAAACGCCTCGCCTTGGGCATAAATGGAGGTCTAGGCAGGGCAAGCAAGGAATTGCCTACCCAAAAAAGAAATCATGCCACATACTGCACTGATATGCCAAATGGATTATATTCCAATGGATGTAGATGGTAATTAACTTATTTATATGCCCTTAACTAATATCAACACACATATAATAATCACAAATACACTATGAGTAAAAACTATATTACCGCCTAGGCCGCGCCTAGGGCGCTTAGGCACCGCCTAGGCACTAGGCGATGGCCAACCGCCCCGCTTACGCCTACCACTTTTTCTAACCTTGCCTATATGTGAGTGTCATTTGCATTCATGAAACAAGTGTTGGAAAGTGCACATCCGAGTTTTAGCTCTTTTGATACCACCATGAATAGTAAACTCTAAAAGGATTCAGAAAAATTCAAAAAAAATATGGTGGCAAAGAACGACAAATGTTCTAAGTGCTTGCCAAGTTTCATTAGGGAACGACATTCGTGGAAGTCATGGCAAAAAATAATCTATTTTGGGGTGTTGATTGTTTTTTTTGCCGCGGCACCCACGAATGTTATTCCCTGATGAAACTTGGCAGGCACTTAAAACATTGGTCATTCTTTGCCACCAATTTTTTTTTGAATTTTTTTGAACTTTTTTAGATTTTACTATTCATGGTGGTAGCCTAAGAGCTAAAACTCGGATGGGCACTTTCCAACACTTGTTTCATGAATGCAAATGACACTCACATATAGGTGATGTTTTTCTGAACATTTTGGTATCTTATTTGCATTTTTCTGATTTAGTATGAATTAGTTATGAAGTTTTCAAATTGACGGTCAAACAGTCAAAGGGCAAAAGCATAAGAGGAGCAAAGTGACTTGGACAGAACCGGTGACTTTTGGGAATTAGGGGTAAAACAGACGAGTGGGACACAACTAGGGGCATAAATCTAATTATCCCTTCCACTATTGCTAGCCTCACTTGTGCCGCGCAACTTTCGCCGGTACCATACACCCACCATATACCTTCCTCAAAACAGCCACCATACCTACGTATTATGGCATTTCCATAGCCATTCCGAGATATATTGCCATGCAACATTCCACTGTTCCATTTATTATGACACGCTCCATCATTTTCATATTGCTTTTGCATGATCATGTAGTTGACATTGTATTTGTGCCAAAGCCATCTTGATAATTCTTTCATACATGTCACTCTTGATTCATTGCATATCCCGGTACACCGCCAGAGGCATCTACATAGAGTCATATTTTGTTCTAAGTATTGAGTTGTAATTCTTGAGTTGTAAGTAAATAAAAGTGTGATGATATTCATATTAGAGCATTGTCCCAAGTGAGGAAAGGATGATGGAGGCTATGATTCCCCTACAAGTCGAGATGAGACTCCGGACTTTATAGAAAATAAAAGAGGCCAAAGAAGCCCAAATAAAAAAAGGCCAAAGAAGCCCACCAAAATAAAAAAATGAGAGAAAATGAGAGAAGGGACAATGCTACTATCCTTTTCCACACTTGTGCTTCAAAGTAGCACCATGATCTTCATGATAGAGAGTCTCTTATGTTGTCACTTTCATATACTAATGGGAATTTTACATTATAGAACTTGGCTTGTATATTCCAATGATGGGATTCCTCAAAATGCCCTAGGTCTTCGTGAGCAAGCAAGTTGGATGCACACCCACTTAGTTTCTTTTGTTGAGCTTTCATGCACTTATAGCTCTAGTGCATCCGTTGCATGGCAATCCCTACTCACTCACATTGATATCTATTAATGGGCATCTCCATAGCCCGTTGATACACCTAGTTGATGTGAGACTATCTTCTCCTTTTTGTCTCCACAACCACCATTCTATTCTACATATAATGCTATGTCCATGGCTCACGCTCATGTATTGCGTGAAAGTTGAAAAAGTTTGAGAACATTAAAGTGTGAAACAATTGCTTGGCTTGTCATCGGGGTTGTGCATGATTTAAATATTTTGTGTGATGAAGATAGAGCATAGCCAGACTATATGATTTTGTAGGGATAGCTTCCTTTAGCCATGTTATTTTGAGAAGACATGATTGCTTAGTTAGTATGCTTGAAGTATTATTGTTTTCATGCCAATATGAACTTTTATCTTGAATCATTTGGATCTGAACATTCATGCCACAATAAAGAAAAAAATACATTGAGAAATATGCTAGGTAGCATTCCACATCAAAAATTCTGTTTTTATCATTTACCTACTCGAGGATGAGCAGGAATTAAGCTTGGCGATGCTTGATACGTCTCCAACGTATCTATAGTTTTTGATTGTTCCATGCTATTATATTACCCGTTTTGGATGTTTATGGGCTTTATTATACACTTTTATATCATTTTTGGGACTAACCTACTAACCGGAGGCCCAGCCCGAATTGCAGTTTTTTGCCTATTTCAGTGTTTCGTGGAAAAAGAATATCAAACGGAGTCCAAACAGAATGAAACCTTCGGGAGTGATCTTTTTGGAACAAATGCAATCCAGGAGACTTGGAGTGGACGTCAAGAAGCAGTCGAGGCGGCCACGAGGGTGCAAGGCGCGCCCTAGGGGGGCACGCCCCTGCCTCATGGGCTCCTCGTGGCTCCCCTGACCTACCTCCTTAGCCTATATATATCTATGTACCCCGAAACCATCCAGGAGCACCACAAAAAACTATTTCCACCGCCACAACCTTCTGTACCCGTGAGATCCCATCTTGGAGCCTTTTCCGGCGCTCCGCTGGAGGGGGAATCGACCATGGAGGGCCTCTACATCATCACCAAGGCCTCTCCGATGAGTTTTGAGTAGTTTACCACAGACCTTTGGGTCCATAGTTATTAGCTAGATGGCTTATTCTCTCTCTTTGAATCTCAATACAAAGTTCTCCTTGATCTTCTTGGAGATCTATTTGATGTAACTCTTTTTTGCGGTGTGTTTGTCGAGATCCGGTGAATTGTGGGTTTACGATCAAGTTTATCTATGAGAAATATTTGAATCTCCTCTGAATTCTTTTATGTATGATTGGTTATCTTTGCAAGTATCTTCGAATTATCAGTTTGGTTTGGCCTACTAGATTGATCTTTCTTGCAATGGGAGAAGTGCTTAGCTTTGGGTTCAATCTTGAAGTGTCCTTTCCCAGTGACAGCAGGGGCAGCAAGGCACGTATTGTATTGTTGCCATCGAGGATAAAAAGATCGGATTTATATCATATTGCTTGAGTTTATCCCTCTACATCATGTCATCTTGCTTAATGTGTTACTCTGTTCTTATGAACTTAATACTCTAGATGCATGCTGGATAGCAGTCGATGTGTGGAGTAATAGTAGTAGATGCAGGCAGGAGTTGGTCTACTTGTTGCGGACATGATGCCTATATACATGATCATGCCTAGATATTCTCATAACTATGCACTTTTCTATCAATTGCTCAATAGTAATTTGTTCACCCACCGTAATAATTATGCTATCTTGAGAGAAGCCACTAGTGAAACCTATGGCCCTCGGATCTATTCTCTATCATATAAGTTTCCAATCTACTTTATTTTGCAATCTTTACTTTTCAATCTATATCATAAAAATAACAAAACATTTATCTTATCATATTATCTCTATCAGATCTCACTTTCGCAAGTGGTCGTGAAGGGATTGACAACCCCTTTATCGCATTGGTTGCGAGGTCCTTGTTTGTTTGTGTAGGTGCGAGGGACTTATGAGGAGCCTCCTACTGGATTGATACCTTGGTTCTCAAAACTGAGGGAAATACTTATGCTACTTTGCTGCATCACCCTTTCCTCTTCAAGGGAAAAAACAACGCATGCTCAAGAGGTAGCAAGGACCCCTGATCGGGACGCGCCGACAGTGGGTTTTCATTCTCGCTGGCGGCGACCGCATCTACACAAAACATCCTCCCCTTCCCCCAGCGGACGTGATCCGCCCAGATGTGTGACTAGAAATGTGGCCACAGTCGTTTTGTGCTATAGAGTGTGAAGAGAGCAACCCCAGCAAGCAATTGTGTAGGCTCCTAGCTATGTATATAGTGGAGTGGTTTATTTTTCTCTCCATATGAACATATTTATATTGCGTATGTGCCACTTAAGAAGAAAACTTTAATAAATAACGCGGCACCATTCGTGCATGGTTCCCGACCCTCCATTAAGTGAGTAAATACCACTACACGCATCAACTTATCACGTGGGATGCATCTTCATACAGAAATAAGCTCCATTGTGTCATGTGTGTGGTTGGGGAAGATGCAAAGAGTACTACGTGCGTGGGTGCGTGCACCTCTTTTCTTCGAGCATGGTTATTAAAAGTATACCAACTACTCTACCACACGGTTATTAAATGGGCAAAGAGTATGGCAGTAATAATGACTAATGAGCCATCAAATTATGAGGCCCACCTTTCCCTATGTTTGACTGAGGAAGCAACCATCATTTCCCTCATCGTTGAATATCCATCCGTTGGTACCTCCGGAAAGAAATAAAAATCCGCTGCTACCTCTGCAGCATGGTTAATAATATAGCCATGTCAATCACGACGTAGAAATATCATTCACTAATACAATATGGCTAGCTCTAAGGCTGGTGATTCTTATTTTACTTTGTCTCTTTCTCTTTTTCTCTCATTTACTCATTTTACATAGGAGCACGTGTAGAGGATGGCTATTCCTTTTGATGGGACTTCTTCATGGAGTTTAAGACTAAGCAGCTCCGAATATTATTCCCGCTACCGACCACTCTGAATCGTGCCATCTATGATACTCCCATTGCAACAATGAGGTCCACTAGGTCTAGCACGTCCTATAAGAAGAGACTGTCACACAAAACATATATTCTTGTTGTCTTCTTCCTCATACAGTACGTACTACTAGTAGTACTACTCCTCATTCTCCTATAAACCTTACGCTTGGCATCTCAAAAATACTAACCTTGCACTTGGCTCTTCGCCTCTTCGGGAAGTCGAACAATAATGGTACTATAGTGTATGGTTCTAGCTATCTGACAGCGAATTACTACACGTCCACCATGTGGGCGAGGGGAGAGGGGCAAGTGAGAGTGTGTACTACTACGTCCATTTCAATATGGACTACATACGGAGCAAAATGAGTGAATCTACACTCTAAAATACGTCTATATACATCAGTATTTGGAGTATGTACTAGTAGTTCATATCGAAATCTGATAAAAGACATATATTTCAAACAATATGATAATCTCTCTAACCAAGGTAGGGAAAAGGAGTATACGTCTAATGGAGGGAGTAGTAAAATTTTCTCCTCGTCCTGCGAGCCACCATGTGTGTGGGCGAGGTAGCAGGCGTAGGCGTAGTAAGCAAGCTTCTCCTCGTCCTACAACTCTGAGAGACACCGTGCCCGTGGGCGGGGGAGAGGGTGTACTAAGCAAGATTCTCCTCGTTCTGCGAGTTGACGGGACACATCAAAAGTAGTACATACTAAGTGCCTACTTTTCGGTCTATATGGCTCAATTTGAAATCTCCCTAACCATAATTGATGTTGAGTGGTGGAATAAATTTATTACTACCATAGTTCGCAAAAGTTCTGAACATGTGATGGTGAATGGAGGGAGTACGATACCATTAGTACTATAGTTTTTTTGGAAGGGTTGTAATAGTCCATTCCATTCACATGTTCACATTTCAAGCTTCAATAAAAATGTTGCATGCAAGGATTAAGAGAAAACTCAGTAATGCATGTACTCCCTCAATCCACATAGGTTCTAAAATGCATTTTCGAGGCTAACTTTGACCACATGTTAGAGCAATAATATGACATGCAACTTACGCAAATCATACCATCAAATTCGTGCGTGGTTATTGTACCTCTAACACATTCATGCGTTGCAATTAGTACGTACATGGTACAGTAGTAAACACTCACTATCTAGTAGTACGAGTTCATTGCTTGGTTTAGATTTGGAATTGGGGCCCATAAACCAAAAGGGAGAGAATATTATTTTCTAGTACCATCCCCATATGGCCATACTTGATGTTTCGGAGAAGGGTTATATGCCTTGCTGCAACAGTACCGTCCAATATTCACTTGTGGTGTTTTTCTTGGAAAATTATTACAAGCAGATTCTATGATGTGTGAAATGATGTGTTGTTCGTGCGTCCAACTTACTATTGGAAAGGTGTGGCTTTGAGATTTTACGGCTCATTAATAGTATTCCTCGCTGTTGTGCACTCATAATTTGGTGCATGGCACGTGGACTCGGATGTTGGATGTCCCACATGTCAAGGAAAGGAAGTTTTGTGCTCCTAGAATGGTTTTTAGCAATGCCATCGACCTTTCAGCATTCGTTTATATATACTATGCTAGTAAATATGATTTCTCAGCGAGATAAAAATATACTAGTACAATGCTATGAAGCTTTCAATTTTTCTTTCATGTGTCTTGCCTTGAAGGTTTTCTTGTTACAACATTCCATCAAATACAAAGGAAACTAACATGCATGCTACTGCGTATCAATGATTCACATATCAGACCCAATATTTACTTCACAACTTAAGACAAAGTTGTGAGAAGGGGTACAAGTAAAGAAAAAAATGATCGATCAGGTCCCAGCATGCTTTCATCTCTTGGCCACGGTGAACATGTTGGTAGCCATTTTCACGCGGCTCGTTGATGCCCGCTAAGACATGTAGCAGTTGGATACATGCACCATCCCATCATGTTGTGCAGTTGCACTAAAATGGAGCTGAGCATCCCTGCTGACAAGGATATTGAATAAGTGTGATTGCAATAATAGTGACACTATTGATGATACATGGAAAGTATGCGGGCCGAGCTACAGTATGTTTTAGGCAAAGAACTAGAGAAGATCCACATGCAGCGACATGGGAAGACGAGTGGTGGAGCAAGGCCGGTTCTAGAGGAAGCTGTACCTGAGGGTAGTCAGGATGTAACCAGGAGGTCGGCGGCGGGTGGGATCTGCCCATACTGCAGCAACGAGCAAGGGGCAAAGGTGCTACCACGTCAGAGCTTGCTTAGAGAGAACAGTGGGTACCGTGGATTGGGATGCACCGACAGTGGGTTTCTTGCATCGACGCTGGCGACCAGAGTAACGTTCCACATCGTCCCTTTCTGCTAGTGGACTGGATCCGGTTGGATCAGGGACAAGTGGTGAGAGAGAGTGGCCACCGCCATCTTGTGGGAGAGAGTAGAATAGACCGACCCTAGCAAGCAAGCATTGAGGATCATGCCTATATTATATAGTACAGTATAGTGGAGCGATTTTCTTTTCTCTCTCGATAACAATCGGTTTATATTCTATACATACGCCATTGAGGAATAAAACTTTTTTTAAATAACGTGCCAACACATCAAGTTGCACTTTGTTTGTTCATGCGTGGTACACGATCCTACATCAACTAGACAACCAGTACACATGTCAAATTACCACGTGGTTTGCCTTTTCATAAAAAAATTAGCTCCACTGCCTACCCACGCGGGTGTGGTTGGGAAAGAGATGGGAGTATGTGTGTGCCGTACGTGCACTTCTTCTCTTCGTGCACGTACCCCACCTACATGTGTGTGTGTGTGAGAGATACAAACCTAGAGAGAGATGGCATGTGCATTCGTGAGTGTTTTTTTGTGGGTGGGGTGATTTCGTGAGTGTATTTGTGGGAATATGTGTCGATGATATCTCAAAAAAATGTGACACAAGCAATGTGTGGAAATAGAGGCCTAGCTATATCATATATAGAGGGGGCAATCCACGGGAAGAGAAGGAGGGATCATAGGTGTGAGACATCGATAGAATCAAAGAGAGGATCAAGTGTGTGGGTGCGAGATCGGTGAAGAGAGCCATTGAAATTGTGTGTGCGCACAACAAAGATATAGGCCGACTGACCTACCAAAACGTCATAGGGGAGAGGGCAAGTTTGTGTATGGCAGGGAGACATGACTAGAGCGATCGATGAATCGGTGTGTGTGGGGTAGTGGGAGGCAGAGACCTAACTAGAGAGGCAGATCGACTCGTATATGTGTGGAGAAGGAGAGACCTAGCTATGTCTTAAGGGAGATCGATTGACATCCATACATGTGTAGGACGGGAAATAGGTTGTGAGAGAGAGAAAGAAACAGAGGTGGAGTGTCAGAGGGGTGGTGGTGGAGTTGCTTCTCTAATATGGTGGGAGAGTCCTACTAGACAAACTGAGTGTACAGCTGCAATATCAAGAAGGGGATCTCTCTCTCTCTCTCTCTCTCTCTCTCTCTCTGTGTGTGTGTGTGTGTGTGTGTGTGTGTGCGTGTGTGCGTGATAGACGCGTTAGGAGGCATGCATGGATGATGAAGGGGGGACCATATCTGTTTGGTAAGCAGACCTAACTAGATCGGTAGATCAATTGTTGTGTGTCGACGAAGGAAGGGAGAGACATAACTAATGAGGTAGATCGATTGGCGCATGGGGAAAACAAGTTACACACGACCTAGTTGGCTATATGTATAGTAGGAGATTGGTCGGTGTACATCCATTTGTTAGAGGCAAGTAAGTCCCAGAGAGATGGATAGAGAGAGAGGGATGGAGCTAGGAGGTGGTGTGAGAGGCCTACTAGATAGGGGGAGGAGTGTACAATTGTGAGATCAATGAAAAGAGGGGCGAGAGTTTACACGTGTGTGCACCGGTACATGATACGTCTCCAACGTATCTATAATTTTTTATTGTTCCATGTTGTTATACTATCATTCTTGGATCTTTTACAATCAGTTTATAGAAACTTTATATCATTTTTTGGGACTAACCTATTTACATAGTGCCTAATGCCAGTTGTTGTTTTTGCTTGTTTTTTACTTCGCAGAATAGCAGTACCAAATGGAGTCCAAACGCAGCAAAACTTTTTGGAGAATTTTTCTAGACCAGAAGATACCTGTTGGGCCAAAGAAGTACTAGATGGGGGGTCCAAGGGGAGCACATCCCACCGGGGCGCGCCTAGGGGCCCAGGCGCGCCCTGGTGGGTTGTGCCCACCTCGGCCACCTCCCGCACCGCCTCTTTGCTCTATATATACCCCGAAAATCCAAAAACCCTAGGGGAGTCGATGAAACACAATTCCAGCACCGCAAGTTCTAGAACCACCAGATCCAATCTAGACACCATCACAGAGGGGTTTATCATCCTTATCGGTGCCTCTCCGATGATGCATGAGTAGTTCATTGTAGACCTACGGGTCGTAGGTAGTAGCTAGATGGCTTCTTCTATCTTTTTGATTCTCAATACAATGGTCTCTTGGAGATCTATTTGATGTAACTTTGTTTATGGTGTGTCTGTTGGGATCCGATGAACTTTGAGTTTATGATCAGATCTATTTACCCATGAAAGTTATTTGAGTTTATTTGATCTCTTATATGCATGATTACTTATAGCCTTGTATTTCTTCTTCGAATCTTTGGTTTATTAGGCCGACTAGATCGATTTTTCTTGCCATGGGAAGAGGTGCTTTGCGATGGCTTTGATCGTGCGGTGTTCTTTCCCAGTGACAGAAGGGGCAGCAAGACACGTATTGATTGTTGTTATTAAGGATAACAAGATGGGGTCTATTCCTACATGAATAGATCTTGTCTACATCATGTCATCATTCTTATTGCATTACTCCGTTTCTCCATGAACTTAATACACTAGATGCATGCTGGATAGCAGTCGATGTGTGGATTAATAGTAGTAGATGCAGGCTGGAGTCGGTCTACTAATCTTGGAAATGATGCCTATATAATGATCATTGCCTGGATATCGTCATAATTTTTTGAGGTTCTATCAATTGCCCAACAGTAATTTGTTTACCCACTGTATGCTATTTTCTTAAGAGAAGCCATTAGTGAAATCTACTCCCCCGAGTCTATTTTCTCATCATATATTTTCAGATCTATATTGTTTTTTGCCTTTTTATTTATTTGCATCTTTTATTTTCAGATCTATATTATCAAAAACCCAAAAAACCTCGTTGAGTTTTTGTTTCCATTATCTGCATCTATCAATCTACCACAATTTTTATCTCGTCAACTTGACAATTTCTGGCACCGTTACCCGAAAGGGGTTGACAACCCCTTTTTCATGTTGGGTTGCAAGTATTTGTTCTTTGTGTGTAGGTACCATTTACATAGTGTTGCTTGGTTCTCCTACTGGTTCAATAACCATGGTTTCATAACTGAGGGAAATACCTACCGTAGCTATGCTGCATCATCACTTCCTCTTTGGGGAAATACAGACATAGTTCAAGCGACATCAAAAGGAATTTCTGGCACCGTTGCCGGGAAAACATCATCAACATCTATCAGGTTCCTAATAATGAATCTCATCTCCTTGCAATTTACATTATTTTCCATTTGCCTCTCGTTTTCATCTCCCCCACTTCACAAAAATTTGCCGTTTTATTCACCCTCTTTTTTGTTCACCATTATCTCGTCAGATCTCTTATTTTCTTGAACTAGTCAGCATGTCTGATTTTGGTATGGCAGAAACAGATGATGGCCTAACTCATAAAATTGGACGATCTGGCAATCTGGATGCTAAAACTTTTGTTTTCGGGCAAGGGAACGTTATGGGAAAAGGACATATCCAAGCGTTTTTCAATTGTGTTGGAAATTTGACTCTTGATGATACTTTTATACTTAAAAGAACTAAATCTTATGCGGAAGCTATTTCAGCACTAGTTATGAAACTTAAAAATAGATTTATCCATACCCAACCTGCCTTGCAGAGATTTTTTATGAGCTACCGGTTATAAAGGATCCGAAAGCTAAAAATTTAGCCACCCATGTTCTTAGGAATGAATTTGATCACATAGTACCGGAGGCTAGGGAATTTTTTTATTTTTATGCTATGAGACATGAAAAATGGTAATAAATGAGATCGTTTATAATAGTCATTATATGTTGAGACATTTTCTTGGAAATAATATTTTTTATGAGAATCTTAAAAAGGAAATCCCCGTTTTAGATATAATACAACAAGTTTACAATGATGTTAATCATCGATATTCTTGTATTATTGCCGAAAATCAAAGGGGATATGTAGATGGGAAACTTGATAATGCTAAAATTTATATGAACAATGTGTTACAAGTTATTTTTACAAAACCTCCCGAGAAGAACACATCTACGAAGATTAGGAAGAAAGATGACAACACTTGAATCTTTGCATTATGCCTAGCTAGGGGCGTGAAATGATAGCGCTTGTTGGGAGGCAACCCAATCTTTATCTTTTTTGCTTTTTGGTTTTCTTGTTGTTTTGCAATAAATATACAAAGATGCCTCTGATTAGATGTGTTTTATGTTTTAGTTAGTTTTTCTGCCACTCATCTTGTTGAAAAACAGAAACTTTTGCGCTCAGTAAAATAATTTTCATAAATCACATAAACGTGCTTTTGCTCTGACTTTTTTTACACAAGATTGATATACAAATTACCCATGTTGTCCTAATTTTTTAGAATTGTTGGAGTTACAGAAGTATATGAAGTTTTCATATTGCTACAAATTGTTCTGTTTTTGACAGATTCTGTTTTCTTTGCATTGTGTGCTTATTTTGATGAATGTATGGACTTTATCGGGGGGTATAAGCCATATCAAAGTTGGAATACAGTAGATATAAAGAAAAAATAAAATATGAATGGGTTTGCAACAGTACTTAGAGTGGTGATTTGCTTTGTTATACTAACGGATCTGACAGAGGTTTTGTTAAATTTTGTGTGATTGAAGTTTTCAAGTTTTGGGTGAGATCACGGCAGATGAAGGAATAAGGAGAAGCAAGAGCCTAAGCTTGGAGATGCCCCATGGCACCCCAAGATAATATTCAAGGATGAACAAGCAACTAAGCCTGGGGATGCCCCGAGTGGCGTCCCCTCTTTCTTCTAACAACCATTGGTATTTTACTTGGAGCTATATTTTTATTCGTCACATATCATGAGCTTTGCTTGAAGCATATTGTACTATTTGAGTCTTTGCTTGTTTTGATTTTTGTTTTGTGTCAAGTATCCTTGCTGAACACACCTATTTGAGAGAGTCAAAATTATGCTATGAGTTGATAGAATTGCTCTTTATGCTTCACTTAAATTTTTTGAGCTATGGAATTACTTTAGTGCTTCACTTATATCTTTTTTGAGCGCGGTGTGCTTTAATACTTTTGAAGAAATGCTCTCATGCTCACTTAGATTTATTTGAGAATTAGTATTTTTGAAGAAATTCTCTCATGCTTCACTTATATTATTTTGAGAGATAAAAATATTTATGCTCATGTTCTTCACTTAAATTTGTTTGAGCTATCAAAAGCAACATATGAAACTAGTCCCAAAGTGATAGATATTCAATAAGGATATAATAAAAACTTTCATGAAGATCATTGGAGAAAATAACCTTGATTCCTTGTAATAGTTTTGAGATAAGATGATAGTGATGTGTGAGTCATGTCGATGAGTAATTATGCTTTAGTAAGAATACTGGTGTTAAGGTTTGTGTTTCCCTATGCAAGCACGAAAGTCAATAGTCATGCAATGAAATCAAATCCTACTTGTGGTGCATTATTTGGTGTTAGTTATGCTTAATGCTTGCTTATGTAATTTTTCGTTTCTTGGTTGGTTGCTTCTCAATATTTTTGCTAGCATCCACTTGTACTAAGTAGAAATACTACTTGTGCATCCAATATCCTTAAATCTAGTTTTGCCATATGAGTCCACCATACCTACCTATATGCGGTATTCATGTGCCGTTCTAAGAAAATTTGCATGTGCCATCTCTAATTTTCAAAATAAATTTCCTTTTTGTGTGCTCATACCGCTCATGAAACGGTAGGGGGTGGCTGATATTTTTCCATGCTAGATGTGTTATTCTCAAGATGAGTGTTTATACACTTGTCATTGCATGAGAGTACGGCAAAGGTATTAGGAATTCCCAATCCTGAAATAAAAAATGAATTTACTTTATGTTGTCAAATAATAAATTCCTTGGAAAGTGTTGGTATGGATGGCACCCGTGGATACGGCTAGCCGTGGAATGTGAAAGTATGGTGGAAAAAGGAATAAACATTATTTTCTGTTTGGGAACCACCTATGATATATCAAGCATGGAAAGTATTGGGAACTACTCAATCGTTTTCGTTGACAGGAAAAGCATGCCACCGAAAATGTATTATCTCTCTTTTTCGCTTTGAGCTCTGGCACCTCTACAAATCCTTACTTCCCTCTACGAAGGGCCTTTCTATTTACCTTATGCAATTTTGTTTTTATTTGAGTCTCTATCTTCTCTTATAAAGCACCAACTAAGAGGCACTGAGGGAGTCCTGGATTAGGGGGTGTCCGGATGGCCGGACTATGACCTTTGGCCGGACTCCCGGACTATGAAGATACAAGATTGAAGACATCGTCTCGTGTCCGGATAGGACTTTCCTTGGCGTGGAAGGCAAGCTTGGCGATATGATATGAAGATCTCCTCCCATTGTAACCGACTCTGTGTAACCCTAGCCCTCTCCGGTGTCTATATAAACCGGAGAGTTTTAGTCCGTAGGACGAACAACAATCATACCATAGGCTAGCTTATAGGGTTTAGCCTCTCTGATCTCGTGGTAGATCAACTCTTGTACTACCCATATCATCAATATTAATCAAGCAGGAGTAGGGTTTTACCTCCATCGAGAGGGCCCGAACCTGGGTAAAAACATCGTGTCCCTTGTCTCCTGTTACCATCCGCCTAGGCGCACAGTTCCGGACCCCCTACCCGAGATCCGCCGGTTTTGACACCGCCATTGGTGCTTTCATTGAGAGTTCCTCTGTGTCGTCACCCTTAGGCCCGATGGCTTCTTCTATCATCAACCACGACGCGGCCCAGGGTGAGACTTTTCTCCCCGAACAGATCTTCATATTCGGCGACTTCGCACTGCGGGCCAACTCGCTTGGCCATCTGGAGCAGATCGAAAGCTACGCCCCTGGCCATCAGGTCAGGTTTGGAAGCTTAAACTACACAGGCGACATCCGCGGGGACTTGATCTTCGACGGATTCGAGCCACGGCCAAGCGCGCTGCACTGTTATGATGGGCATGATCTAGCTTTGCCGCCGGACAGCGCCCAGAGCGCTGCTCGGGTGCCCGCTCTGACCATTAGCTCGGAGCCAGCTGTGCCAGTCGGGGACGGACGGTTGGATGCCGCCCCAGGAGCCGCAATCTCTACGGCGATAGAGCCGAATACCAGCTTAGTCCTTTACGAGGCATGTGACTCCAAGGTGTCGGACTCTGTTCCGGACTCCGAATCTTCCGCACCCCTTCCGATCGAACTCGATTGGACTCCGATCATGGAGTTCACCGCCGCGGACGTCTTTCAGCACTCGCCCTTTGGCGACATCCTGAATTCACTAAAGTGTCTCTCTTTGTCAGGAGAGCCCTGGCCGGACTATGGTCAGTATGGTTGGGATGCAGACGACGAAGAAATTCAAAACCCACCCACCACCCACTTTGTAGCCACTGTCGACGATCTAACCGACATGCTCGACTTCGACTCCGAAGACATCGATGGTATGGACGCCGATGAAGGAGACGACCAAGAACCAACACCTATAGGGCACTCGAAGGCCACCTCGTCATATGACATATACATGGTGGACACCCCCAAAGCAGGGGATGGTGATGAAAAAACAGAGGACGACCCCTCCAAGAAGCAACCCAAGCGCCGACGTCAGCGGCGCCGCTCTAAATCCCGCCAAAGCAAGAACGGCAAATCCGGCGCCGGAGACATCAACACCCCAGATAGTGCCGAAGACAACCCCCTCCAGCAGGATTCAGTGCAGGAGGACGAAGGAGCCAGCCCTTATGAGAGAGCGGCAGACAGAGAGGTCGAGGACGACAATTATATGCCTCCCTCCGAAGACGAGGCAAGCCTCGACGACGACGAATTCGTCGTGCCAGAGGATCCCGTCGGACAAGAGCGTTTCAAACGCAGGCTTATGGCCACGGCGAGCAGCCTCAAGAAAAAATAGCAGCAGCTTAGAGCTGACCAAGACTTGCTAGCCGACAGATGGACTGAAGTCCTGGCGGCCTAAGAGTATAAACTCGAACGCCCCTCCAAGAGTTACCCAAAGCACAGGCTGCTACCCCAACTAGAGGAGGAAGCAACTAAACCTACATCACCAGCGTACGATGCGCCCGATAGGCCACCCCGCGGCCACGACAGAGAGGCCCTTCGGTCCTCAATCCAAGCCGCACCCCGGTGCTGCTCTAAGAGTACCAGAGCACGGGGAAACGCAACAGACCTGCGAGACATATTGGAGGATAAGGCAAGGCAAACAAGATCGATCTACGGATCGCGTGGGCGCCCCACATCACGTGACGATAACCGTCACGCCGGATATGATAAATACGGCCAGGCCGAATACAACAGACAAAGCTCATCCGAGATACGTCACGATATAGCCCAGTACAGGGGCGCCGCACACCCACTATGCTTCACAGATGAAGTAATGGATCATCAAATCCCCGAGGGTTTTAAACCCATAAACATCGAATCATACGATGGAACAACTGATCCCGCGGTATGGGTTGAGGATTATCTCCTTCATATCCACATGGCCCGTGGTGATGATCTACGCGCCATCAAATACCTCCCGCTCAAGCTTAAAGGACCAGCTCGGCATTGGCTTAACAGCCTGCCAGCAGAGTCAATTAGTTGCTGGGAGGACCTGGAATCCGCTTTCCTTGACAACTTCCAGGGCACTTATGTGCGACCACCAGACACCGATGACCTAAGCCACATAATCCAGCAGCCAGAGGAATCGGCCAGACAATTCTGGACACGGTTCCTAACCAAGAAAAATCAAATAGTCGACTGTCCAGACGCCGAGGCCCTTGCAGCCTTTAGGCACAACATCCGAGACGAATGGCTTGCCCGGCACCTAGGACAGGAAAAGCCGAAATCTATGACAGCCCTCACGACACTCATGACCCGCTTTTGCGCAGGCGAAGACAGCTGGCTAGCTCGTAGCAATAACATAACCAAGAGCCCTGGCAATTCGGATACCAAGGACAACAATGGCAGGTCACGTCGCAACAAGCACAAGCGCCGCATTAACAGCGACAATACTGAGGATACGGCAGTCAATGCCGGATTCAGAGGCTCTAAACCCGGTCAGCAGAAGAAGCCATTCAAAAGAAACCCTCCGGGCCCATCCAGTTTAGACCGGATACTCGATCGCTCGTGCCAGATACACGGCACCCCCGAACAACCAGCCAACCACACCAACAGGAATTGTTGGGTGTTCAAGCAGGCAGGCAAGTTAAGCGCCGAAACCAGAGACAAGGGGCTGCGTAGCAATGACAAGGAGGAGCCCCGGCCGCCGAACAACAAAGGACAGAAGGGCTTCCCCCCACAAGTGCGGACGGTGAACATGATATACGCAACCCATATCCCCAAAAGGGAGCGGAAGCATGCTCTCAAGGACGTCTATGCGTTGGAGCCAGTCGCCCCAAAGTTCAACCCATGGTCCTCCTGCCCGATCACTTTCGATCGAAGGGACCACCCCACTAGCATTTGTCACGGCGGATTCGCCGCATTGGTCCTAGACCCAATCATTGACGGATTTCACCTCACTAGAGTCCTCATGGACGGCGGCAACATCCTGAAGCTGCTTTATCAGGATACAATGCGAAAAATGGGTATAGATCCCTCAAGGATTAAACCCACAAAGACAACCTTTAAAGGTGTCATACCAGGTGTAGAAGCCAGCTGTACAGGCTCGGTTACACTCGAAGTGGTCTTCGGATCCCCGAAAAATTTCCGAAGCGAAGAGTTAATCTTCGACATAGTCCCATTCCGCAGTGGCTATCACGCCCTGCTCGGACGAACCGCATTTGCAAAATTCAATGGGTGCCGCACTATGCATATCTCAAGCTCAAGATGCCGGGCCCTCGCGGAGTTATCACGGTAAATGGAAACACCGAACGCTCTCTCCAAACGGAGGAGCACACGGCGGCCCTGGCGGCGGAAGTACAGAGTAGCCTCTTGAGGAAATTCTCCAATCTGGGTGTTAAACGTCCGGACAACGTCAAGCGCGCCCGAAGTAACCTGCAACAACACCAGCTGGCACGTTCCGAGCAAGCATAGCAGTGCGGCCCCAACCCCAACCCTCGCCAGATGGCGATATTGGTACCACGCGTACATAATTACGCTTGGGAAATACCATGGGCATAAGGGGAGGGGCACAACTACGGCACGCCCAGAATGCGGCTCAACCGCACTAAGGGGCTCCCTATTCTGCCGTTTCCTTTTTCTATTATTATATACTTTCAGGACCCAACTATTCGGAAGGCCTGTCCGGCAACACACTCGCCGAACACACGATGCAATAGCCAGGGAGAGAACAAGCCTCGTCAAATGTCCAGGTGGTCTCTATAACGAGCTAAGTACCTGTTTTACTTAAAGTCCCGCAGCTTGCCCCTGGAGGGGGACATGTCAAATAATCCCATCTCTTGCTTATTGCACTATTTGTATCGTTCTGCTTTCATAGCAGCCCTTTTTAATAAACAATACATAGTTCTTATTGTATTCATCTATTTTTATACAAATATGTTCAGTCATGACATTATGCAACCGTACACTTTGGTACGGCTGATACACCAGGGGCTTAAGCACCCCATTACATGGTGTGAGAAGACCGAACACTCTCATGAGTGCGGCACCCCGAACCTATAGCACTATATGCATCGGCTCCGAATCATGTCTTGGGTCAATAGTTGGGTTTGCCCGGCTCCCATGTTTTGGTACCTTACGTTCCGCAATGTTGGCTAAGGTAGCGCTGGGAGAACTACTGCGATTGTGCCCCAGTTGAGCTGGGTTAACACCTTAGTAGAGAAAGCTAAAACTGACCGTCATGATAGTGCGAGAGACCGGTCGCGGTTCGCGAGGTTTTTCGAGTCCCTAAAGACTTATGCCGCTTAGAGCGAGGAGCCGGATTTATCTGGCCTAGGCGTGGATAGTGCCCCGAACTCGGTCTTCCGAATACTAGGGGCTTCGCCGAAATTTAAAATTATAGAATTCTATGGCTAAGTGAGAGTGATAAAGCATTATAAGTCCGATGGCCTTGTTCGTTCTGCTGAGCGCCTCCCTAGATGGACCCAAGAATGGGAACAAGAGCGCTCAGGTTTATCCCGAACACCCCAGCACTCGTGGCATGGGGGTAGAAGCCGACGACTTGCATCTCTCAGATTTGATAAACGGCCGCACAGAAGGTAATATTTTAAATCAACAAGCGTTGCTTAGCGCATATGAACAAAGTTTTCAGCGTACAGGATAACAGATGTGAGTCTACTCAAAAATTACATCTTTGGAGCATTCGCCCGCTATAAGGCGGGCACCCTTCAGGACGCCCTTATAATACATCTCGGGCGTGCGATACTCCTTGCCCGGCGGTGGCACGTCCGTCAAAAGCTTCTGAGCGTCCAACTTGCCCCAGTGCACTTTAGCATGGGCAAGGGCCCGACGGGCAACTTCAATATAGACGGAGCGCTTGATGACCTCAATCCACGGACACGCGTCCACCAGCCGCCGCACCAGACCGAAATAGCTCCCAGGCATGGCTTTTGTTGGCCACAGCCGAACTATGAGGCCCTTCATGGCCTGTTCGGCCACCTTGTGGAGCTCGACCAGCTGCTTCAGCTGGTCGCTCAGGGGCACCGGATGGTCGGCCTCAACATACTGAGACCAGAACACCTTTTCCGTCGAGCTCCCCTCCTCGGCTCGGTAGAATGCGGCAGCGTCAGACACACTACGGGCAGATCGGCGAACGCTCCTGGAGAGCTCCGGATTCGGGTAAGTAACAGATAATTCACTTTTACATGCTTGCTTTGCATAAAGAATGCCTTACCCGCCGCTATTTTCTTTATCGCCTCGATCTCCTGGAGGGCCTTCTGGGCTTCGGCCTTAGCGGTCTTGGCACTCTCAAGAGCCAGGGCGAGCTCGGACTCTCGAGTCTTTGAGTCACGCTCCAAACTCTCGTGTTTCTCCACGAGAGCCTGGAGCTCTTGCCGCACCTCCGCCACCCGCGCCTCCTGCTTCTCTTGCTCGGTGCGCTCCAAGGCCGCACTGTTTTCGGCCTTGGACACCGCTTCCTTCAAGGTAGCCACCTCGGTCGTGGCCCCTGCAACACTTACGTTGGTCCTGTCATTATTTGCAACCAGGTATTTCTATATACATTTACATACGGTATTACATACCTTCCTTGTCCTCGAGCTGCTTCTTGGCACGGCCGAGCTCGTTCTCGGACCGCTCGAGACTCTCCTTCAATGCATTGACCTCCACAGTCAGTGCAGCAGAGGTCAGCACCGCAGCCTGCATTCCCATATTGACATAATTATGTTAGACTCCTGCGTATATCTTTTTAGATCCTCAGCTCGGCTTTTCTTTCCGAACGCCAAACTGAGCATCAGGGGCTACTGTCTATGCGGTAAAAAAATTATATGTTTTGAATACATACGTCAAAGCCCCTTAACAGGCTTGTATAGGCTTCTGTCAGCCCGCTCTTGGCGGACTGAACCTTCTGAATCACCGCACTCATAACAGTGCGGTGCTCCTCGTCGATGGAGGCGCCGTTAAGCACCTCCAGCAGATTGTCCGGCGCCTCCGGTTGGACGGAGGTCGCCGGCGTCGTAGGCTTGCCCTTCTTACGAAGGCGCCGCCTATTGGTTTCCAGAACCGTTGATGGTTCCAGAGCAGTGTCCGGCCCAGGGCCAGACTCAGATCCCTCTGGGGCTTTATCCCCTTTGGGCCTAGAATCCGGGAGGCCGCCTCGCAGCGCCTCTAGGATCACCTCCTCCTCGTTGAGTCCCTTTTGGGACTCCACCTCGGCCTCGTCCGCAGGGAGAGGGGAGGAGGCCGTCGGAAGTGAAGCGCTATTCACGTCCGACGAATTCAGGGAGCCGCTCGACGAATCGCCGAGCTGAGCCTTGGGCGGACTGCATAATTGAATTCGGCGTCAGACGGTACCGTATAATAGAGGAGTGCCATAAGTTATTCGGGTGTCCGGATACTTACGATTTTGCTAGGGGCTTGACCCTGGATGGCCATTCCTCCCCGCCGTCTTCGGCATCGGAGGCGTAGTCCGGCAGAAGGGTCCTCCCCTTCTTGGGCCCTCAGGCCTCCCCAGTTGGGGCGGCCTTCCTTTTCTTTCCTCCCCCCGCTGGAGGGGGAGAGGCTTCTTCTTCTTCCTCCCCCTTGTCTTCAGAGGCGGAGGGTGCTTCGGGGTTGTCGGGTGATGAATCTGACACCACCAGGCGCCGAGAACTCTCTCGAGTCCCCGTTGCCTTCTTCTTGGCCTTCTTCTCCGGCACCACGTGAGGTGCCGGAACCAGCAGCCCCGTCAATCGGGCGTCCGCTGGATCTTCTAGTAAGGGAGACGGACAGTTCACCTGCCCGGACGTCTTCAGCCAGTCCTGTCAAAGGTAAGGGAGTTTAGATCCCACGTAGAGTCAGACTGTGAAAAATAAGAGTCTCATAAAGGGTAGAGTAGCTTACCTCGATGGCCTGACGCCGTGAGCTGAATCCACGATCTTCGGTAGCGGACGCGGAGGCCTCGGCGCCCTTGAACAGCACCTTCCAGGCATCTTCGTACGTAGTGTCGAAGAGCTTGCTTAAGGTTTGGTGTTGTGCCAGATCAAACTCCCATAATTTGAAGGCCCGTTGTTGGCATGGGAGGATCCGACGGATAAGCATGACCTGGACTACGTTGACAAGCTTGAGATTCTTGTTCACCAGTTTTTGGACGCAGGTTTGAAGTCAGGTCAGCTCTTCCAAATCTCCCCACGATAGGCCCGTCTCTTTCCAGGAGGTGAGCCGCATAGGGAAGCCCGGTCGGAATCCGGGGGCCGCCGCCCATTTGGGGTCGCGCGGCTCGGTGATGTAGAACCACCCCGATTGCCACCCCTTTATTGTCTCCACAAAGGATCCCTCTAGCCATAGGACGTTGGCCATTCGGCCCACCATGGCACCTCTGCACTCCACTTGGCGGCCGCCCACTACCTTCGGCTTGACATTAAAAGTCTTCAGCCATAAGCCGAAGTGGGGCCGGATGCAGAGGAAGGCCTCGCACACGACGATGAACGCCGAGATGTTGAGGATGAAGTTCGGAGCCAGATCGTGGAAGTCTACGCCGTAGTAGAACATGAGCCCCCAGACGAACGGGTGAAGAGGAAAGCCCAGTCCACGGAGGAAATGGGGGAGAAATACGACCCTCTCATGGGGCCTGGGGGTGGGGATGAGTTGCCCCTCATCTGGAAGCCGGTGCGCGATGTCGTTAGACAAGTATCCGGCCTTCCTCAACTTTTTGATTTGTCCCTCCGTGACGGAGGAGGCCATCCATCTACCTCCCGCTCCGGACATGATTGGAGAAGGTTGAGGTGGGAAGTGCGGACTTGGGCACTGGAGCTCGAGTGCGCAGAGATGGATAAGCAAAGGAGGAAGAAGGCGTAAGTGGAAAACGTAGATCCTTATCCCCTTATATGGGCGGCCAAAACTACCAGACCCCACCAGCCTAACAAAACTCGCTTATCTCCCAAGCGCCACGGTTAATGGCGCGGTTGGGTTACCCACGCCCGTATTGATGAGAATCCCGGAATAAGGGGACACAATCTCTGCTTCGACAAGACATGCCAAGGAACCCGCCTCGCTAAACGCACTGAGGTGGAACAGTAAAATGATTCGAATAAAGGCTTGGCCGTGGCGTGATGTCACGTTGCGGAATACGTCAGTAGATTAGATTGGTGCAGATATTATTTTCTCTACGGTGGTATGTGGAACTTATTTTTCAGAGCCGGACAATATCCTTGTGTTCAACATCTTCTATGAAGTATTCGGAGGAGGAACCCGCCTTGCAATGCCGAAGACAATTTGCACGCCGGACTCGTCGTCATTGAAGCCTGGTTCAGGGGCTACTAAGGGAGTCCTGGATTAGGGGGTGTCCGGATGGCCGGACTATGACCTTTGGCCGGACTCCCGGACTATGAAGATACAAGATTGAAGACTTCATACCATATGCGGATAGGACTTTCCTTGGCGTGGAAGGCAAGCTTGGCGATATGATATGAAAATCTCCTCCCATTGTAACCGACTCTGTGTAACCCTAGCCCTCTCAGGTGTCTATATAAACCGGAGAGTTTTAGTCCGTAGGACGAACACCAATCATTACCATAGGCTAGCTTCTAGGGTTTAGCCTCTCTGATCTCGTGGTGGATCAACTCTTGTACTACCCATATCATCAATATTATTCAAGCAGGAGTCGGTTTTACCTCCATCGAGAGGGCCCGAACCTGGGTAAAAACATCGTGTCCCTTGTCTCCTGTTACCATCCGCCTAGACGTACAGGTCGGGACCCCCTACCCGAGATCCGCCGGTTTTGACACCGACATTGGTGCTTTCATTGAGAGTTCCTCTGTGTCGTCACCCTTAGGCCCGATGGCTTCTTTG
The DNA here is from genome assembly GCF_018294505.1 of Triticum aestivum. Taxonomy (NCBI): domain Eukaryota; kingdom Viridiplantae; phylum Streptophyta; class Magnoliopsida; order Poales; family Poaceae; genus Triticum; species Triticum aestivum. The sequence goes on from NC_057801.1 coordinate 550,619,024, forward strand.
ATTGTCAACCACGACGCGGTCTAGGGTGAGACTTTTCTCCCCGGACAGATCTTCGTATTCGGTGGCTTCGCACTGCGGGCCAACTCGCTTGGCCATCTGGAGCAGATCGAAAGCTACGCCCCTGGCCATCAGGTTGGGTTTGGAAGCTTAAACTACACAGCCGACATCCGCGGGGACTTGATCTTCGATGGATTCCAAACGTAGCAAACGGAGTCCAAACGCAGCAAAACTTTTTGGAGAATTTTTCTAGACTAGAAGACACCTGTTGGGCGAAAGAAGTACCAGAGGGGGGCTTCGAGAGGAGCACAACCCACCTGGGCGCGCATGGGTTGTGCCCACCTCGGCTGCCTCCCGCACCGCCTCTTTGCTCTATAAATACCCTGAAAATCCAAAAACCCTAGGGGAGTTGACGAAACACAATTCCAGACACTGCAAGTTCTAGAACCACCAGATCCAATCTAGACAACATCACGGAGGGGTTCATCATCCTCATTGGTGCCTCTTCGATGATGTGTGAGTGGTTCATTATGGACCTACGGGTCCGTAGGCGGTATCTAGATGGCTTCTTCTCTCTTTTTGATTCTCAATACAATGGTCTCTTGGAGATCTATTTGATGTAACTCTTTTGGCGCTATGTTTGTTGGGATCTGATGAACTTTGAGTTTATGATCAGATATATTTATCTATGAAAGTTATTTGAGTTTCTTTGATCTCTTATATGCATGATTACTTATAGCTTTGTATTTCTTCTTCGAATATTTGGTTTACTTAGGCCGACTAGATCGATTTTTCTTGCCATGGGAAAAGGTGCTTTGTGATGGGCTCGATTGTGTGATGTTCTTTCCTAGTGACAGAAGGGGCACCAAGACACATATTGATTGTTGCTATTAAGGATAACAAGATGGGGTCTATTCCTGCATGAATAGATCTTGTCTACATCATGTCATCGTTCTTATTGCATTACTCATTTCTGCATGAACTTAATACACTAGATGCATGCTGAATAGCGGTCGTGTGTGGAGTAATAGTAGTAGATGTAGGCAGGAGTCGGTCTACTAATCTTGGACGTGATGCCTATATAATGATCATTGCCTGGATATTGTCATAATTATTTGAGGTTCTATCAATTGCCCAGCAGTAATGTTTTTACCGACCGTATGCTATTTTCTCGAGAGAAGCCACTAGTGAAATCTATGGCCCCTGGGTCTATTTTCTCATCATATATTTTTAGAACTATATTGTTATTTGCCTTTCTATTTATTTGAAAATTTTATTTTCAGATCTATATTATCAAAAAACCCAAAAATACCTCGCTCAGTTTTATTTGCATCTATCATCTTTGTTAGATCAACAATAATGCATATGAGAGGCACTCGTCATTTTCATCATGGTCTTCTCCTTTCGACCCCGAAAGAAAAGAAAAAGAATTTCAAAGAAACACACTGAAATATTTTTAGGGTTTTTGTTTTTCTGAAGGAAGTAAAACAAGAACGAGAAAAACTATTTACATGGGAAAGCTCCCAACAAGCAAAAGAAGGATGAGAAATCTTTTTGGGTTTTCTTTAATAACACTACTACATAAACATGGACAGGAAACTAAACAGAAGCTACAACTATTTTTTGGTTTTTCTCAAAGTTTTTCAAACAAACAAGAAGAAAGTGGGAAAAAGAAAATAAACTAGCATGTATAATACAATGAAAAAGTTTGAACACTGACAACTGGAATGAATGTGTGAACATGAATGTAATGTCGGTCAGAAATATGTACTCCCCCAAGCTTAGGCTTTTGGCCTAAATTGGTCTACACCCATGGATCAAAGTAGCCCTCTCCGGGTACTGAGGAGGATCCTGGGGGTTCCATTGGTTAGCGAGCTTCTGCGGCTCCCACTGATAAATAGACTCCTAATATGGATCAGGTGATGGCTCGGGCTCAGGAACTGGGGATCGTGTCCGCTCGCAGTATGCATAAATGTCTGCGGGCATGATAGTGTACCTACTTGAATGAATATTGAACAAAGAAGGTGCAGGCAAGGTAATAATCTAACGAGTCTTCTCGCTAAATAGCAGGTTATAGATGAGTCTGTTGTCCTTATCATCACAAATAAAATCATGTGCTACCATACTGTTATAATCTAAGTATATGGTGGGTAGTAGCTTCCCCTCTCTCTCTCATCGTGCCTAATGGGTATCTTGAAGCGTCTAGCAAGACAGGAAGCATATATACCTCCAGAGATAGTACCGTTCGAATGGTTTAAACTCAACCGTCGAGCAACTATAGTGCCCAGACTAAAAGTTCTATCACAAAGTAAGGCATGGCCCAAAATAGCAAGGTCAGGGGCACAAAGGCCCCCACTCTCTCCACGACCAATTAAACATCTCGCAGCAAATACTGGGTAATAGTGTAAAACAGGAAAATGTAAACTAGCCACTCGCGCTTTCGACACCTTTCTCCCTTCCCCTAAAATAACTTCATCAATAAAATCTTCCACATCTCTAGGACGTGGTTCATTGACACTGCCCTCATAAGGTAATTTGCAAACCTCACAAAAATCATAATGTGTTATCTCCTTATGTTCATCATATAAATAAAACTCTACCGTGGGTGGTGATCTCCTAGCATGAAAGTAAAAAAAATTGCACAAAGGTATTAGTGAGTAGGAGGTATTGATCACACTTATCATGGAGAAAGTCGGTGATTCCTGCATTGTCAGCCAAATGATAGAAATCCTCACAAACTCCAGCTGCCCTCAAGAATGCATCACTTGGACATTCACAAGGAAGAACCTCCGCGGTGCGAGGAAGGTTGTACTTGGGATCCTTCTTCTCCTCATTTTCATTTTCCTTCGAACCTCGGCTCGAAGAGCCTCTCAACAATCTCCTCATCATTTTCTCCCTCTGAAAAATTATGAAATTTTTAGTGGCTCGAAAATAAAAGTGAACTAAACTCAACAAGATTGATAGCAACTACTCCTACAAGTGCCTAGAGGCTAAATCATGCATCAAAACTACTTTGGACCATATAAATTTGACATGCAAGCTCAAGATCATGGTCACAACAGCAGCAAAAAATTGCAATAGATAAAGCACTAGAACAAAAACTAATTAGACCATTGGAGGAGTCACATACAGAAGAACAATCCCCCAAAACAGTTTTGCAAATGGAGCTTTGCACAAGGAGATCGAAAATGGCAGCAAGATGAGCAAGAACACAGGTTTGACCAATGGGATGATTTTTTTTTGAGGAAGATGAAGTGGATGGGTGCTGGAATAAGTGAGGGGGACCCACATGGGACTCACAAGGCAGGGGCGTGCCTAGGGGGTAGCGCGCGCCCTCCACCCTTGTGGTCCACTGGTGCAGCCCCCTGGAGCATTCTCAGTGCCAGAAATTCTAAAATATTCTATAAAATCATACTAAATTTTCAGGGCATTTGCGGAACTTTTATTTTCGGGACATTTTTTATTGCACGGATAATTCAGAAAACAGACAGATAATACTATTTTTTCTTTATTTAATATAAATAACAGAAAGTAGAAAGTAGGTACAGAAGGTTGTGCCTTCTAAATTCATCCATCTCATGCTCATCAAAAGGAATCCATTAACAAGGTTGATCAAGTCTTATTAACAAACTTCTTTCGAATAACATGAAACCAAAGAATTTTTCGAATAACACTAGGTCACCTCAACGGGGATATGCTTGTCCCCAACAATAAGAATTCCATATTTCTTTTTGATAGCGGGGAGAGGGAATTCAAAACCTCCAATAGTAATAGTTGGAAAAAAATTCCAATAGAATTGATACTATGAACTTGAGGTTGTTTCTTCGGAAAGTGTACCATATGCTCATTACCATTAACATGAAAAGTACATTGCCTTTCTGGCAATAGATAACAGCCTCTGAAGTATTCAAAAAGAGTCTACCAAGGATGATCGACATACTGTCATCCTCAAGAATATCAAGAATAACAAAGTCCGTTAAGATAGTAACGTTTGCAACCACAACAGGCACATCCTCACAAATACCGATGGGTATAGCAGTTGATTTATCAGCCATTTGCAAAGAGATTTTAGTAGGTGTCAACTTATTCAATTCAAGTCTACGATATAAAGAGAAAGGCATAACACTAACACCGGCTCCAGGATCACATAAAGCAGTTTTAGCATAGTTTCTTTTAATGGAGCTTGGTATAGTTGGTATTCTTGGATCTCCAAGTTTCTTATGTATTCCACCCTTAAAAGTATAATTAGAAAACATGGTGGAAAATTCAGCTTCTGGTATCTTTCTTTTATTAGCAACAATATCTTTCATATACTTAGCATAAGGAGGCATTTTCAGAATATCAATCAAATGCATACGCAAAAGGACAAGTCTAAGCATTTCAACAAAGCGCTCAAAATCCTCATCATCCTTGTTCTTGGATGGCTTAGGAGGAAAGGGCATGGGTTTCTGAACCCAAGGTTCTCTTTCTTTACCATGTTTCCTAGCAACAAAGTCTCTCTTATCATAATGTTGATTCTTTGATTGTGGGTTATCAAGATCAACAGTAGGTTCAATCTCTAAATCATTATCATTACTAGGTTGAGCATCAACATGAACATCATCATTAACATTAGCACTAGGTTCATGTTCATCACCAGATTGTGTCTCAGCATCAGAAATAGAAATATAATTGGGATTTTCAGGTGTGTCTATGGTAGGTTCACTAGAAGCATGCAAAGTCCTATCAATTTTCTTTTTCTTTTTATTACTAGGACTAGGTGCATCAGTATTAATTCTCTGACAATCTTTCTCAACTCTCTTAGGATGGCCCTCAGGATACAAAGGTTCCTGGGTCATTTTACCACCTCTAGTCATAACCCTAACAGCATTACCATTGTTCTTACTATTCAACTCATTGAGAAAATCATCATATGCCTTAAGCACTTGTTCTACTTGAGTTTTAACCATGGAAGCATGCTTACTGATAATCTTAAGATCACTAACAGTTCTACTCATATAGTCACCCAAGCAGTCAAGCATATAAGCATTACGTTTCAATTGTCTACTAACATAAGCATTGAAATTTTCTTGTTTAACAATAAAATTATCAAACTCATCCAAGAATTAACTAACAGACTTATTATGAGGAATATCACCTTCATCAAATCTATAGAGAGAATATACCTCTACTACCTATGTCAGGTTATCAAGACCATGTATTTCTTCAATAGGCGGTAAATTCTTAACAGCTTCTGCTTTAATACCCTTTTCTTTCATAGATTAGGACTGAGAAATAGAATACCTATTTTCTTCAGAGTTGTCTTAGGAGTTGGTTTAGGAAGTGTCCAATCGTTATCATTACTCAATATATTATTCAATAGCAATTTAGCCTACTCAATAGTTCGTTCCCTAAAAACACAACCAATACAACTATCTAGGTGGTCCCTAGAAGCATCAGCTAGTCCATTATAAAAGATATCAAATATTTCATTTTTCTTGAGAGGATGATTAGGCAAATCATTAAGTAATTGGAGAAGCCCCCCCCCCCCAAGCTTGTGGGTGACTCTCTTCTTCAATTTGCATAAAGTTCAATATTTTCTGTAAGGCAGCTTGTTTCTTATGAGCAGGAAAATATTTTGCGGAGAAGTAGTAAATCATATCTTGGGGACTACGCACACAACCAGGAGCAAGATAATTAAACCATAACTTAGCATCACCCTTTAATGAGAAAGGAAACAATTTAAGAATATAGTAATAGCGAATTTTTCCTCATGAGCAAATAGGGTGGCTATATCATTCAATTTTGTAAGATGTGCCACAACAGTTTCAGATTTATAACCATGGAAAGGATCAGATTCAACCAAAGTAATTAACTCAGGATCGACAGAGAATTCGTAATCCTTATCTGTAACAAAGACAAGTGAAGTAGAAAACTTAGGATCATATTGCATTCTAGCATTCAAAGATTTTTCTTTCCACTTGCATAATAATTTCTTAAGGTCATCTCTATCCGTACAAGCAAAAAAGTCCCTAGCTACCTCTCCAGCCATAACATAGCCATCAGGCATAACAGGAAGTTCATATCTAGGATAGCTAGGTCTAACAGGTGTTTTAAAGTTTTTAGTTTCAACAATTTCATCAGTTTCAGAAATATCATCATCTTCAGCATAATCAATAGTTCTAACTCTAGTAAGGTGTTCATCAAGTAATTCACCTAGTGGCACCGTTTTATCAAGCAAAGTAGTAGCATCATAAGCATCATCCATATCAGAAGTAGCATCATCAATAACATGAGACATGTCAAAATCAATAGCAGGTGTAGGTGTCGCAAGCTTACTCAAAACAGAAGGTGAATCAAGTGCAAAGCTAGATGGTTGTTCCTTAGTAGAGGGAAAATCTTGGTTCTAGTATCTTTCAAATTCCTCATAGTGATCAACAGATATAGTGACTGGGAGAATAGAGTTATGCTCCCCGGCAACGGCGCCAGAAAAAGTTCTTGATAAACCACAAGTATAGAGGATCGCAATAGTTTCGAGGGTAGAGTACTCAACCCAAATTTATTGATTTGACACAAGGGGAGCCAAAGAATATTCTCAAGTATTAGAAGTTGAGTTGTCAATTCAACCACACCTGGAAGACTTAATATCTGTAGCAAGGTATTTAGTAGCAAAGTAATATGGAAGTAACAGTAACGGTGGCAAAAGTAACAGTAGCAGTTTTGTAGCAATTGTAACAGTGGCAACAGAAAAGTAATTAAGCAAAGATCAATATGTGAAAAGCTCATAGGCAATGGATCAATGATGGATAATTATGTTAGATGGCATTCATCATGCAACAATTATAACCCAGGGTGAGACAGGACAAGCTCCAATTCATCAATATAATGTAGGCACGCATTCTGAATGTAGTCATACATGATTATGGAAAAGAACTTGCATGACATCTTTTGTCCTACCCTCCCGTAGCAGCGGGGTCTGATACCTCTCCGTCATATCTACTTTTCCAAACACTTTTGCCCTTATTTTGGACTCTAACTTGCATGATTTGAATGGAACTAACCCAGACTCACGCTGTTTTCAACAGAACTGTCATGGTGTTATTTTTGCGCAGAAATAAAAGTTCTCGGAATGACCTGCAAATCCATAGAGCAACTTCTCAAAATTAATAAAAAATACTGGCGAAAGAATTAGCGTCAGGGGACCCACACCCTGGTCACGAGGGTGGGAGGGCGCGCCCCCTCCCCTAGGGCGCGCCCCCTGCCTCGTGGGCCCCCTGGACGTCCACCGACCTCCACTCCAACTCCACATATTTGCTTTCGAGGAGAAAAATAAGATAAGAAGGATTCATCACATTTTACGATATGGAGCCGCCGCCAAGCCCTAAAACCTCTCGGGAGGGCTGATCTGGAGTCCGTTCGGGGCTCCGAAAAGGGGAATCCGTCGTCGTCGTCGTCATCAACCATCCTCCATCACAAATTTCATGATGCTCACCATCGTGCGTGAGTAATTCCATCGTAGGCTTGCTAGACGGTGATGGGTTGGATGAGATTTACCATGTAATTAAGTTAGTTTTGTTAGGGTTTGATCCCTAGTATCCACTATGTTCTGAGATTGATGTTGCTATGACTTTGCTATGCTTAATGCTTGTCACTAGGGCCTGAGTGCCATGATTTTAGATCTGAACCTATTATGTTTCCATGAATATATGTGAGTTCTTGATCCTATCTTGCAAGTCTATAGTCACCTATTATGTGTTATGATCCGTTAACCCCAAAGTGACAATAATCAGGATACTTACCGGTGATGACCGTAGTTTGAGGAGTTCATGTATTCACTAAGTGTTAATGCTTTGGTCTGGTTCTCTATTAAAAGGAGGCCTTAATATCCCTTAGTTTCCATTAGGACCCCGCTGCCACGGGAGGGTAGGACAAAAGATGTCATGCAAGTTCTTTTCCATAAGCACGTATGACTATATTCGGAATACATGCCGACATTACATTGATGAACTGGAGCTAGTTCTGTGTCACCCTATGTTATAACTATTACATGAGGAATCGCATCCGGCATAATTATCCATCACTGATCCAATGCCTATGAGCTTTTCACACATTGTTCTTTGCTTAGTTACTTTGTTGTTGCCACTGTTACAATTACTACAAAACTGCTACTATTACTTTTTCTATCGTTACCGTTACTTCCATACTACTTTGCTACTAAATACTTTGCTGCAGATACTAAGTTATCTAGGTGTGGTTGAATTGACAACTCAATTGATAATACTTGAGAATATTCTTTGGCTCCCCTTATGTCGAATCAATAAATTTGGGTTGAATACTCTACCCTCGAAAACTGTTGCGATCCCCTATACTTGCGGGTTATCAAGACTATTCTCTGGCGCCGTTGCCAGGGAGCATAGCTCTATTCTTTGAGTCACTTGGGATTTATATCTGTTGATCACTATGAAGAACTTGAAAGATCAAAGAACTAAAATTTATCCCTCAACTACGAGGTGAGGTAAGGAACTGCCATCTAGCTGTGCACTTGATTCTCCTTCCGTTATGAGTAAACTTGCGACACCTAAACCTGCTTCTGCTATTAATTCTGATATGTCGCATGTTATTGATGACGCCACTTCTGCTATGCATGATACTTGTGATGAAACTACTTCTGTGCTTGATACTACTGTGCCATTAGGTCAATTTCTTGATGAACAACTTGCTAGGGCTAGGGAGAATGAAATTATTGAAACTGATAATATTGATGATAGTGATGATGAAGGTTCTCCCCCTAGATATGAATTGCATGTTGTTCCTGAGGGTTATGTTATGGATGAAGAAACTGCTAGAGATTTTCTTGCTTGCAATGATAGATCAGATCTTAGGAAATTATTAGCCAAGCTGAAACAAAAGACTCTGAATGCTAGAATGAAACATGACCCTGCTTTTGATACTTCACCTATCTTTGTTACCGATAAGGATTATGAATTCTCTGTTGATCCTAAGATAATTACTTTAGTTGAATCTGATCCTTTCTATGGCACTGAATCTGAAATTGTAGTGGCACATCTTACTAAGTTAAATGATATAGCCACCCTGTTTACTAATGATGAGAAATCTCGTTATTATTATATCCTTGAAGTATTTCCTTTCTCATTAAAGGGTGATGCTAAGACATGGTTTAATTCTCTTGATCCTGGTTGTGTGCGTAGTCCCCAGGATATGATTTACTACTTCTCTGCTAAATATTTCCCTGCTCATAAGAAACAAGCTGCCTTAAGGGAAATATATAATTTTGTGCAAATCGAAGAAGAGAGTCTCCCACAAGCTTGGGGGGGGGCTTCTCCGATTACTTAATGCTTTGCCTGATCATCCTCTTAAGAAAAACGAAATACTTGATATCTTCTATAATGGACTAACCGATGCTTCCAAGGACCACCTGGATAGTTGTGCTGGTTGTGTTTTCAGGGACAGGACAGTCGACCAAGCTGAATTGCTATTAAATAATATGTTGGCCAATGAAAATAATTGGTCACCTCTTGAACCAACTCCTAAGCCAACTCCAAAGAAAAGAGGTGTTCTATTTCTCAGTCCTGAAGATATGCAAGAGGCAAAGAAATCTATGAAAGAGAAAGGTATTAAAGCCGAAGATGTTAAAATTTTACCTCATGTTGAAGAAATTTATGGCCTCAATATACCACCTAAAGAAATACAAGGTCTTGATAACCCGACACAGGCAGTCAAGGTAAACTCTCTTTATAGATATGATAAAGTTGAAATCCCGTCTACTAAGTTTGCTAGCCAATGCTTAGATGAATTTGATGATTTTATGGATAAACAAGCAAATTTCAATGATTATGTTAGTAGACAATTGAAAAATAATGCATATATGATTGGACGCTTGAGTGATTATATGTCTAGAGTTAAGGGTGAACTTAAACTCACTAGTAAACATGTTTCTATGGTCACTACTCAAGCAGAACAAGTACTTAAGGCTCAGAATGAATTGCTTGATGAACTAAATAGTAAACTTGACTTTGTTGTTAGAGTGGCTACTAGAACTGGTAAAATGAATCAGGAACCTTTGTATCCTGAAGGCCACCCTAAGAGAATTGAACAAGATTCTTAGAAAAATAATTTAGATGCTCCTAGTCCTTCTAAAAAGAAGAAAAAGAAAAATGATAGGACTTTGCATGCTTCTAGTGAACCTATTGTAGAAACACCTGAGAATCCTAATGATATTTCTATCTCTGATGCTGAAACACGATCTGGAGATGAACATGAACCTAATGATAATACTAATAATGATGTTCATGTAGATGCTCAACCTAGCAATAACAACAATATAGAAATTGAACCTGCTGTTGATCTTGATAACCCACAATCAAGAAATCAACGTTATGATAAGAGAGACTTTGTTGCTAGGAAGCATGGTAGGGAAAGAGAACCATGGGTTCTGAAACCCATGCCTTTTCCTCCTAAACCATCCAAGAAAAAGGATGATGAGGAGTTTGAGCGCTTTGCTGAAATGATTAGACCTATCTTCTTATGTATATGCTTAACCGATATGCTTAAAACAAACCCTTATGCTAAATACATGAAAGATATCATTACAAATAAAAGAAAAATACCTGAGGCCTAAATCTCCACCATGCTCTCCAACTATACCTTTAAGGGTGGAATACCTAAGAAACTTGGTGATCCCGGAGTTCCCACTATACCATGCTCCATCAAAAGAAATTATGGTAAAACTGCCTTATGTGATCTAGGAGCCGGTGTTAGTGTTATACCTCTTTCCTTATACCGTAGACTTGAATTAAGTAAGTTGACACCTACAGAGATATCTTTGCAAATGGCTGATAAATCAACTGATATACCTATCAGTATTTGTGAGGACGTGCATGTTGTTGTTGTGAATGTTACTATCTTAACAAACTTTGTCATTCTTGATATTCCTGAGGACGACAGTATGTCGATTATCCTTGGTAGACCCTTTTTAAATACCGCAGGTGTTGTTATTGATTGCAACAAAGTCAATGTCACCTTTCATGTTAATGGTAATGAGCATACGGTACACTTTCCGAGGAAACAACCTCAAGTTCACAGTATAAATTCTATTGGGAAAATTCCATCAATAATTATTGGAGGTTTTGAATTTCCTCTTCCTACTGCAAAGAAAAAGTGTGATATTCTTATTATTGGGGATGTTCATATCCCCATTGAGGTAACCTAGGGTCACTTTGAAATTTCTCTGGTTTCATGTGATTCGGAATGAGTTTGTTAACAAGACTTGATCAACCTTGTTAGTGGATTCCTTTTGATGAGCCTGAGATGGATGATGTTAGAAGGCACAACCTTCTGTACCCTATCTTTACTTTCTATTACTTAGAATAAATAAAGTAGAAATAGTATATTTTGCCTATTTTCTGAATTATCTATGCAATAAAAAAAATATAACGAAAATAAAAGTTCTCCAAATGCCATGCCAATTTAATATGATTTTTTTCTGGAATATTTGAGAATATCTGGCACTAAGAACACAGCAGGGGGAGCAAGTACCTGGCCACGAGGGTCCAGGGTGTGCCCACCCCTTCAAGGCACGCCACCCTGCCTCGTGGGCCCATGGTGGATCCCCTCCACTTATTCCTGCACCCATACACTCCTTCTTCCTCCCAAAAAAATCACTATCTAGCTCAAGCACAAGTTCTAGCTCGTTTTGCTGCCACTTTTGATCTCCTTGCTCAAAGCTCCATTCACAAAACTGCTTTGGGGGATTGTTCTTTGGTATGCGACTCCTCCAATGATCCAATTAGTTTTTGTTCTAGTGCTTTATTCATTGCAAATTCTTGCTGCTTAGGTGACCCTGTTCTTGAGCTTGCATGTCAAATTTATGAGGTCCCAAGTAAATCTAATGCATGATAGAGGCTCTAGGTACTTATGTGAGTAGTTGCTATCAATTTTATTAAGTTTAGTTCACTTTTATTTTGAGTCACTAAAAATTTCAGATATTTTCACAAAATGATGAAGAGATTCTTCTTGAGGGGCTCTTCTAGCCAAGGTTTTAAGGATAAACAAGCTAAGGAGAATGAAAAGCCCAAGTACAATCTTCCTCGTGTGGCGGAAGTACGGTCGTGTGAATGGCCTTGTGATGATTTCTTGAGAGCAGCCAGGATATATGATGATTTCTATTCTTTGGTTGATAATGCGGGCCTCACCGACTTCCTCCACAACCAACTTGAATAGTATCTCTTACTCGCCAATACTTTCATGCAAAAATTTTACTTTTATCCTAAGAAATCACCTCCTTCAGTAGAGTTTAAATTATATCATGTTGATAGGAAGATGTCACTTTATGAATTTTGCATAGTTTACAAGATACCCTTCCGGGGCAGCTTAGAGGAACCACATCATAAAGATGTGGAAGGATTTATTGACACTATTACTATAGGGGAAACGAGGAAAGTTTCTGATGCACGAATAACTAGCATACATTCTCCTGTTTTACGCTACTTTGCAATATCTGCTAGTCGATGCTTAATTGGTCGCGGAAAATGTGGAAACCTTAGTGTTCCTGATATTATCATTTTGTTCCATGCTTTATTTTGTGATAACTCTTTTAATATGGGCACTATTATTGCTAGACGATTAAGCATGAACCGTACTAAGGGCCCCATTTTTTGGAGGTATCTATGCATCACGCCTCGCTAAACATTTTAGGATACCTATTAGGCACTTTGAGGAAGAGAAAAAACTGCTGCCCTCTACTTTTCTAGATTACAAGAGCATGGTATCACATGAGTTTATTGTTACAAATGATGAGAATATGCTTAAGTATAATTTGAGATATCATAAGAAACACAGTGAAACTATTATCCTACCTGCACCCTCTTTGTTTGATTTATCTTCAGGCACGTTTCTCGTCTTACCGGAGGCTGTTCATGCTTACCGAGGCCAGACATCAGCCTCAGAGCCTGAGCCGGAACCACAACTTGACCCTTATCAACCATCCTTTTGTTAGTGGGATCCGGAGGAGTTTGCCAGTCAGTGGTACCCAGATGATGCATCTCAGTACACCAGAGGGAGTAGCTCTGACCCATGGCCATAGACCAACTTAGGCCAAAAGCCTAAGCTTGGGGGAGTACGTATTCCTCACCGACTTTACATTCATGTTCACACACTCATTCTAGTGTCGGTGCTCATATTCTTTCATTGTACTATCCATGCTAGTTTATTTTATTTTCCTGCTTTCTACTTGTGTGTTAGATAAACCTTAAGAAAAACCAAAAAAATTAGTTAGTTTAATTTCCATGCATGTAGTAGTAATAATTAAAAGAAAAACTCAAAAATATTTCTCGTTCTTCTTTTTGCTTGTTGGGAGCTTTCCCGTGTAAATAGTTTTTTTCTTTTCTTTTCCTTTGGGGTCGAGAGAAGAAGACTATAATGAAAATTTCCAAGTGGCTCTCATATGCATAATTGATTTACTTTAACTAATAGCCCATATTACTTTGTCTTCTCTCTTGAAATGAATGCTTGCAGATTCCAGCTTAGTCCAATGCACGTGCACATTACTATTATCCACACCGTTCGGTCGTGCAAGTGAAAGGCAATGATGATGATATATGATGAAATGATTGGGATAAGAGGAGTTGGTATGAACTCGACCTCTCTTGTTTTTGTAAATATGATTAGCTAATCATTCTTGATTCAGCCTATTATGAATAAACATGTTTGCAATGACAATTAGACATTGTAGTTGCTTATGCCATGCTTAATTAGCTATGAGTTTATAATGGTTTACCTTGCGTGCCATCATGCTATTAAAATGGTTGTGATGTGGTATGATAGGGTGGTATCCTCCTTTGAATGAATTGAGTGACTCGACTTGGCACATGTTCACGCATGTAGTTGAAACAAAATCAACATAGCCTTCATGATATTTATGTTCATGGTGAATTATATCCTACTCATGCTTGCACTCAGTGTCTATTAATTTTAATGCATGTTCATGACTGTTGTCGCTCTCTCAGTTGGTCGCTCCCCAGTCTTTTTCTAGCCTTCACTTGTACTAAGCGGGAATACTGCTTGTGCATCCAAACTCCATAAACCCCAAAGTTATTCCATATGAGTCCACCATACCTTCCTATATGTGGTATCTACCTGTCATTCCAAGTAAATTTGTATGTGCCAAACTCCAAACCTTCAAATGAAATTCTGTTTTGTATGCTCGAACAACTCATGTATCAACTAGGGTTGTCTGTATCTTCCATGCTAGGTGGGTTATTCTCAAGAGGAGTGGACTCTGCTCCTCATTCACGAGAAAATGGCTGGTCACTGGGATGCCCAGTTCCATGCTCAAATCAAATCAAAATAATTAAACAAAACTCCCTCGGGATTGTTGTTAGTTGGAGGCACCTGTTGTTTCGGGCAAGCCATGGATTGATGATTGTTGGTGGAGGGGGAGTATAAAACTTTACCATTCTGTTTGGGAACCGCCTATAATGTGTGTAGCATGGAAGATATCGAGAACTCATAGTTGTTATGTTGACAGTAAAAGTATACCGCTCAAAATGCTATTACATCTATTTTTAAAATTGAGCTCTGGCACCTCTACAAATCCCTGCTTCCCTCTGTGAAGGGCCTATCTATTTACTTTTATGTTGAGTCATCACCCTCTTATTAAAAAGCACCCACTGGAGAGCACCGCTGTCATTTGCATGCATTACTATTAGTTTATATTGGGTATGACTATGACTGGATCTTTTTTACCATGAATTACAATGTTTAGTCAGTCCTTGATCTTTAAAGGTGCTCTGCATTTATGTTTTGCGGATTCAGAAAGGGCTAGCGAGATACCATCTTGTTATATCATATTATGATTGTTTTGAGAAAGTGTTGTCATCCGAGTTTTATTATTATTACTCGCTAGTTGATTATGCCATTGATATGAGTAAACATGAGACCTAAGTGTTATTGTGAATGTGTTTAGTCATAATATTTGCTGAAAACTTGAATGCTAGCTTTACATATTTACAACAACAAGAGCAAACAGAGTTTGTAAAAGTTTTTCTTTATCACTTTCAGTTTATCAACTGAATTGCTTGAGGACAACCAAAGGTTTAAGCTTGGGGGAGTTGATATGTCTCCGTCGTATCTACTTTTCCAAACACTTGTGCCCTTGTTTTGGACTCTAACTTGCATGATTTGAATGGAACTAACTCGGACTAACGCTGCTTTCAGCAGAACTGCCATGGTGTTATTTTTGTGCAGAAATAAAAGTTCTCGGAATGACCTGCAAATCCACAGAGCAACTTCTCAAAATTAATAAAAAATACTGGCGAAAGAATTAGAGTCAGGGGGCCCACACCCTGGTCACGAGGGTGGGGGGCGCGCCCCCTCCCCTAGGGCGCGCCCCCTGCCTCGTGGGCCCCCTGGACATCCACCGACCTCAACTCCAACTCCATATATTTGCTTTCACGGAGAAAAACTAAGAGAAGAAGGATTCATCGCGTGTTACGATACGGAGCCGCCGCCAAGCCCTAAAACCTCTCGGGAGGGCTGATCTGGAGTCTGTTCAGGGCTCCGTAGAGGGGAATATGTCGCCATCGTCATCATCAACCATCCTCCATCACCAATTTCATGATGCTCACTGTCGTGCGTGAGTAATTCCATCGTAGGCTTGCTGGACGGTGATGGGTTGGATGAGATTTACCATGTAATTAAGTTAGTTTTGTTGATTTCAGATTTGAACCTATTATGTTTCCATGAATATATGTGAGTTCTTGATCCTATCTTGCAAGTCTATTGTCAACTATTATGTGTTATGATCCGTTAACCCCGAAGTGACAATAATCGGGATACTTACCGGTGATGACCGTAGTTTGAGGAGTTCATGTATTCACTAAGTGTTAATGCTTTGGTCCGGTTCTCTATTAAAAAGAGGCTTTAATATCCCTTAGTTTCCATTAGGACCCCGCTGCCACGGGAGGGTAGGACAAAATATGTCATGCAAGTTCTTTTCCATAAGCATGTATGACTATATTCGGAATACATGCCTACATTACATTGATGAACTGGAGCTAGTTCTATGTCACCCTATGTTATAACTATTACATGAGGAATTGCATCCAACATAACTATCCATCACTGATCCAATGCCTACGAGCTTTTCACATGTTGTTCTTTGCTTAGTTACTTTGCCATTGCCACTGTTACAATTACTACAAAACTGCTACTGTTACTTTTGCTATCGTTACTGTTACTTCCATACTACTTTGCTACTAAATACTTTGCTGCAGATACTAAGTTATCCAGGTGTGGTTGAATTGACAACTCAACTGCTAATACTTGAGAATATTCTTTGGCTCCCCTTGTGTCGAATCAATAAATTTGGGTTGAATACTCTACCCTCGAAAACTGTTGCGATCCCCTATACTTGCGGGTTATCAGGGTCCTAATGGATACTAAGGGATATTAAGGCCTCCTTTTAATAGAGAACCGGAACAAAGTATTAGCACTTAGTGAATACATGAACTCCTCAAACTACGGTAATCACCGGATAGAATCCCAATTCTTGTCACCTTGTGGTATGCGGATCATAACTCGTAATAGGTGTCTACAACTTGCAAGATTGGATCAAGAACACAAATATATTCATGGAAACATAAAGGGTTCAGATCTGAATTCATGGCACTCAGGCCCTAGTTACAAGCATTAAGCATAGCAAAGTCATAGCAACATCAATCTCAGAACATAGTGGATACTAGGGATCAAACCCTAACAAAACTAACTCGATTACATGATAAATCTCATCCAACCCATCACCATCCAGCAAGACTACAATGGAATTACTCACGCTTGGCAGTGAGCACCATGAAATTGGTGATGGAGGATGGTCGATGATGACGACGGTGTCGATTTCCCCTCTCCGGAGCCCTGAACGGACTCCAGATCTACCCTCCCGATGAAGAACCGGAGGCGACGGTGGCTCCATATCGTAAAACGCGATGAATCCTTCTCACTGATTTTTTTCTCCCTGAACGTGAATATATGGAGTTGGAGTTGAGGTCGGTGGAGGTCCAGGGGACCCACAAGGCAGGGGGCGCGCCCTCCACCCTTGTGGACAGCAGGTGGGTCCCCTCGGTTGATTCTTTCGCCAATATTTTTTATTAATTTCAGAAATATTCTCCATGAATTTTCAGGTCATTCCGAGAACTTTTATTTCTGCACAAAAATAACACCAAGGCAATTCTGCTGAAAACAGCATTAGTCCGGGTTAGTTCCATTTAAATCATGCAAATTAGAGTCCAAAACAAGGGCAAAACTTTGGAAAAGTAGATACGATGGCACCCATGGCTCGGTCAAGCCAAACACCGAGCACTGATATTGATAAAGTTTGAAGACTTAAAGGGCTCCTCGGATGCCCGACATGTGAACTCTTTGGATTTAGCTTGGCAATCCTCAAGATCGAAGATGGGAAGATTTGTTGAACCAGTTTTCAAGACCGATGATGACCAAAGATGAAAACAGTTCGGAAGAACCGAGGAGCGTCCCCAACTTGAAGACCGGTTCAGGGGGCTACTGACGGTGTCCTTGACTAGGGGGTACTCACCACGTCATCTCCCGACCAGGCGGATCGGGCCGAGGACCCCCATGGCGGTTCACTCATGGGGCACTTCGGGCAGCCCATGCCGCATACAAGGAGGATTCCACAAGACTTGGCACACAAGACAAGGACTCCTCTAAACCCTAGGTCTTCGGTGCATTATATAAACCGTGGCCAGGCTAGTCAATAGACCTCTCTCATATTCATTAGAACAATCTCGTGGTAGATACATGTACTCTGTACTACACCCCATATGAATACAATCAAAAGCAAGACGTACACTACCGGAATCAGGCACTTTGCCGTCCGCCATGGCTGACGGCAAAGACCTTTGCTGTCAGCCAGCAGACGGCAACAGGTCCGGCTGAATAGGCTACGACAAAGGCCTCTTTGTCGTCTGCTGGTGGACGGCAAAGATGAAAAGGTCTTTGCCATCAGCTAGCTGATAGCAAAGAAGTTGGACGGCGCGCATGATAGCTTAGGGCCGTTAACGGGTTAATGGTGTCCTTTGCCATCTGCTGGCTGACGGCAAAGATGCAAAGTTCTTTGCCGTCAGCCAGCGGACGGCAAAGAAACCATATAGGCCAGCCAAGTGCCCCAGGTTGCACATGTACCTGCCACGTGGCAACGTTGCCATCAGCTAGCTGATGGCAAAGCTCTTTGCCATCTGCTGGCAGACGGCAAAGTGTCTGTATAGCCCCTTTTTTGAATTCATTCAATTTGACAGAATTTCACAGATATATATATATATATAAACATTTGAAAGTAATTTCAACAAGCATACCAACAATAACTTTCTAACAACATAAGAAACATACAAGTTTCCAACAACATATCCAACATACAATGATTTCCAACAACATATCCATACATACATACATATCGAGAACAAGTTTCCAACAACATATCCATATAGACATATATATCCAAAAGAAGTTTCCAATAAGTTTCCATAAACAAAAAGGAAGCATAAGGAGAAGAAGGTACTCCATCAATGCAAGCTTCCTCATCTAAAGCAAATCTGCAAATTGGGAAAGATGAAAGTTAGAAGAAGAAGAAGAAGAAGAAGAAGAAGAAGACTAGCTAGAAGAAAAAGAAGAAAAGGAGGAGGATGAGGAAGAAGAAGACGAAGAATTTAGTTTCTCTTTCTTTTTCTCCTCTCCTCTTCTTTATCTTTTTCTTCTTCTAACTAAGGTAGGTAAAAATACCATTTTTTAGCTAAGCTAGGTAAAAATGCTAAGTGTGTAGGTCATTTTAGAGCTAAGCTAGGTAAATATGTCATTTTGGAGCTAACCTGGGTAAAATGGATCATATTGGAGCTAACCTAGGTAAACTTGGACATTTTGGAGCTAACCTACATAAAATGGATCATATTGGAGCTTACTTAGGTAAAATTGGTCATTTTGGAGCTAACCTAGCATTTTATGAGTTAACTAAGCATATTATGTCATTTTTGGCATAAGTAAGCTAAGTATAGGTCTTTCTTGACCTAACCCAGGTAACTAAGCATATTAGAGCTAGTTTACCATTTTAGAGCTAACTTGGGTCATTTTGGAGCTAACTTCGGTAAAATTGATCATTTTGGAGCTAATTAGGCTTATTATGTCATTTTCAAGGAAAGTAAGCTAACTATATGACATATATGAGGTTACCAAGATTGTTATGCCATTTCAAACCGAAGTAAGCCAATTATGCCATTTTTTACATAAGTAAGCTAAGTGTATGTAATTATTGAGAAAACCTAGATAACTAAGCATATTAGAGATAACTTAGCATATTAGAGCTAACTTAGGTCATTACGGAGGAAACAAAGCTAAGTCTAGATCATTTTGGAGATCTGGCATACCTGACATACTTCACTCCTCCTTCTCCTTCTCCTTCATCATCCTAATGCACTTAGAGCGGCGAGGCAGTGGGATGTAGTCTTCTACCACAATTGGCATGGTCATGTCGCCTAGCTGTGGGATCGCGAGGGCATTGTCAGACACCACCACCATCGCCAGGCCATCTTCAGGTAGCACCATCGCTAGGTCATCGTCAGCCACCACCATCTCTTGCCCATCGTCTGCCACCACCATCACTTGCCCATCGTGAGCCAACACCATACCTTGGCCATCGTTATCCACCACCATCGCGAGGTCATCGCCAGACATATTGGGCTACACCTCCTCATCCCCACTCTGCTCCTCTTCTTCCCCACTCCATTCCGGATCATCCTCGCTGCTGCTTTTGTTGTAGCCAAAGTCGGTGATGCTTTGGCTGTAGCCAGAGTCGCTGCTGCTGCTCCCATTGCCTGAACAAATGCAATAATGACCGTTAACAATTGATGTGAGACAAAGCCAAATCTAGAAGAAGAAGAGGCAGAACATACTGGCATCGTCGTCATCCTGGTAGCGCATGTGGCACATGGTCGTGTTGAACACCTTCACGTTGAGCATGGCATCGCTGTCGTACCTGAAGAGAAGGAAGTACCCGTGTCACATGTCGTAGGCATGGTAGAACTGCTCCCAGCCACGACACAGGTACATGTGGCCGTACCTGATCACCAGTTGCACGTCCCAATGCCTGCAAAGCCCGCTGCCGGCCTGTCGCAGCTTCACATTCTTTGGCTGATGGCCGTCCAGCATCTTCATGAAAGTGTCAGGCAGCCTCTGCAGCGTGGGACAAGGAGTGATGTAGCAAACAGCAGAGTTGTGATAAAGAGATGGGTGAAGGGAAGATCTCTCCTTTTACATACCTTCCTCCTGGATGAATTCTCAAGTATGATACTGAAGAACTCAAAGAATCCAACTCGTACTCCAGTGTGGCAGAGCGCAGCCTGCGGTGGCGGCCTCCCCCTCTGATAAGCAGCAGGAGAGACCAATTAGTACCCTTACAACATTATCATACAACATTACAGTAGCACAAGTTTTGAGCAGAAGATAATCAACTACACTTAATTAATTTGGTAGGTTACTTGGCAATAGTTGGAATAGAGCCAAGTTTTTAGACATGAAAGAAAACTGGAAAAAAGCAATGCACTTGTGCTCAACAACATCAACAGAGCATAGTAAAAAATAGCATATTTTAGGTGGCTCTAGGTTGACATACTAGAGCTGAGCACAAGATTTATTAGTAGCACTAGTCGTCAACCCGTGCCCTCGCACGGGCTAGACACAAAAATGTTGACTTTAGTTGAATTTCATATAATAAGTATTTTAACTTCTTTCGGTCAGCAACCTAGGCAACTAGCAGTCTAAAAACCTTCAACTAAAGAAAAGAAAGAAACTAGGAGCATTGGTTGAGAGATTCCAGTACAAAAATGAGTTACCAAAATGAAAGGAAAGCAAAAACGGGGTGCCCACTCTAATCGAGTATCTTAGAGAACTGCTAACACACAATCACCTGAAAGTTTCAGTTTCGGTCAGTCATCTCAACCAAGATGATTTGCTTTGAGATCATGGGAACAACCATGATATGAGGATCTAAGAGTGGTGGAGATTGACTGTAATAATAAAGCATGGTTTCTTGAGGGCCATGAAAATAAGAACAACATATACACGACTACTGCCCGGTGTACTGTATTCACCCTCAACGAGACCATAACTCTTAACAACTAAAAAACTTGACATGGAAATATACTATGAAATTTTGAAACAAGTCTGAAACTACTCTGAAGTTGTTAATTTCTGAACCTATATGACAGCCACCAGATTTTCTGTATTTCTCGCACTTATTACTACCGATGCGGATCTTCAACTACAATCAAGAGGGAGCATTCAATCTGAAACAAAAACAAAAACATTTTTATAAATTTAATTTGCATCATGGGTAGACAGTACCACAGGCAAATCAAAACTAACTACAACTATACATATGAACATAGCACAAAGATCATAACAGATTGTGAACCCTAGGCGGAGATAGTAACCAATTGGGGTGGCACGGGGCGGAGGAGGGGGTCGCCGGGGCACACTTACTTGAGGGGGAGGAGCAGTCGAGGTCGGGGTAGCGCGGGGCAGAGGAGGGGTCGCCAGGGCGGCGGGGGCGGCACGACGACGGGGTTGGCGCGGGGCGGAGAGGGGGTCGTCGGGGCGACGTCGGTGGCGTGGGGTGGCGGTGGCACGGGGGCGGGGCGGCCGACGACAAGGATGGCGTGGGGCGGCGGCAGCTCGGGCTCGGGGAGGAGAAAGGGGACAGAGAGAGAGAGTGGTCGATCGGGCGCGGGCGTGTTTGATTTTTAGTTAGGGCATGGTTCTTTGTCATCTGCTAGCAGACGGCAAAGAGCCTACCTAATGGACGTCAGTTTAAGCACTTTCTTTGTTGTCTGCTAGCTGACGACAAAGAAAGTGGCCGTTAGGTGGTTCTCACTAGTGGGCCACCCTGCCTCTTTGTCGTCCGCTAGCTGATGGCAAATCTTTTATATCGTCCGCTAGCTGACGGCAAATGCGCTCTTTGTCGTCAGCTATTTCTTTACCGTCAGCTTTCTGTATACTGATGGCAAAGACCTTCTTTGCCATCAGCTAGCTAACGATAAAGACCTGGCTGACGGCAAAGATCCTGATTCCATTAGTGGTAGGGTATTATCTCTTTGAGAGAGCCCGAACCTGGGTAAAAACCTATGTCCGTATTACCATCGCTCAAAGACGCCTAGCTCAAGAACCCCTACTACGAGATATGCCAGATATAGAACCGATACCCGTGATATGATATGGTGTATCACACATAAGCTTCCTTATATCTTCCTCAAAATAGCCACCATACCTACCTATCATGGCACTTTCATAGCCATTCTGAGATATATTTCCATGCACCTCCCACTGTTCCATTTTTATGACATACACATTCATTATCATATTGCTTTTGCATAATCATATAACTGTTTGACACGAGAAAAATCTTATATGCACTCCGTTAGAATAAAAAAGGAGTTTGATTTCTCTCATGAGCCGCGGAAAAGAAAATGCGGGTGTGCCAGTGTACCGTAGTACACAAAGAAAAGTGATATGGGAAACGAGTATTTCATTTATCTCTTTGGATGAACAAAATTACAAGATCCCATAAAAAAGGGTTGCACTCTGTGGCCTACTAGCGCGGCCCGCCTGACTATGGCGGTGTGCGGTCTCCTGGTTCCCAGGGCCTCGAAAAGCTCCCGGTTAATTACTCCTGCGGGTTGCTCCGCGAGATACCTCCGATTAAGCCGTGTGGTCGTCTTTGTCGTCTTTGCTTCGCGTTCTCCATGCATGATGATGATGATGGTGTGTGTATGGTATGGGCAGCGGCAAAGCTCGTGTCCTCGTTGATACACGTGCCGCTCAAAACATGGCTTTGTGCTGGCCACGTTCGCCCTTGCCGTCGCGCCTCGTCGGTCTTGACAGCGTTGATGTAGTCGGTGTTGAAGTTGCATGGGTCCTGCTCTGCTCGATTGGACTTCTTGACGATGTAGCGGTTTCGTCGGGTACGCAAGGGGTTCGCCTCGCGGGAGTACTCTTATGGAGATCGGCGTCGGTGTAAAACCAACGGTCGCTCATACCAGCATAGCCAGTGTGGTTGGCGCCTCGTCTCGGTTGGACGCCGACTTTACGGCGGTCCGCCAAGACAAGGGAACCCCCTCACGGGGCCATCGGGAGTTAGTGTTGGTGAAGTCGCATCGCCTTCCCACCATCGCGTCTCATCCTCATGGGCTCTGGGCTACGAATAGCATCATGCGGCACCATCTTCTCCTCCGGGTCATCGACAGCACTGTGTAGCGCCATCTTCTTCACCGTGTTGCAGGCTCCATGTTGCTATCCACCGTGGCACCAGCTTGATGATGTTGATAATGAGTGTTGTCTTCGCGGCTCCGGGTCGCAGGCTCCGTCTTGATGAGGTAGACATCGGTGGTGTCGTCTCACGAGCTCCACGTGTCCGTCCTCCGCGGCAGCAGCTTGATGATGTTGATGATGGACATTGTCCTGACGAGCTCCGTGTCGCCATCCTCCGCGACAAGACGGCCCTGCGAGCACCACACATCGATCCTTCGGCATGCTCCATCTTGATGGTGAAGGCGACGGCGTCGTCCTTGCGAGCTCCACACCGTGATCCTCCGTGACACCGGGTTAATGATGTTGGGTATGGGAATGGGGGTGTCGATCTAGTCTCCTGGTCCAGCGGCATCGTCCATCGTCTCTATTGCGTAGAAGAGCGCCGCTTCGTCTGCGGTCACTTTCGCCGGGCACGTTTTCCAATGCCTTGACAGCACCAGGTACGAGAGGAGCGCCCCTTCGTCCACGGTCACCTTCGTTGGGCACGTCGTCCGCCGCCTAGACAACACATGTACGAGAAGAGCACCTCTTCGTCCACGGCCACCTCCGTTGGGTGCGTCGTTCGCCTCCTCAACTATGAGAAGAGTGATGCATCGTCCTCGGCCACCTCTGCTAGGCGCGTCGTGCGGAGGTCATTCTACAAAATAGATGATAACACATAGAAAAAGAAAGATTATTGCAGCGTCGTTGCACGTGGTGCATCCGCCCTCCTGGATGCTCGGTTTCCCGCTTGGAGCATATCCTCTTCATCTGTGCATCACAGCTGTCGCGCCGCTGCTCGGTGCACGTGCCGCCGCCACAAGCGCGCCTTCTTCTCCTCGAGGTTGCCGCCATGCGCGTATCTTGCCTCAGCGAGATGTGTTGCTCCGTGCGTCTTGTACGTGCTGCGTGGGTTGCCTGGACGACGCTGCCACGGGCGCGCCTCCTTCTCCCGTGCCTCTATCTCCTCGACGTTACCGCCAGGGCTCGGCGAGATACCGTGCTCCCTCCTGGCGCGTCTTCTCGCGTGTAACCTGATAAACAATGAGACAAAAAACACAACCAGTACCATAGGAACAAGAGAGAGATGAGGGCGTGCTAGCTAGCCGATGCATCCAGCCGCAAGCACCTCCTCGTGCGTGGCTCCCGTCGTCGACGTGTGCTCCTGCTTGGGTCAGAGGGGCGCCATTGCCACGGCCAACGCTCCGACCAGGCTTACGTCATCTCGGCCGTTGTCGTTTCTCATCATCTGATCAGCCATGGCACTGCCATCTCCGGCGACGCTGCCGCCACAGGCGCTGTTTTTGACTTCGTCCGCTGTGCGGGATGTGTTCTCCGAGGTGAGCTCCATCGGTCGGATCTCGTACGAAGGCCATCCGGGCGCTACCGCTGGATAGGGATAAGCACGCATGTTACCCGGCGAGTCCGCTGCCACCGTCTCCTCTGTACGTCGACGCTGCCGCCCTCGGGCGCGTCCTCCTCCTGGGTCTCCCTTCGTGGTCTTGTTGCTGTGGCTGATGGGTTCCTCTCCTCTCCTTTGCGCACGCGCCGGCACCGACGCGTCCTGTGACCTCCTCTACGCTGCCTCCAGGGGTGCGTCGCTCGTGGGTTTCGCCGGCTGCCTTCTTAGTGTTGGGATGCATACGATATTGCCAAAAGCAACCTATAAAAGACAAGAGTAGAAGGAGGGAGCCCAGTGGTCACGGCCACCATGCGTCCGCTGCCCTTCATCGGCTTGTTGCGGCTGCCGCGTCACCGCTATGCTTCCTCGCGCGTGCTGTGAGGTTGCCATTGCTGCGCCCCGTTGGCGCATGCGCCGCCGCCATGGACGCGTTTCTTCTGCTGATGTTTGTGCATATGTGAGGTCTTGCTGCCTTACTGGGTTCCCTCCGCTAGGCGCGTCGTCTTCTTTTGACGCAGCCGCCAAGGGCGCATCTCCTTGGTGCGTGATGTTCTCCTGGCCTCCCGTCTTTTCTTCCTTGGTGCGCGCCTCGTCTCCGCCGGCTACCTGCGTGCGTGAGTTCCTCCTTGGGTGTTTGTGTCTTGCTACGTGGACTTCTCCTTCTCTTGCTGTAACAGCTGTAAGATGAAAGACAAGGAAGTACTACAAAAAATTAGTGAGGCTTGCTCTGCTCCCTTTTCTCCATCTCGGAGAAGCTGGTTTGCTTGTGGGCAGCCTATCACCAGTCGGAGGCAACCTATTGTCGGCGCACTCATCGCGGCCGCCGAGTGTGTGGCTCCGCATCGTCGAGCTCGGACGGGTGTCTCTGCAGCTGCTGCCGCCGCCGCCGCGTCCTATGCTTGCACCGCCACGAGCAAACCGCCGGCCCTGCGCGCCGCCGCCGTGGGCGCGTCTCTCACGGCTGGCTGCGTCTCTTTGCCGAGGCTGGTCTTGTGTCTCTCCTCCTGAGCCCCTGGTAAAGAACGGAGAAGAAGAAAGCAAGAAACAACAAGGCATCCATCGTACGTGTCCTTGGACATGCATGGGCAACTGAAGGTCACACAACAACCATGTGGGTTACCGTCCGGCCTGCTCTGTAGCGACCGATGCCGCCGTACCGGCCGCCACTGTGGACGTGCCTGGCTTCTGTCTCTTGTCGCCTGCCACCGGATAGGGTCAAGCAGCGTGCGTCATGCCCGGGGAGTGTGCCGCGGCTGCGGGCGCACCTTCTGGCCGGCCTTGTTGTATTTGCTACGTCCGCCGGCCGCCTGCGTTCTCTCCTGTTATGATTGTTATCCCCCTTTGTACTTGATTGTTGGCTGGCTTTATATAGTCAGCCGGCGGAGTTGAATGGATGGTATGTGGAGCACGTACGTCCGGCCACCGATCTTCTTTCGGTTCTTCTTGACACCCAAGTCCGCATGAAGAAAAGAAAATATATAGACACATACCTTGTTATTTGCCACCTATTCCTTTCTATGTGATTCTCGTTGGTCGGTTGCACTTATTTCATATTTTCCTTTTCTAGCTTGCCGATTATTTGCCAATTCCATTACCTAACTTGAACGTGGTCATCATATAGTGTGTACACCCGATGTCAGTACGTGCATGTCCCATGTATGTTGTTGCTCTATAAGGGCCCGTATATTTCATGTAACTATGCCATAATCACCCGGCCATTATAGCCCACTAATGCATCTTCTTCAATTAGGCCGAAGACTATGCCATGAGCATTTTACGTGCACATGTATAACCCTTTTAGGATAAGAAGTTAGGCACACACCCTTAGAACTTCTCCCTGCACGAGCACACCTTTTACATATTTGCATGCACACGAGGCCATGCATTTTGAACATATATTACATGGGCACTCCTTGCTCCATCACTATGTTTAACTTATTGAGAAAACAGAATATTGGGACAAAATAATTTCGTACTATTACGTGTACAAAATCTCGTTGAATAAATGCCTCCTCACCAAATAAAGCTCGAGCGCAAAGCTGATCGAGCTTAGTTTTGTGAACACGCCTCCCTCTTAGATTGTTTCGACACACCAACATCTGTGCAGCCGAAGTATGCATCACCCCTGGGGGGCGACTGTGAGTGCACTCCCGAAGATAAATGTCGTATCCAGGTAACGGTGTTGTCTAATGCAGGCATGTCCATCCACATTCGTGTTCTTTAGGGAGCTCATTAGATCATATAACAGGCACGATGCCAGCCAACGAGGCAACCCTATTCCGTCTTCATTCCATGGCGAAACATCATGCCCTGTCCTGAAAACAAAAAGATTTTTTACCAATCTCGTCGCGACCGTCTGGCTACTACAGTGCCAACCGACTTGATTGGAGGGTTTCACAGATTCACGCTGGCCGCACTGGCGCGTTGTACTGCTCCCGTGATCTCCTTGTGTTGATGTAGGCGAGGCATCAGTAGACCGTCGATACCTCCCCTTCGTTGAGCGAACCGTCACACCATCCATGGTGTGACAATTCTGGTGGTGCGCCGGGACGCCATCGGCCTTACGAATAATTGAGGGGTTGACGTTGCCCCCATGCTTCATTGTTGTTGGAGATAGGGTTGCGTAGACAAATTGGCGCCACCTTCACGAGTGTACAGATGTCGTCTGCCAGCGACCATCGTACATGTCGGTGTAGAAGATTGGTTGCCGGGGTGTCGGCGGCGTTGTCATGGATGCATCGGTATCGTTGCACCCCAAACGACCATGTTGAAGGTTGATGTAGATGTTTGACGCCGGGGTGTGTCCCACGACATCATGAAAGGTCTCACCATGGCTGCAAAGATATCGGGGAGACACAAAAAGAAACACCGAACAAAACAAAGCAAGTAAAAAAAGTTTTTTTAAATGTTGGCTTTCCTGTTATTAACCAGCTATAGGCATGAAATCGGAGAAGGCTACCGAAGGACTTGTCATTGGAAACCGTCGAAAGACCTTGACAATTGCAGCTCAACAACTTAAATAAGCTTCGGTTTACGTGTATGAAGACACCGTGTTTCGGGATGCTTCCAAGAGGCAGCAAAAATTCATACTCTAGCCCATCATCATACTGAGGGCCCCCACAGCTCAACATGCCCCCTGCACATGCCTCATGAACCTAGAGACTTAGGTATGTTAAGTTTAGGGGAAATGGTTTGGGGACAATAGGCTTGGCGATTTTTCTTCGTGCATATTGAGGAGTGGTGAATAGCTATCTCCCTCTTTCCTTCCAGTGGGTCCCTTTCTACTTGGGACCACTTGATTGCTTCTTGTATTGTTGGGATTTTTCTTGAATTTGCTTCTTGGACTTTTGGAATTTTATTATGATTGCTCACGTGGATGATTGATTGGCCGCGAACTTCAAGGACTTGCTTTGACATTCGGTTGAAACTTCTTAAGGACTCTTCTTTGAGGATTCTTAGGGACCCACCTTGAGAAATTGGAAGGCAACTGTTCACCTCTGTGGACTAGGAAAAACCCTCTAGCACTTTATCCGGGGCTTCTGGTGGCCCACCCCAGGGTTGCCATGTGACTACGCACCAAACCAACTTGTGTTGGGTCAGGCAGCCCTCCATGATCTTTTCCTATAGTCTTCCCTGGAGTGCGAGCCTCTGTGAACATGAGGCATGCCGGGAAACATGAAGAGCCTGGAGTCTCAATACTCAGAAGTGCCCAAGTAATCATCTCCGTTGCCTTTGGAAGCATACACTTGATACGTGTCGTGCATTGTGGGTGTAAGGGCCGCTCAGCCTGCAAGTTGACACATCATGCCACCCGCCAACAAGTCCTAGGGTAGCCAAAACTTCAATCAACAACATGGTGTGATAGGGGAAAGCCATTTTTTGTTGGACTTAGTCCGTAAAAATTGGGGAAAACTAGATATATCCACGAAATGCAAAGGAGAATGCACCATGGATACGGTAGCCCACAGAAAAAAAATCCCCAATAAAAAACAGAAAGGCAACAAAAGAGGCAACATTTTAAGAAAAATATTTTTTTGAGGAACGTTCCGTTGATTGGGGGCATAGGTCGGACTCCCTGGGAATCAACGAGCTGGTATGCTTCCCGTCGTAGACTTGCTTGATGATGTATGGTCCTTCCCACTTTGGCTCGAACTTGCCCTTTGTCTTGTGCGTCATGATGATGGGCCACCTAAGCATGAGGACCAACTCGCCTTTTCGGAAGACACGTTGCTTGACGAGCTTGTCGTAAGCTCTCACCATATTCTGGCGGTAAAGCTCCAGGTTCTATAGGGCATGAAGTCGCCCCTCTTCAAGGGCGTCGAGCTCCTGAAACCGTAGTTGTACCTGTTCATCTTGGGTGACCTCATCTTGGATAGCCACCCTCAAAGAGGGTAGCTGGACCTCCCGTGGTAGGATCGCCTCACTCCTATAAAGGAGATAAAATGGAGTCGCACGTGTTGGGGTACAGACCATAATGCGGTACACCCACAAGGACTCGAGGAGATGGTCATGTCAGTCTCTCTGTTCCTTTTCACCGTCTTCTCGAGTATCTTGCCGAGTGTCTTGTTGAAGGCTCCGATTGCGTCGTTGGCTTGGTGTAAATGGTGGGAATGTGGTGATGAAGTGAAGGGGAGAGCGGTACGCCCATCGCTCCGGCCATGCTTAGCCATATACCTTCGTCTTGTCAATTGTCCGATGATGAAGTGGGCGGCCTTCACCTCGTCGGTGCCCGGCCTGGTGGTGTCCGCCTTGTCGGTGTCGGACTGGATGACTTGCCTTCGCCTCGTTGGTGCCTGGCAAGATATGGATTGCTTCATCGGTAAAGACAAGTCGGTGGAGTACAGCTTCGCCTTGTCGGAGCTTGGATGATGTCGGGGAAGCATGTTGATGTAGAAGTTGGAGAAGACTTGCATGTCGCCGCATGACAGCGGTGCTTAAAGATGACGATAATACTAGCTCATCGATGTAGACCTTGGGGCAGTTACGGGGACGACCTTCGCTCGGTGTAGAAGAAAGGCAGCGTGCCGGTGGAGTCTGTGTCCTTGCCAGGTAGTAAGTCAAAGAAGATGACGACGTCATGTGGACATCCATCGGCATCAATGTAGACGACACCCTCGCCAGATGAAGAGTTGATGAAGATTGCGACGCCGTGTTGATGTAGTCGGATGGCAGCATGTCAATGTAGTTGGCATCCCTGCCGAGTGTGACATCGATGAAGATGGCGACAACATGTTGATGTAGCAGCGTTCCTCATTATGCTAGAGGTTGATGATGACGCCTCCAACATAGTCATGGGTGGTGTAGATGGCGCCCAACTTTTGGTGCGCTCCATGTTGGCAAGGAGCAAGTGGCACGCCCACCATAGGTGTGCTCCGAGGCTATGTAAGTGGCACCCGCGTTCGAGTGATGCTTCACGTTGGAGGCGGTTTTGACGATGATCCACGTCTGGTGAGCTCCACATTGGCGGTAGTGTGGACGTCACCACGCCTTGGTCGAGCCCCCTGTTGGTAGAGGCATAAAAGTTGTGCCCACCTTTGGGGAGCTCCAAGATGGTGTAGACGGTGCTCGCCCTTAAGCGAGCTCAGTGTTGGTGACGATGTAGATGACGCTCCTCCTGGGGCGTTAACATGTTTGTGACGGTGTAGACCGACCACCACACAAGGCTAAGCTCCTTGTTGGCGGCGGTTTAGACCAAACCCCGCCCGGACCAAGCTCCGAGTGGGAGGCATCAACGTAGATAATATCCCCACCTTGGGAAAGCTGTGGGATGACGGTCCAGAAGCCGCCCCATCTTTTGAGATATCTGTGTCAATGGTGGAGAAGAAAGAGCTCCTCCTAGCCAAGCTC
This sequence comes from Triticum aestivum, assembly GCF_018294505.1. Lineage (NCBI taxonomy): Eukaryota > Viridiplantae > Streptophyta > Magnoliopsida > Poales > Poaceae > Triticum > Triticum aestivum. The sequence goes on from NC_057801.1 coordinate 550,649,610, forward strand.
CGTGCCAACGGAGGTATATGGTGCCCTGCCTTCGGGGTGCTCCATGTCGATGGCGGTGTAGATAGCGCCCTGCCTTGGGGCACTCCATGTTGGCTACGGTGATGTAGATGGATCTCCACACCTTGGGCAAGCTTCATGACGACGGTGGTGTGGACAACGCACCACCTCAGGATAGCTCCATATCGGCGATGGGTGAACAACCCCCACCCTGGACCAGTCACATATCACGTCGGGAGAGCTCCAGTTTGTGGCTGTATTAATGATGCTTCACCTGGAGAGAACGGGGTGGCGCATGGTGCCGAGTGGGCGATGCAGCCCTGTTTGCCGTCACCTTGAGTTGTGGCCGAGCACCCCGCCTAGGCGGGATGCATGTAGTGGTGGAAGTGTTTATTGTGGAGGTCCCATATGGTTGCCACCGTTGAGTGGGTCGAGGGTTTCACTCATCGTCTTCATGTCATGACCATCGTTTTGGACATGGGGGCATGTTAGGATGCCCCCACTCTAAGTGGTGAGTTGGTGAAGACTCGATGCATCGTGCTGTTGGCGTTGGCGGCTCTGAGTGGGAGCCGAGCCGGATAGAGGATGAAAGGATGTCTCACTAGCCCTCCCGTTAATGGTATTAGCACGGAGGCGTTGAGCTGCCTCCATGTCTTCATGGATGTCTACCCTTGATGACTCCTTCAACGGGGCACGCGCTTCAAGCATTAGCTTGCAATGCTCCTTCGTCGTGTTGGCGGTCTCCCACCTTTGCGCCTTCTTTGACTGCACATTTTGAAACTACACAGGATCCCGAGCTTGGGGCACATAGACCTTCTCGCCAAGCTCGATGACGACCATGGGTGGCAATGATCTGAATTGTACCATCACTGGCTCCAAGTTGCCTCCGCAGGATAATCCACCTGCATGAAAGGGTTCTTACCAATGGAGATCCTTGCAGCATGTTGTTCACACTGGGAGATTGGCGAAGACGATTTCAATGACCACAGCAAAGCAAAGATGGGAGGAGAACCATGTCCCACTGGGCGTGCCAATTTGTTTGACACGAGAAAAATCTTATATGCACTCGGTTAGAATAGAAGAGGAGTTTGATTTCTCTCATGCGCCGCGGAAAAGAAAATGCGGGCGTGCCAGTGTACCGTAGTACACAAAGAAAAGTGATATGGGAAACGAGTATTTCATTTATCTCTTTGGATGAACAAAATTACAAGATCCCATAAAAAAAGGGTTGCGCTCTGTGGCCTACTAGCGCGGCCTGCCTGACTATGGCGATGTGCAGTCTCCTGGTTCCCGGGGCCTTGGAAAGCTCCCGGTTAATTACTCCCGCGGGTTGCTCCACGAGATACCTCTGATTAAGCCGTCTGGTCGTCTTCGTCGTCTTTGCTTTGCGTTCTCCATGCATGATGATGATGATGGTGTGTGTATGGTATGGGCGGCGGCAAAGCTCGTGTCCTCGTCGGTACACGTGCCGCTCAAAACATGGCTTTGTGCTAGCCACGTTCGCCCTTGGCGTCGCACCTCGTCGGTCTTGACAGCGTTGATGTAGTCGGTGTTGAAGTTGCATGGGTCCTGCTCTGCTCGATCGGACTTCTTGACGATGTAGCGGTTTCGTCGGGTACGCAAGGGGTTCGCCTCGCGGGAGTACTCTTATGGAGACCGGCGTCGGTGTAAAACCAACGGTTGCTGGTTGGCGCCTCGTCTCGGTTGGACGCCGAGTTTACGGCGGTCCGCCAAGACAAGGGAACCCCCTCATGGGGCCATCGGGAGTTAGTGTTGGTGAAGTCGCATCGCCTTCCCACCATCGCGCCTCATCATCATGGGCTCTGGGCTGCGAATAGCATAATGTGGCACCATCTTCTCCTCCGGGTCATCAACGGCACTGTGTAGCGCCATCTTCTTCACCATGTTGTAGGCTCCATGTTGCTATCCACCATGGCACCAGCTTGATGATGTTGATAATGAGCGTTGTCTTCGTGGCTTCGGGCCGCAGGCTCCGTCTTGATGAGGTAGACATCGGTGGTGTCGTCTCACGAGCTCCACGTGTCCGTCCTCCGCGGCAGCAGCTTGATGATGTTGATGATGGGCATCGTCCTGACGAGCTCCGTGTCGCCATCCTCCGCGACAAGACGGCCCTGCGAGCACCACGCATCGATCCTTCGGCATGCTCCATCTTGATGGTGAAGGCGACGGCGTCGTCCTTGCGAGCTCCACACCGTGATCCTCCGCGACACCGGGTTGATGATGTTGGCTATGGGCCTGGGGGTGTCGATCTAGTCTCCTGGTCCAGCGGCATCGTCCACCGTCTCTATTGCGTAGAAGAGCGCCGCTTCGTCTACGGTCACTTTTGCCGGGCGCGTTTTCCAACGCCTTGACAGCACCAGGTACGAGAGGAGCGTCCACGGTCACCTCCGTTGGGCACGTCGTCCGCCGCCTCGACAACACCTGTACGAGAAGAGCACCTCTTCGTCCACGGCCACCTCCCTTGGGCGTGTCGTTCGCCTCCTCAACTATGAGAAGAGTGATGCATCGTCCTCGGCCACCTCTGCTAGGCGCGTCGTGCGGAGGTCATTCTACAAAATAGATGATAACACATAGAAAAAGAAAGATTATTGCAGCGCCGTTGCACGTGGTGCATGCGCCCTCCTGGATGCTCGGTTTCCTGCTTGGAGCATATCCTCTTCATCTGCGCATCGCAGCTGTCGGGCCGCTGCTCGGTGCACGTGCCGCCGCCACAAGCGCACCTTCTTCTCCTCGAGGCTACCGCCATGCGCGTATCTTGCCTCAGCGAGATGTGTTGCTCCGTGCGTCTTGTACGTGCTGTGTGGGTTGCCTGGACGACGCCGCCACGGGCGCGCCTCCTTCTCCCGTGCCTCTATCTCCTCGACGCTACCGCCAGGGCTCGGCGAGATACCGTGCTCCCTCCTGGTGCGTCTTATCGCGTGAAACCTGATAAACAATGAGACAAAAAACACAACCAGTACCATAGGAACAAGAGAGAGATGAGGGCGTGCTAGCTAGCCGATGCATCTAGCCGCAAGCACCTCCTCGCGCGTGGCTCCCGTCGTCGACTTGTGCTCCTGCTTGGGTCAGAGGGGCGCCATTGCCACGGCCGACGCTCCGACCAGGCTTACGCCATCTCGGCCGCTGTCGTTTCTCGTCATCTGATCAGCCATGGCACTGCCATCTCCGGCGACGCTGCCGCCACAGGCGCTGTTTTTGACTTCGTCCGCTATGCGGGATGTGTTCTCCGAGGTGAGCTCCATCGGTCGGATCTCGTACGAAAGCCATCCGGGCGCTACCGCTGGACAGGGCCAAGCACGCATGTTACCCAGCGAGTCCGCTGCCACCGTCTCCTCTGTACGTCGACGCTGTCGCCCTCGGGCGCGTCCTCCTCCTGGGTCTCCCTTCGTGTTCTTGTTGCGGTGGCTGATGGGTTCCTCTCCTCTCCTTTGCGCACGCGCCGGCGCCGACGCGTCCTGTGACCTCCTCTACGCTGCCTCCAGGGGTGCATCGCTCGTGGGTTTCGTCGGTTGCCTTCTTAGTGTTGGGATGCATACGATATTGCCAAGAGCAACCTGCAAAACACAAGAGTAGAAGGAGGGAGCCCGGAGGGAGCCCAGTGGTCACGGCCACCATGAGTCCGCTGCCCTTCGTCGGCTTGTTGCGGCTGCCGCGTCACTGCTGTGCTTCCTCGCGTGTGTTGTGAGGTTGCCATTGCTGTGCCCCGTTGGCGCACGCGCCGCCGCCATGGACGCGTTTCTTCTGCTGATGTTTGTGCATATGTGAGGTCTTGCTGCCTTACTGGGTTCCCTCCGCTAGGCGCGTCATCTTCTTTTGACACAGCCGCCAAGGGCGCATCTCCTTGGTGCGTGACGTTCTCCTGGCCTCCCGTCTTTTCTTCCCTGGTGCGTACCTCGTCTCCGCCGGCTACCTGCGTGCGTGAGTTCCTCCTCGGGTGTTTGTGTCTTGCTACGTGGACTTCTCCTTCTGTTGCTGTAACAGCTGTAAGATGAAAGGCAAGGAAGTACTACAAAAAATTAGTGGGGCTTGCTCTGCTCCCTTTTCTCCATCTCGGAGAAGCTGGTTTGCTTGCGGGCAGCCTGTCTCCAGTCGGAGGCAACCTATTGTCGGCGCACTCATCGCGGCCGCCTAGTGTGTGGCTCCGCATCGTCGAGCTCGGACGGGTGTCTCTGCAGCCGCTGCCACCGCCGCTGCGTCCTATGCTTGCACCGCCACGAGCAAACCGCCGGCCCTGCGCGCCGCCGCCGTGGGCGCGTCTCTCACGGCTGGCTGCGTCTCTTTGCCGAGGCTGGTCTTGTGTCTCTCCTCCTGAGCCCCTGGTAAAGAACGGAGAAGGAGAAAGCAAGAAACAGCAAGGCATCCATCGTACGTGTCCTTGGACATGCATGGGCAACTGAAGGGCCACACAACAACCATGTGGGTTACCGTCCGGCGTGCTCTGTAGCGACCGATGCCGCCATACCTGCCGCCACCGTGGACGCGCCTGGCTTCCGTCTCTTGTCATCTGCCACCGGACAGGGTCAAGCAGCGTGCGTCATGCCCGGCGAGTGTGCCGCGGCTGCGGGCGCGCCTTCTGGCCGGCCTTGTTGTATTTGCTACGTCCGCCGGCTGCCTGTGTTCTCTCCTGTTATGATTGTTGTCCCCCTTTGTACTTGAGGGTTGGCTGGCTTTGTATAGTCAGCCGGCAGAGTTGAATGGATGGTATGTGGAGCGCGTACGTCCGGCCGCCGATCTTCTTTCGGTTCTTCTTGACACCCAAGTCTGCATGAAGAAAAGAAAATATATAGACACATACCTTGTTATTTGCCACCTATTCCTTTCTATGTGATTCTCGTGGGTCGGTTGCACTTATTTCCATATTTTCCTTTTCTAGCTTGCCGATTATTTGCCAATTCCATTACCTAACTTGAACGTGGTCATCGTATAGTGTGTACACCCGATGCCAGTACGTGCATGTCCCATGTACGTTGTTGCTTTATAAGGGCCCGTACATTTCATGTAACTATGCCATAATCACCCGGCCATTATAGCCCACTAATGCATCTTCTTCAATTAGGCCGAAGACTATGCCATGAGCATTTTACGTGCACATGTATAACCCTTCTAGGATAAGAAGTTAGGCACACACCCTTAGAACTTCTCCCTGCACACGAGCACACCTTTTGCATATTTGCATGCACACGAGGCCATGCATTTTGAACATATATTACATGGGCACTCCTTGCTCCATCACTATGTTTAACTTATTGAGAAAACAGAATATTGGGACAAAATAATTTCGTACTATTACGTGTACAAAATCTCGTTGAACAATAACTGACATACTATTTGTGGCTCAACCATCATTCATCATTATTATACATGTAATGCTAGCATCATTGCACATCCTGGTACACTGCTAGAGGCATTCATATAGAGTCATAATGTTCTAGTATCGAGTTGTAATATTGACTTGTAAGTAATAAAAGTGTGATGAGCATTGTCCCAATGAGGAAAGGGTGATGGAAACTATGATTCCCCCACAAGTCGGGATGAGGAACCGGGCGAAAAGAAGGCCAAAAAGAGCCCAAAAAACAATAAGAGAAAAAGAGAGAGAGGCAATGTTACTATCCTTTTCCACACTTGTGCTTCAGAATAGCACCATGTTTTTCATATAGAGTCTCATATGTTATCACTTTCATATACTATGAGAATTTTTCATTATAGAACTTGGTTTGTATATTCCGATGATGGGCTTCCTCGAATGCCCGAGGTCTTCACGAGCAAGCAAGTTGCATGCACACCCACTTAGTTTTCAGTTGAGCTTTCATAGACTTATAGCTCTTAGTGCATCCGTTGCATGGCAATCCCTACTCCTCGCATTGACATCAATTGATGGACATCTCCATAGCCCGTTGATTAGTAGCGTCGTTGTGAGACTATCTTCCTTTCTGACTTCCCCTTATTGATCTCTATCACCGCATTCTATTCCCCAATAGTGCTATGTCCATGGCTCAGACTCATGTATTGCGTGGGGTTGAAAAAGCTGAAGCGCGTTAAAAAGTATGAACCAATAGTTGGCTTGTCATAAAGGTAGTGTTGGGAAACGTAGCATGCAATTTCAAAAAAATTCCTACGCTCACGCAAGATCTATCTAGGATATGCATAGAAATGAGAGGGGAGAGTGTGTCCACGTACCCTTGTAGACCGAAAGCGAAAGCCTTAACTTAACATGGGTGATGTAGTTGAATGTCTTCTCGAATCAACCGATCATGTACCGAACATACGACACCTCTGAGTTCTGCACACGTTCAGCTCGATGACGTCCCTCGAACTCTTGATCTAGTAGAGGCACGAAGGAGTCGATGAGTTCCGTCAGCACGACAATGTGATGACGGTGTTGGTGAAGTGATCCACGCAGGGCTTCGCCTAAGCACTACGACAATAAGACCGGAGGAGTAAACAGTGGAGGGGGCACCGTACATGGCTAAGAGACAACTATTGTGCTTTGGGGTGCCCCCTGCCCCCGTATATAAAGGAGGAGAGGAGAGGTCGGTCGGCCCTAGGGGCGCGCCAAGTGAGGGGAGTCCCACTAGGACTCCCAGTCCTAGTCGGCTCCCCCCTTCCTTTGAACGAAGAGGGGGGAAGGGGAAAGAGGGGGAGAGGGAGAAGGAAAGGGGGCCCGCGTCCCTCACCCCTTGTCCAATTCGGACTGCCATGGGGGGTCACCTCTTGTGGCCTGCCTCCTCCTCTCCACTATGGCCCATGAGGCCCATTAACTTTCCTGGGGGGTTCCGGTAACCTCCCGGTACTCCGAAAGATCCCCGAACCTCTTCGGAACCATTCTGGTGTCCGTACATAACCATCAATATATCAATCTTTACCTCTCGACCATTTCAAGACTCCTCGTCATGTCCGTGATCTCATTCGGGACTCTGAACAACCTTCACATAACTCATATAATACATATCATCATCGAACGTTAAGCGTGCAGACCCTACGGGTTTGAGAACTATGTAGACATGACCGAGATACCTCTCCGATCAATAATCAATAGCGGAAAATGGATGCTCATATTGGTTCCCACATATTCTACGAAGATCTTTATCGGTCGAACCACAATGTCAACATACGTATGATACTTGCCTGAGATTCGGTCGTCGATATCTTCATACCTAGTTCAATCTCATTACCGGCAAGTCTCTTTACTCGTATCGTAGTGCATCGTCCCGCAACTAACTCATTAGTCATATTGCTTGCAAGGCTTCATATGATGTGCATTACCGAGAGGGGCCAGAGATACCTCTCCGATACTTGGAGTGACAAATCCTAATCTCGATCTATGCCAACCCAATAAACACCTTCAGAGATACCTGTAGAGCATCTTTATAATCACCCAGTTACTTGTGACATTTGATAGCACACAAGGCATTCCTACGGTGTCCGGGACTTGCATAATCTCATAGTCGGAGGAATATATATTTGACATGAAGAAAGCAGTAGCAATAAAACTGAACGATCATTATGCTAAGCTAACGGATGGGTCTTGTCCATCACATCATTCCACTAATGATGTACTCCTGTTTATCAAATGACAACTCATGTCCATGGCTAGGAAACTTAACCATCTTTGATGAACGAGCTAGTCTAGTAGAGGCATACTAGGGACATGATGTTTTGTTTATGTATTCACACATGTATCAAGTTTCCGTTTAATACAATTCTAGCATGAATAATAAACATTTATCATGAATAAGGAAATATAAAATAACAACTTTATTATTGCCTCTAGGGTATATTTCCTTCAGTCTCCCACTTGCACTAGAGTCAATAATCTAGATTACATTGTAATAAATCTAACACCCATGGAGCCTTGGTGCTGATCATGTTTTGCTCGTGGAAGAGGCTTAGTAAACGGGTCTGCAACATTCAGATCCGTATGTATTTTGCAAATCTCTATGTCTTCCTCCTTGACCAAATCTTTGATGGAGTTGAAGTGTCTCTTGATGTGTTTGGTCTTTTTATGAAATCTCGATTCCTTCACCAAGGCAATTGCTCCAGTATTGTCACAAAAGATTTTCATTGGACCCGATGCACTAGGTATTACACCTAGATCAGATATGAACTGCTTCATCCAGACTCCTTCATGTGCTGCTTCCGAAGCATCTATGTACTCCGCTTCACACATAGATCCTGCCACGACGCTCTGCTTCGAACTGCACCAACTGACAGCTCCACCATTCAATAAAAATATGTATCTGGATTGTGACTTAGAGTCATCAGGATTAATGTCAAAGCTAGCATCGACATAACCATTTATGACAAGCTCTTTGTCACCTCCGTAAACGAGAAACATATCCCTGGTCCTTTTCAGGTAATTCATGATGTTCTTGACCGTAGTCCAGTGATCCCCTCGTGGATTACTTTGGTACCTCCCTGCTAAACTTATAGCAAGACGCACATCAGGTCTGGTACACAGCATAATATACATGATAGAACCTATAGCTGAAGCATAGGGAATGCCTTTCATTTTTTCTCTATCTTCTGAAGTGGTCGGGCATTGAGTCTGACTCAACTTCACACCTTGTAACACAGGCAAGAACCCTTTCTTTGACTGATCCATTTTGAACTTCTTCAAAACTTTATCAAGGTATGTGCTTTGCGAAAGTCCTACCAAGCGTCTTGATCTATCTCTATAGATCTTGATGCCCAATATATAAGGAGCTTCACCGAGGTCTTTCATTGAAAAACTCTTATTCGAGTATCCTTTTATGCTATTCAAAAATTCTACATCATTTCCAATCATTACTATGTCATCCACATATAATATTAGAAGTGCTATAGAGCTCCCACTCATTTTTTTTGTAAATACAGGCTTCTCCAAAAGTTTGTATAAAACCATATGCCTTGATCACCTCATCAAAGTGTATATTCCAACTTTGAGATGCTTGCACCAGTCCATAAATGGATCGCTGGAGCTTGCACACTCTGTTAGCACCTTTAGGATCGACAAAACCTTCTGATTACATCATATACAACCCTTCTTTAAGAAATCCATTAAGGAATGCAGTTTTGACATCCATTTGCCAGATTTCATAATCATAAAATGCGGCAATTGCTAACATGATTCAGACAGACTTAAGCATCGCTATGGATGAGAAAGTCTCATCATAGTCAACTCCTTGAACTTGTCGAAAACCCTTCGCAAGAAGTCGAGCTTTATATATAGTAACATTACCATCAGTGTCAGTCTTCTTCTTGAAGATCCATTTATTCTCTATTGGCGCCGATCATCGGGCAGATCCACCAAAGTCCACACTTTGTTCTCATACATGGATCCTATCTCAGATTTCATGGCCTTAAGCCATTTATCGGAATTTAGGCTCATCATAGCTTCTTCATAGTTCATAGGTTCGTCATGGTCAAGTAACATGATCTCTAGAACAGGATTACCGTACCACTCTGGTGTGTATTGTGCTCTGCCAGACCTACGAGGTTCTGTAGCAACTTGATTTGTAGTTTCATGATCTTTATCATTAGCTTCCTCTCCAGTTGGTGTCAGCATCACGGGAACATATTTCTCGGATGAGCTACTTTCCAAATTGAGAGCATGTACAATTACCTCATCAAGTTCTACTTTCCTCCCACTCATTTCTTTCGAGAGAAACTCCTTCTCTAGAAAGGTTATGTTCTTAGCAACAAAAATCTTGCCTTTGGACTTGTGGTAGAAGGTGTACCCAATTGTTTCCTTAGGGTATCCTATGAAGACACATTTATCTGATTTGGGTTTGATCTTATCAGGCTGAAGCCTTTTGACATAAGCATCGCATCCCCAAACTTTAAGAAACGTCAGCTTATGTTTGTTGCCAAACCACAGTTCATACGGTGGCGTCTCAACGGATTTTGATGGTGCCCTGTTTAAAGTGAATGCAGCTGTCTCTAATGCATAACCCCAAAACAATAGTGGTACATCTGTAAGAGACATCATAGATCGGACCATATCTACTAAAGTGCGGTTACGATGTTTAGACACACCATTACGCTGTGGTGTTCCAGGTGGCGTGAGTTGTGAAACTATTCCACATTGTTTTAAATGAAGGCCAAACTCGTAACTCAAATATTCTCCTCCACGATCAGATCGTGGAAACTTTATTTTCTTGTTATGATGATTCTCCACTTTACTCTGAAATTCTTTGAACTTTTCAAATGTTTCAGACTTGTGTTTCATTAAGTAGATACACCCATATCTGCTCAAATCATATGTGAAGGTCAGAAAATAATGATACCCGCCACGAGCATCGACACTTATTGGACCGCATACATCAGTATGTATTATTTCCAATAAGTCACTAGCTCGTTCCATTGTCCCGGAGAACGGAGTTTTAGTCATCTTGCCCATAAGGCATGGTTCGCAAGTATCAAATGGTTCATAATCAAGTGATTCCAAAAGTCCATCTTTATGGAGTTTCTTCGTGCGCTTTACATCGATATGACCCAAACGGCAGTGCCACTAATAAGTTACACTATCATTGTCAACTTTGCATCTTTTGGCATCAATATTATGAATATGTGTATCATCACGATCAAGATTCAACAGAAATAGACCTCTCTTCAAGGGTGCATGACCATAAAAGATATTACTCATATAAATAGAACAACTATTATTCTTTGATTTAAATGAATAACCGTCTCGCACTAAGCAAGGTCCATATATAATGTCCATGCTCAACACTGGCACCAAATAACAATTATTCAGGTCTAAAACTAATCCCGAAGGTAGATGTAGAGGTAGCGTGCCGACGGCGATCACATCAACCTTGGAACCATTTCTGACGCGCATCTTCACCTCATCCTTAGCCAATCTTCGTTTAATCCGTAGTCCCTGCTTTGAGTGACAAATATGATCAACCGAACCAGTATCAAATACCCAGGCACTACTACGAGAATTAGTAAGGTACACATCAATAACATGTATATCAAATATACCTTTGCTCACTTTGCCATCCTTCTTATCCGCCAAATACTTGGGGCAGTTCCGCTTCCAGTGACCAGTCCCTTTGCAGTAGAAGCACTCAGTTTCAGGCTTGGGTCCATTTTTAGGTTTCTTCCCGGGAGTGACAACTTGCTTGTCATTCTTCTTGCAGTTCCCCTTCTTTTTACCCTTGCCCTTCTTCTTGAAACTAGTGGTCTTGTTAACCATCAACACTTGATGCTCCTTCTTCATTTCTACCTCCGCGGCATTTAGCATCGTGAAGAGCTTAGGAATAGTGTTTTCCATCCCTTGCATATTGTAGTTCATCATGAAGTCTTTGTTGCTTGGTGGCAGTGATTGAAGAACTCTGTCAATGACACAATCATCTAGAAGAATAACTCCTAATTGAGTCAAGTGATTATGATACCCAAACATTCTGAGTATGTGGTCACTAACAGAACTGTTCTCCTCCATCTTGCAGCTATAGAACTTGTTGGAGACTTCATATCTCTCAACTCAGGCATTTGCTTGAAATATTAACTTTAACTCCTAGAACATCTCATATGGTCCATGACATTCAAAACGTCTTTGAAGTCCCAATTCTAAGCCGTAAAGCATGGAACACTGAACTAATGAGTAGTCATCAACACGCGACTGTCAGGCATTCACAATGTCGGTAGTTGCTGGGGTAGGTGGTACACCTAGCGGTGCATCAAGGACATAATTCTTTTGTGCAGCAATGAGGATAATCCTCAAGTTACGGACCCAGTCTGTGTAGTTGCTACCATCATCTTTCAACTTAGCTTTCTCTCGGAACGCATTAAAATTCAAAGGAACGGTAGCACCAGCCATTGATCTACAACATAGATATGCAAAAAAAACTATCAGGACTAAGTTCATGATAAATTAAGTTCAAATAATCACATTACTTAAGAACTCCCACTTAGATATACATCCCTCTAGTCATCTAAATGATACGTGATCCAAGTCAACTAAATCATGTTCGATCATCATGTGAGATGGAGTAGTCTTCAATGGTGAACATCACTATGTTGATCATATCTACTATATGATTCACGTTCGATCTTTCGGTCTCCAGTATTCCGAGGCCATATCTGTATATGCTAGGCTCGTCAAGTTTAACCCGAGTATTCTGCGTCTGCAAATCTGGCTTGCACCCGTTGTATTTGAACATAGAGCCTATTACACCCAATCATCACGTGGTGTCTCAGCACGGAGAACTTTCGCAACGGTGCATACTTGGGGAGAACACTTATACCTTGAAATTTTAGTGAGGGGTCATCTTATAATGCTACTTCCGTATTAAGCAAAATAAGATGCATAAAAGATAAACATCACATGCAATCAAAATATGTGACATGGTATGGCCATCATCATATTGTGCTTTTGATCTCCATCATCGAAGCAACATCATGATCTCCATCGTCACCAGCTTGACACCTTGATCGCCATCGTAACGTCGTGGTCGTCTCGCCAACCATTGCTTCTATGACTATCGCTACCACTTAGTTATAAAGTAAAGCAATTACATAGCAGTTGTATTTCATACAATAAAGCGACAACCATATGGCTCCTGCCAGTTGCCGATAAGTTTTACAAAACATGATCATCTCATACAACAATCTTTATATCACATCATGTCTTGACCATATCACATCACAACATGCCCTGCAAAAACAAGTTAGACATTCTCTACTTTGTTTGTTGCAAGTTTTACGTGGCTGCTATGGGCTGCTAGCATGAACCGCACATACCTACGGCACAAAAACCACAACGGAGATTTATCAAGTTTGTTGTTTTAACCTTCACAAGGACGGGCTGCAGTCAAATTTGATTCAACTAAAGCTGGAGAAACAGACACCCGCCAACCACCTTTATGCAAAACTAGTTGCATGTCTGTCGGTGGAACCGGTCTTATGAACGCGGTCATGTAAGGTTGGTTCGGGCCGCTTCATCCAACAATACCACCGAATCAAAATAAGACATTGGTGGTAAGCAGTATGACGATCACCGCCCACAACTTTTTGTGTTCTACTCATGCATATCATCTACGCATAGACCTAGCTCGAATGCCACTGTTGGGAAACGTAGCAGGCAATTTCAAAAAAATTCCTACACTCACGCAAAATCTGTCTAGGAGATGCATAGCAACGAGAGGGGAGAGTGTTGAAAGTGTGTTATATCGACTAGAGGGGGGTGAATAGGCAATTTTTATGAATTCTTCATTGAGGAATTTGCTGGTGAGGAAATTCCTAAATGAAGAACTACTTGCAGCGGAATAAGTACTCAGAAAGGAACATAACAGAACACAAACATAGTCATCATGATGAAATGAAGACAAGCACAGAGTATAGAAAGCGTAAACACAGGATAACACAAGGAAGAAGACGGACAGACTAAAGAAATAGAATTGAGGAAATTGAGAAAGTCTTTAGTCAATTCTTCAAACAGATATGAACAGGCACACAATAACATACATGAGGAAATGAAAGAGTTGAGGAGATAGAACTAGTTAGCTCGGTGAAGACAATGATTTGGTAGACCAATTCCAACTGTTGTCTCAGTTGTACATCTGGTTGGAGCAGATGAGTACTTAAACTCGAGGACACACAGTCCCGGACACACAGTCCTCACCGTATTCTCCTTGAGCTAAGGTCACACAGACCTCGCCCAATCACTCATGGTAAGTCTTCAGGTGACTTCCGAACCTTCGCAAACTCGGTCACTCGGCAATCCACAATTCTTCTTGGATGCTCTAGACCTTGACGCCTAACCTTCTGGAAGAAGCACAGTCTTCAAAGGAAACAAGCGTCGGATCCACGCAGGATCAATCTCTTCAGTGATGCTCAATCACTTTGGGTTTGTAGGTGTTGGGTTTGGGTTTTCCTCACTTGATGATTTTCGCTCAAAGTCCTCGGAGGATGGGTTGCTCTCAAATGACAAGTGTCAGTTTCTCTCGGAGCAGCCAACCAACTAGTGGTTGTAGGGGGCGGCTATTTATAGTCGGGGAGCAGCCCGACATGATAAGACATAAATGCCCTTGTTTGATATGACCGTTAGGTGGGTAGATATTTTGGGACAGCTGGCGCGTAGTACAGCAATGGTCGGAACATTTGAGGTTCGAATTCCTCAGGGCTATCATGTTCCTCACTGTGTAGGCAACTCACACTAGTGAATTCCTAACTCTTCAGTCAGAACAAATTCCTCATAGACCAGAAAAACTTCGTCTCTGTCACTGAAGAATATGACTGAACTGTGCGAGATTTCCAATGGCTTCACTCGAAGGGATTGGTAGGTGTATGATTTTGAGTTGAGCATCACATGGAAATTTTTCCTTAGTATTTCTTCGACCCCCTTTAATAGTACGGTGTTTCCTATGACTCAAGAAAGAGAAAATGAAACAGTAAAAACAAGAGTCTTCATGCTTCATGTTCCTTGAATGATTACCAAGTTTTCAAGGTCACACCAATTTCTTCACTTTCAAAGTCTTCAGAAATCCAAAGTCTTCAGTCGAAGAACTTCATTTTTAGGGGTCGACTTTCTCTGTAAATATCAAACTCCTCATAGACTTATAAACCTGTGTACACTCACAAACGCATCAGTCCCTTAACCTATAAGTCTTTAATACACCAAAATCACTAAGGGGCACTAGATGCACTTACAATCTCCCCCTTTTTGGTGATTGATGACAATATAGGCTAAGTTTTCAACGGGGATAATCGTATGAAGTGTAAATGCTGATATTGAGGAATTTGATTGCAAGATATAGAAGAACTCCCCCTGAAGATGTGCATAGTGAGGAATTTGCTTTTGAAGCAATGCCCACTTGAAGAGTATAATCATGGAGATCTCCCCCTATATCTTGTAATTCTTACACACATTTGATATATAATATGAAGAATTTGAAATGCATGATGAAATATGGTGACTGATGTAATTCAGCATGCATGCATTAACATTAAAGAGGAATAAGCATGCAGAAGAACATAGCAAAAGTATCAGGTCACCATAGAGTTTAAGATTACAACTCGATCCAGCAAAGTCATCAGAAGAACGAGAGTTGTAACTTAGAAAAAAACGCCCATATAAGATAGACTCGCTTGAATACTAACTCAATTTTCTCCCCCTTTGTCATCGAACGACCAAAAGGGTGGAAACTGAGGACTAACGCCCCTGAAGAATATCATGCTGATGGAGGAGCGCCAGTGTTGTTAGGGTCTTGAGTCGTTGTAGGGCCTGCTGCAGTGTCGTCCAAGTCTTCATGCTCATCCGTGGCGCGTGATGAAGAATATGAGCTGGCCACCAAGGAAGGAACCTTGAATTTCTTGAATCTCTTCGGTGGAGGTGCAGACCAATCAAAGTCTTCCTTGAAGCCCATTTGCTTCAGATCTTCTTCACCATATAGATGTGACAGAATAGCCCAGGTGCGATCAAACACTTCATGGAGGTAGTAGTGGTTTTTCTTCACTGCATTATGTGTAGAAGTCATGTTGTGAAGAATAGAGCCAAACTGACGCTTAACCCACTTGTGGTTTCGATCCACCTTCTGGTGAAGACTTATCAGTAGTTCACGATCAGTCGGCACACGAGGAGCATCAGCTTGAGGACTTGTCTTGGTAGCATTGGCAGCAGTATCATGAGTGGCAGAGTCATCTTTGGTGGAGTAAGATGCAGCTTTGTGGAACTGACCATCCAATGGACGAGTGCCTTCATCGATAATAGCATGTGCCTTGCCCTTTCCTTCAGATGAGGAATATGTCCGTTTGAGGACTTCAATAGGGGGCAAGTAGCTGCCATGGTTAAGAGTATCAGCCTTGTAGTTGAGTGAAGACCTTGATCTGAGGAATCTCATGATCCATGGAGCATAAGGCTTCAGCTCAAACGGTGAAAGTGCAACATTCGCTAGAGTCCTCATGAAGAAATCATGGTAATTGATAGGAATACCATGCATGATGTTGAAGAGCATATCTTCATCATCCCCACAATTTCTTCATCTGATGAATCATGACCTTTGATTGGACTGATAGTCTTCGTCAGAATGCGATAGATGGTTCTTGGCACATACAGCAAATCCTTCACGAGGAATTTGGTCCTTTGAACTTGTCCAGGCTTCAGCGGCTTCATGAGCACTTGCATATAGTGGTTAGTGAGTTCAGTTTCATCATACAGACAGCGAGCGCCTTCTGGTGGAGGACTGATTGGCAAGGCACGAAGCAATTCAGAGGCTGGTGCCTTGTATTGAGTGTTTTCGGTCATCCAGTCCAACACCCAGGAGTTGATGTCATGTGCTTCACCAGTGATATGCAGTGTTGCATAGAATTGAAGAATTAGCTCTTCATTCCAGTCAACGATGTCAGTGCAAAAGTTAAGGAGACCTGCATCGTGAAGCATACTGAGGACCGGCATGAAGCAAGGCATAGATTCCATGTCCATGTGAGGAATGTGCTCGTGGTCGAAGACTTTGTCCTTGTCAAAGAGAACTAAGGAATAGAAGTTGGCCTGGCTGGCAGTCCAGAAGCGCTTCCTTCTAAGACGAGCATTGTCATATGGGTTAAAATCAGTGAAGAACACACGCTCGCCAAAGAAATCATCAGCCTTGAATTTTGACTTCTTGGAGAAGGGATTCTTTGGCTTGGGTGAGGGGTGTCAGTGATCTGCAGAACCACCTCAGGAATCACAATCTCAGGTTCCTCATGTTGAGGAATTTTAGTTTCTTCTGCAGTTGCAGCCTGGGTCATCACTTCTTCATTCACATTTTCTTCAGCACTAGTGGCTGGAATTTCTTCATGGACAGACGGGGTTGCACGAGGTTCTTCAGATTCCACTTGTACTTCAGTAGCGGCTGGGGACTGAGGAACAGCTTGGAGAGGAGTGAACAACGGAGAGTTGGGATGCTGACTTTCCCAAAATTCATCATTCAGTACTGGTGTGGTACAGCCGATGTCCACATCCTCATCTTCCATTTCTTCAACACCTGCCTCTTCAGCAGTGAACTGAGGCATAGGTGAGGAGATGATTGGGGTTGAAGGGATTCTATCCACTTCAATTTCTTCGTCCAACTGCTCTGTCGAAGCAGCAGAAGGAGTTTCTTCATCGAATTCCTCAAGAATCTCATAGTCTTCACCAAACGGAACAAGGTCCTTTGATGGCATGAAGGAGACATGAACGGCATCAATAGGATTTGCACCTGGACTTGTCAAAGGCTTCATTTTTCATCGTTGCATGCCTTGTAGCCTTGGTCTTCTTCACATCCAGGGCAGATGGAAGGATAGGAGCTGGTGTAGGTGCAGGAGGTGCAGAGGATGTTGGTGCATTTTCTTCAGGTGCAACTGTTGCAGTTGCCCTGACTTGTTCACTTTCCTCAGGCACATCACTAGTGGATGCCCTAGCAATATCTTCATCGGCTGGAATGGAGTCATCAGCCCTGGCACTCTCATTTTCTTCAGTAGCCTGAATGTCATCAGCGGTGCTGGCAAGTTCTTCAGTAGGCTGAGCAGATGCCTCAGCCTGAGTAACTTCAACGTGCACAGGTGGAGCAACACTTGAAGTGAATTTCCTTGTTAGATTGACGAAACGCACCTTGGCGCCCTTCCAATCAACATAGTACTGATTGAAATCATCACTCAATTGCTTGATTTCAGCTTGTACTGCAATGACACGGGTAAGAGTGAGGACATTGTCCTTGAGGTAGTGCTGTTTCTTGTATTGCGCTTTCTTCAGTCGTCGTCCTTCTTCATATTTCCACTTCTCTTCCTCAATGAAGTGAGTCAGCACATGACTTTGACCAGGAGTGAGGTTCATCTCCGGCAAAGGTGTAGTCAGGTCCTTGTGCCATAAGTCAATGAAATCAAGGATCAACATGGGATCCAGAATTAGTGGCACATTGCTGCCTTTGGCTCTAGCAGCCTTGGCTTGTCTGTCCCTGATGATTTC
Source organism: Triticum aestivum (assembly GCF_018294505.1). Classification (NCBI taxonomy): domain Eukaryota; kingdom Viridiplantae; phylum Streptophyta; class Magnoliopsida; order Poales; family Poaceae; genus Triticum; species Triticum aestivum. The sequence continues at coordinate 550,667,533 of NC_057801.1, forward strand.
AGCAAGTTCTTCATCATTAGCCTCATCGTCGTTAGAGGGGATTTGGAAGGCAACCTGCTTCTTGTGAGGACTTGGGCGCAGGCCTCATCCAGCAGTGGCCTTTTTCTTTAGCAGAGATGGACCGGCTGAGGAACTTGGTGCAGCAGTGGAGCTAGAAGATGCTCCTGAGGCAATAGAGATGCCATTTGTTCTTTGGCACGTGGCAAGATGCACAGGTGCCGAAGATTTGGTCGGAGCAGCTGAAGACTTTGTCGGAGGAACTGAGGACTTTGGAGGAGGAGCAGACTGAGGAATTTGCCATGAGGGCTTTGAAGATACTGGCCTTGAGGGCATTTCTGAGGAGCTTGGCCATGAGGGCATTGAAGGAGAAGCACTGGACTTGTGGGCAGGCTTCTTTGGCATAGCCTTCCTGGGCTTACTACCAGAGGCCTCAACAGCGTTAGCAGCAGCAGTAGAATCTTCATTGCATTTCCTCACTACTTCTTTTGCTTGCTTGGTCAATTTGGCCTGGCGCCTTGCCCATTCATCAGCATAGTCCTCACCACGCTTGAGGCTGGTGGGATCCGTCAGTTGGCCAGGTCTCAATGGAGGTCTTGAGCATGGAGGGTTGAGCGCGAATTTCTTCATGTACGTGGGAGTAACATACCTGTACTCCCTCCATTCTCGTGCCCATCTCCTCTCAATCCATTGTATGTGCACCTTGCGCTGATTCTTGTCCTCCTTGCCAAACTTAGCCTCATCAGGAGTCCAGTATCCAGCATAAATGTCCTCAGGGATTTCAAACGCAGTATTGACCTCAGGCCTCTTTCCTCCCTTCTGTGGCCTTTTGTCACTCATTTTCTCCAGCTGAGGAATATGAACAACTGAAGTTTCTGAAGAGGTATGCAACTTTTCTTCGAGGAACGCTGCAAATGAGTTAAGTTGATGAGAACCTAGTGATTCAGCAGCGGACATTTGTACCTGTGAACAGAGTATAGTTGCAAGGAATTTGGAGAGGTCATATGCGTTCTCAGAAGGTTTTTCAAAAAGAATAGGCTTTGATGAATTTGACCAGATGAGTCTTGAAGAATTTCACTAAGAGTTCTTTATCTTAGGTCCTAGAGTTGTACAGATTTGAAAATCCACACAATTGAGGAATCTTGAAGAAAATCATTGCTTAGAGAAATGAATCAAGAGCAGATGACATGTGAGGTGTTTAGTGTGTGAAGATTTGAAGAATAAACACCTTTGAAGATTTTTAAGAAAACACATGAATCAAAGCGGGCAATAAAAGTAACTTTGAATTACCCGAAGTGAAGAACACGACAAACTGGGAAGTGTAGGTGTGAAGTTCGTCAGTTCAGATCTTCCACGCCCTAACTCGGTAGAGGAAGACGGCTACGGCGGCGGTGGAGTGAAGAAATCCGCAACCGGCGCGAGTACGATGGCGACGAGGTCGAGGCAGTGAAGCTCTTCCTCACCGGCGACGATGAAGTAGCGGCGGTGCTAGGGTTTGGGAAGCTCGAGCGGGAGAGAGGTCGAGCGGAGTAAAAGTGAAGTGAGGAAGAGGCAGGGGTATTTATAGCGGTAGTGAAAAACTATGCGCCCGAAGATTTCAGACGAATATGCCCCTGGCCCTTCTCATTCACGTGACATGTGTCACCCACGCACTATAAGGTGGCGATCTTGTAGGATCATGGGTGAATATATAAGTATTTTATCATGGAATGCGGAATGGTCTGAGCGGCAAAGCCGAAAATTCAGATAAGATTTTTTAAGTTTCCGTTCGCAATTTCTTCAGCTGTCAAGGACACAGTGAAGATTTTGAACGAGTTATAAATCAGAACGCACATGAAGAATTTGTGAAAAGATTAAATTGAGTTTAGCATAGAGGGGGAAGGGTCCGATCACATTCACTTAGCGGAAAGAGTCAACTTGAAGAATTAGCAATAAGTGAATTCTGTAGAGGACATAAACTCATATATATATATATATATATATATTCAAATGAAGACAAATGACGGAAATAGTGAATACATTACAACAAAACTGATGAATTTCGAGAAAAAAACTCAAATTGAAGATTTTCAACTTTTGTGGTGGAGTAACCCACCGTATAAGAAAGTTGGCTTCAGACATCGCGTACAATTGTCGTAGGGCTCTGAGAGTCAATTTCCACGTTAATTTCTTCACACTTAGAGGGTTAGTCTTCATTGATTGAAGAAAAATATTACTTCGTGTGTTGCGCAGCTAAGTCATCAAGTCAGCATAAGTGTTATGATGAGTGTCCATTTCAGAGAACATTCGAAGATTCTAGGATATTTAGCTCACATTGCAACTTGCTAAATCTCTTCTCATCCAAGGGCTTAGTGAATATATCGGCCAGCTGATCTTCAGTGCTTGCATGGCAGATGGAGATATCGCCCTTCAACACATGATCACGAAGAAAATGACGACGAATCTGGATGTGCTTTGTCTTCGAGTGCTGAACTGGGTTGCGAGAAATCTTGATAGCGCTCTCATTGTCGCAGTAGAGAGGCACATTCTTCACGTTGATGCCATAGTCCTTGAGTGTTTGCTTCATCCATAGTAATTGAGCACAGCATGATCCAGCAGCAATGTACTCAGCTTCTGCAGTGGAGAGAGATACACAGTTCTGTTTCTTTGAGGACCAACAGACCAAAGATCGTCCGAGGAAATGGCATGTGCCTGATGTTGACTTGCGGTCCACGCGATCGCCGGCATAGTCAGAGTCTGAATATCCAATGATATCAAATGAAGAGCCCTTGGGATACCATAATCCAAGTGTTGGTGTGTGATCTAGATATCGAAGAATATGCTTCACAGCCTTATGCTGTGATTCCTTCGGTGTAGCTTGAAATCGGGCACACATGCAAACACTAAGCATAATATCTGTCCTAGATGCACATAGGTACAATAAAGAGCCAATCATGGAGCGGTATACCTTTTGATCGAAGTCTTGACCATTTCCATTAGTGCATAGATGGCCATTTGTGGGCATTGGAATTTTGACCCCTTTGCAGTCTTCCATGCCGAATTTCCTCAATACATCTTTGACGTATTTCTCCTGAGAATGAATATGCCATTGTGCTGTTGACGAATTTGAAGGCCTAAAAAGAATTTCAATTCTCCCATCATGGACATTTGATATTCTTCACTCATCATATAGGCAAATTCATCACTATAACGTTGGTCAGTACAGCCAAAGATAATATCATCAACATAGATTTGGCACACAAACAGTTCATCATCATAAGATTTTGTGAAAAGAGTTGAGTCGAGTGAACCGGGTTTGAAGCCTTTCTTCATGAAGAATTCCTTCAAAGTATCATACCACACCCGAGGGGCTTGCTTGAGGCCATACAGGGCCTTGTTGAGTCTAAAGACTTTGTCGGGATTCTTTGGATCTTCAAAACCTGGGGGTTGAGCAACATATACTTCTTCCTCAAGCTTACCATTGAGGAATGCACTTTTCACATTCATTTGATATAAGGTGATATTATGATGGTTAGCGTAAGCAAGTAATATGCGAATAGCCTCAAGTCTAGCAACAGGTGCAAAAGTTTCATCGAAATCAATTCCTTCAACCTGTGTGTAGCCTTGAGCTACAAGTTGTGCCTTATTCCTCACCACAAGGCCATTTTCATCTTGCTTGTTGCGGTAGATCCACTTTGTGCCAATGACGTTGTGCTTGCAAGGATCTGGACGTTTGACCAGTTCCCAGACGTTGTTGAGCTTGAATTGATGCAATTCTTCTTGCATAGCCTGAATCCACTCAGGCTCCAGAAATGCTTCATCAACCTTAGTGGGCTCTGAGATAGAGACAAAAGCAAAGTGCCCACAAAAGTTAGATAAATGTGAAGATTTTGAGCGAGTGAGAGGACCTGGTGCTTCAATGTCATCAATGATCTTCTCAATTTGCACTTCGTTAGCAATGTGAGGATGAGTGGGTTGTCTTCGAGGAATTTGATCAGCATTCCCTTCAGGGGCATTTTCTTCAGCACCATTTTCTTTAGGTGCGCCAGCCCGGTGATCATCACGATCTGGAATGAATTCTTCAGCAGATTCCTTGGTAGGAATGACATCCTTAGTAGCCTTGAACTTGATAGAATCCTCAGGTGATGGTTCATCTATCACAGAAGGTAGGTGCTCTCTTTGCGAGCCATTAGTTTCATTGAACCGCACATCTATAGTTTCAACAACTTTGTGAAGAACGCTGTTGAAGACTCTGTAGGTGTGCGAGTCCTTTCCATAACCAAGCATAAAACCTTCATGTGCTTTCGATGAGAATTTGGAAGTGTGATGAGGATCTCTAATCCAACATTTAGCACCGAAGACTATGAAATAACTCACATTGGGCTTTTTGTCAGTGAGGAGTTCATACACAGTTTTCTTGAAGAATTTGTGAAGATATACCCTGTTGATGACGTGGCACGCAGTATCAATTGCCTCAATCCAGAAGCGACGAGGCGTCTTGTATTCATCAAGCATAGTGCGAGCCATAGCAAGGATTCTGTTCTTGCACTCCACGATGCCATTCTGCTGGGAGTATAAGGAGCAGATAACTCATGAGTAATACCAAGTTCATCAAGATAGCCATCAAGACCGGAATTCTTGAACTCGGTCCCATTGTCAGTTCTGATGTGCTCGATCTTCACACCAAAGTTGGTTGAAGCCCTCGAGGAAAATCGTTTGAAGACTTCCTGCACTTCATGTTTCTAAGTGACAATGTGCACCCATGTGTAACGAGAATAATCATCAACAATGAGATGCATCATTCAGAATTGCAGAATAGTGGTTAGGACCAAAGAGATCCATGTGAAGCAATTCAAATGGTCGAGTGGTAGTCATGACAGTCTTCGCTGGATGCTTGGCCTTTGTCATCTTTCCAGCTTCACAAGCTCCGCATAAGTGATCCTTGAGGAATTTGACATTCTCAATTCCAATGACATGCTTCTCCTTCGCAAGCGTGTGCAGATTCCTCATGCCAGCATGACCAAGTCGTCTGTCGGGGGTCGGGTGCGACATATGCCAAAGGATGGCTTATCATGGTGGGAGCGAGTAGAACGTCGCCGGTGCCAGGAAACGGGATTAGGCGAAGGCATGCACGCCGGCGAATCTTACCCAGCTCCGGGGCTCTCCGGGGAGATAACACCCCTACTGCTGCTCTGCTGGGTCTCCGCATGATCACTAAGGCGTAGTGACTACAAGGTTGCTCCTAGAGCTGTATTCAGGAGGTAGAAGGAGGCAAGGCTAGCTCTCTTCCTCCTATATGATCTGGTCTAAGGCTAATGGGTGCGAACCCTTTGCATGGGTGCCCCGGGGGGTTTATATAGGCCTACCCCCTGGGGGTACAATGGTAATCTGGCTGGGCGCGGGTCCCAGCCGTCTGTCTCACAGGCCGCCATCTTCTCCGCCGACTGCTGGGGCCCACCGGCTTGCGGGCCCCGCCGGCGAGTCCGGTACTGTAGTCGTGATTCTGATGACACAGGCTTGGTCACTGGGTCATGGTAACAGTGCCGCCGTCTATCGGGCAATCACTGTTGTTACTTCCCGTCTTCTCTGGTTGATGGTGCGTGGGACCCGTGGGAGAGGCCGGCCGACTCTGGAGAGCCGACTCCCACGGGGCCGCCTTCGGGGCGTATCCGCCGTCTTCTATGCTCTCACTGACTGGCAGGTCCGCCGTCTTCGAGCCGTACAGGTAGTTCATCGTGCCCACAGTGCGCCGCACACTGTGGCCGATGTCAGGGCTGGCATGGCAACAGTGCCGGGCCATGCCAGAGATCTCCAGCGGTATGGCACACTGTAGCCATGTTGGCCCCTCGCAAGCAGGAGGTGACGGCCACGCCGTGGTCATACCCGCCTCGCCTATCGCGATGAGTGTAGAGTCGTGGGCCGACTCTCCATAGCCGGCTCCTCCAGAAGTCGCCGGCCATGAGTAGGCTCATCTGGGAGTCGCTATCTGAGACTCAGCTCATCTGGGAGTCACCATCTGAGACTCAGCTCATCTGGGAGTCGCCATCTGAGACTCGGCTCATCTGGGAGTCGCCATCTGAGACTCAGCTCATCTGGGAGTCGCCATCTGAGACTCAGCTCATCTGGGAGTCGCCATCTGAGACTCAGCTCATCTAGGAGTCGCCATCTGAGACTCGGCTCATCTGGGAGTCACCATCTGAGACTCGGCTTTGAGGGGTGCGGCCTGCCCCGATGTCTTGAAAGGCTCTGGGGTTTGGGTTAGCATACCCGTGGCCCATTACTCCGATAGTAGTCCCCGAAGCTGGTGAGGCTCTGAGAGTGACTCGCTGGGGGGGCTCAACAGTTTTATTCTTCCGGGGTTGGAATCTGGGCTTCGCTTGCCATTTTACTCTGGGCCGACTATTCGAAGTCGGATTCGTAGAGGGCCATCCTGCTTTGTGGAGAGCTCGAAAGTCATAGCGGGAGACCAGGTGGCGTGCCTGATACGCTTCCCTGCTGCCGCCCACCACGGCCCTATCACGCGACACCACGCGGCGGGGAGAGTCTGCTGGCCCACGCGCGCGACGGGATGGGCCGTCAGGCGGGGCCCGCCACTACCGCGCCTCGGCACGCGAACGGATCCGCTGCGGCTGTGCGAACGGTTGGACTACCCACATCGTTACTACGCGCAGTAACTTCGTGGGGTAAATCGTGGGGCGGTGTGGGGCTCTGAGCGCAGTTAATCCCACGCCCGCCCCCTCGGCTTCTCAGCCTCCAAGGCTATAAGTAGGGGGGAGTGGAGCGGCATAGCACGCGCGCCCATCTCCCCCGATCCCCGCTTCCTCTCGTCTCCTCTCTCCTTCTTCTTGCCGCCGGCGAGCAGAACCACACCGCACTAGCCAGTGATGAGCTCTTCCTCCGCCGCCGCGGCTCCGGCCGTGCGTTCCGGCGCGTGGGATGGCTCGATGGTCGACGACGACCTCATTGAATTCCTCCGCAAGACGCGCCGCCTCCCCGGCGCACACCTCGTGCGAGCCTGCACCGCGCCGGCGAGGGAGATATTGCCGGCGCCGGAGGAGGGCGAGCGGGTCATCTTCCGCTCGCACCTCATGCGTGGCCTGGGGCTGCCGGCGAGCGGCTTCTTCCGCTCCTTCTTGGAGTTTCACGGCCTCCAGCCGCACCACCTCACCCCGAATACGGCGGTGCTGCTGTCCGCCTTCGCCACTCTGTGCGAAGGTTTCCTTGGCGTTCTCCCCACCATCGAGCTGTGGGGAGAATTCTTCTCATCTAAGCTCGGCACGCACGTCGCCGGCGTGCCGGCTCAGTGCGGTGCCTTCATCGCGATGCGGCGCTCGACGGCCGACAACCCCTTCCCTTCCATCTCGTTGATCAAGTCGGTGAAGATGTGACAGCGCTCGTACTTCTACGTGAAGAACATCGCCTCCGACGGCGACTGGGTTAATCTGCCGCCTTATGAAGCCGGCGCCCCAGCTGGGAGGCTCCCCAGCTGGTCTCATCGAGTCAAGACGCTGACTCCTGCCAGAGCCGCCGCCGTAGCGCGACTCCGAGTCTTGACGCAGTCGGAGGGCCTCGTCGGGGCCGACTTGCTGGCCGCCTTCGTGGCACGCCGAGTCCTCCCGCTCCAGGGCCGGCCTCACCTGATCTGTCAGATGAGTGGCCACCGAGACCCAAGTCGGATGAGCACCAAGGAGATGCCCCGCGCAGAGGTGGCAAACATGGTGAACCATATCGCGAACTGCGAGTTCGGGGAGGACTGGCAGTTCGGCAAGGAGCCGTACTCGCGTGCCAACCCTCCTCCAGCGGTAAGTCGTATCTCCTTATTGCTTTATCTTCTTTATGGCCGAATCCGGTTTCTGATTTTCATTGGTTTCTTCTGAGCTAGAACCCCCTTATGCCGCCTGCAGCCGGTGTCGCGAGACTGCCCCGCGAGTTCGTCCCCGACCGTGCGGAAAGCGACGTCGACGACCCCGACTTGGGGGTGGCGGCGATGGAAGCCGACGTCGAAGGTGGAGGAGGAGGAGCGGGAAGCGGCCTCAGGCTCTCGGCCACCTTCACCGACTGGCCTGAGGATGACGCCGAAGGGGAAGTCGTCCCGCGCCATCAGCTAAGGGTCGGCCCCTCGGGCGCAGGTTCCTCTGCCGGATCGGCTGGCCAAGGCGGCGCGAAGAGGCGTCTCGCTGGGCCGAGTGCGCCCGGCGGCAAGTTGAAGAAGTTCAAGGGGGCGGCCGCCGCAACCAAGAGGGAGGAGGCGGCCGCGAAGGCCAACCGCTTCCATAGGGAAGTGAGAAGGTCGTCGATAGTCTCTGCGTAAGTTTTTTTTTGCTTTTGTCTTTATTTTTCTCCGGTGAATCTTGTCCGAGTCTTCTTTTACACTCCTCCCCTTCTTCCTCGGGGCCCCCCTTTCCCTTAAGAGAGTCGCCGTCCCCTCCGTCATGGGGTCGGCAGAGACGTCCGCCAATACTCCGCGGGTCGACCCCGCCGCCGACCTCCGGGAGGCGACGGAGCAAAACGCGCGGGAGAAGCGCGACGAGGAGGAGGCCGACCGCCTGGAGAAGGCGGAGTCCGAGGAGGCGGCTGCCTCCGCCCAGAAGAAGCTGGAGGACGCTGAAGCCGCCCTTGCGGCGAGACAGCAAGCTGAGGAGGCCGCACGTCGCCAATCGGCGTTGTTCGTCCCCCCACTGTCCTCCGCACCGCCGCCTCCGGAATTCACGGGGCAGACCGGAGAAGCCGGCGCCGAGAACCCCGTCGTGAAGAAGGAGAGTGGCGAGACCTCCATGTTGGATATGCTAGTGCTGCCGCCTCCGCCTCCACCACCGTCTGGGAGAGCCTACGGCAAACAGCCGGCAGGCCCGCCGGTGCCGCCGACTGAGGATGAGGCGAGGCTACTTCTTCAGGTTGCCTCGCCAGTGCGCCGCCGCCTCGAGAAGGCGACTTCGGCGCCGCGGCCCTTGGAGGTCGGAGCCGCCAGCTCGGGCATCCCAGACACCGAGGCGACGAGTGCCGCGCCCGTTGGGTGGGTGCGCGGAGGCGGCACGGGCCCGCTGAACCAGGCGCTTCTGGATGTCCAAGCGAAGCTTCAAGCCGAAGGCGATGCCCTCCAGATCTGCACCAAGGCGCATCTAGCGTCGCGAGCGGCCATCCGGGTATGTTTTCCTCTTTGATTCTTGTTTTTCTTGCTCTTCTCTGTGGGGGCGCGCCAGCCCACCCACTGGGTGTAGTCCCCAAGTTTCGGGCCGGCTGCTGAGCAGGCGGCTCGGAACTCCCTCTGGTGAGTTCCAAGTACTTATTTTGTCTGAAACCTTTGTTTGCAGGAGTATCACAACCTCCGCGCCACTGCCTTCAACCGCAATGTTGAGGAGTTGAGTAAGCGGACTGCTGACTTGACGGAAAGCCGGAGTAAGTTCTTTTCCTCTTCTTCACGGGGGCACGCTGGCGCACCCGCGGGCTATAGTCCCCGAGATTCGGGCCGACTGCTGAGCAGTCAGGCCGGATCTTCCCGGCGATCTTCCTTTTTGATGACTTCGACGTCTCCTTTCTTGTTCTTCTTTCTTCGCGGGGGTGCGCTGGCGCACCTGCGGGCTGTAGTCCCCGAGATTCAGGCCGACTGCTGAGCAGTCGGGCCGGATCTTCCCGGCGATCTTCTTTGCTAACGACTTATTTGTCTCTTTCTTTCGCTCTTCAGGGGCCAACGCTACTCTTCAGGAGCAGCTGGGTGAAATTAACACCGCCTTGCGTGTCAAGGGGGAGGAGTGCAGCAAGCTCGCTGCGGAGCGCGATCTGCTTACTGCGCAGCTGGCCGAGCAGAAGGAGTTGCTCAAGAAGATGTAGGACGAGGCCGAGAAGAAGGAGGCTGCTCTTCTGGCCGAGTTCGAGAGCGAGCGCTCCTCCTAGACCGACAAGGAGGCGATGCTGACCTCCGGCTTCCACGAGATCGAGGATATCATCGATGGTGAGCTTTCTTTCTTTGAGTTTCCGACTATGTGTCAGGCTGACTTCTGATTTTTTTGACTTGCTTCTCTTTTTTTTGGCAGACTTCTTCCCTGGCCACTCGCAGGCAGTCCCTCTGGCCATCGAGGCTGATCATGAGGCGCGGTGGGCAAGCGGCGAGGCGATTGCCGCCAATGCTCCCCTGACTGTCGATGAGCAGCTTCTGAGCATCGAGGCCCGTCTTCGTCCGACCCACCGGCTGATGTGCCGCCTTCAGCATGCCGGCGCCCAGGCAGTTGCCTCCCTGTGGCCAGACATGCCGGCTCTGTGCACCGCCAGCCGGACTGCCGACTGGCTGGAGGTCGCAGTCGGCCGTCTTGAGGCCTGGAAGGGTTCCTCGGCCCGGGCCAGAGCACGCCGGGCCTTGGAATTCGTCAAGGCATGGTATCCGGGGCTGGACCTGGACCGTCTAGCCGCGTTCCGGTCAGAGGCCCAGGCCGAGGTGGAGGCTGTGGAGGGCGCCCTTGTCGAGCGTGCAGCGGCCATCGCCGACTACACGGACACCAGTGTCTTCGTCCCCCAGCGGGCTGAAGGCGGCGAGGAGGTGCCGCCAGAGTGGTTCGGGATGAACTCGGAACATGGCGAGGACTCGGCAGAGGTGATTGACTCCAGCATCGAGGAAGAAGGCAAGGCGGAGGACGAAGGCGAGACAGAGGTGCCAGAAGGCGGAGCGGGCGACCAGCCTCAGCTCGACCTCGCCTCTAGCAACGAGCCGCGTCCGATCGGGCCGACTGCCGCTGGCGGCGATCAAGCCGAGACTGCCCAGCCAACTCCCCCGGTGCCTGACACCGCCGTCTCCTCCGACCCTCCGAACCCGTCTGCTGCTCCCTAGGCTGCCTTCTGGCTTTATTTATCTGTTCTAGAAAGTCTTTGATGAACTTGTTAGTTTGTACAATTCCACCCTCGGGGTGTATTTTGAACTTTTGTCTGAAGATTCAGCCAATGGGCCTATGCTTATGTAAATATTAATCCGAGTTCTATCTTTCCTTGCTCATTGCTCCTTTGGCTTTTCCCTTTGCCGCCTTCCCCTAGTTGCCGCTTTGCCAGCCGGCTAACCACTCTGTGGACTGCCGCTGGGCCAAATGCCTGGCTACTTTGGGGAAAGCAAGTACTTGCCTTTCTTTGGAGTTTATTTAACAAGTTGGATAGAAAGCAGTAAGCCAAATATTCGTGAGTCGGCTTGTAAAAAGGGGGCTGGAAGCCGGCTTAGGCTATGTTGATGTTTTAGGTCCTTAGCCATTTTTCGTGTGGACGCCCATTCATCCTTACTCCTGCCTACCAGTCAGTCGCTCTGCGAGCTGCGGCTTCTGGAAGGAGACGGCTTAGGCGCCGCACACTACTTGTCCGACTTCAGGAAACATTTCATAGTGCCAGACGGCGAGTCCCCGGGCCGACTAGTTGAGCCCGGCGCCAAGCGGCGTAGCAAGAAATAGCATACTTGAAGGCATAATTCTTATCATACAGATAATCAAAAGGGGCAGTCTCCGAGCTCGTCTCGGGGGGCCCGAAGTCTCGATACTTTAATACAAAGGGGTAGCGTGATACATACTGAATCAGCTGTAAAATCTTCGAAGGAGGTTTGCATTCCATGGTCGTTCCGACTCTTTGCCGGAGTCGTCTCTCTTGTGTGCTCGGGGCTTCTCAGCGTCGATCAGGTAGTAGGAGTCATTGCCCAACACCTTGCTGACAATAAAGGGGCCTTCCCAAGGTGCCGACAGCTTGTGCTGGCCGGCTGTTCGCTGGATCAGTCGGAGCACAAGGTCGCCCTCTTGGAAAGATCTTGGCTTGACCTTCCTGTTGTAATATCGGCGCAGGCTCTGCTGGTAGATGCCGGACCGAATGAGTGGCAACAGCCGGCCCTCTTCCAGCAGATCGACGCCGTCTTGACGTGCTTCTTCTGCTTCCTCCTCGGTGTACATGGTGACTCGCGGGGAGTCGAATTCTATGTCCGTCGGGATGACGACTTCAGCACCGTAGACGAGGAAGAAAGGCGTGAAGCCAGTTGACTTGTTTGGAGTCGTGCGCAGACTCCAGAGGACGGCTGGCTGCTCCTCAAGCCAACAGCCGGCCGAACGCTCCAGTGGTTCAACTAGGCGGGGCTTGATGCCGGATAGGATGAGGCCGTTGGCTCGCTCTACCTGGCCGTTTGACTGTGGATGGGCGATGGACTCTAAGTCTAGTCGGATGCCCTGCGTTGCGCAGAAACGTGCCAAGGCTCCTTTGGCAAAATTTGTGCCATTGTCGGTGATGATGCTATGTGATATGCCGTGCCGAGTCGTAATGTTGGCGATGAAGGTTACTACAGTCAGACCATTCAACTTCTTGATGGGTTTTGCTTCTATCCACTTGGTGAACTTGTCCACCGCGACAAGTAGGTGAGTTAGGCCGCCTCGTGCCGTCTTGAATGGTCCCACCATGTCCAGGCCCCAAACCGCAAAGGGCCAGGTGATGGGAATGGTCTTGAGCACCGAAGCCGGCTGGAGCGGCTTGGAACGGAACATCTGGCACCCTTTGTAGTTTTGGACTAATTCCTTGGCCTCCTCCAGGGCAGTCGGCCAGAAGAAGCCGTGTCGGAAGGCTTTGGCGACAAGTGCCCTTGAAGCCGCATGATGGCCACACTCGCCTTCATGAATGTCTCTCGGGATTGCTTGGCCTTGTTCTGCCTCGACACAGCGTTGGTAGACACCAGTGACACTGCGCCTGACCAGCTCTCTGTTGACTATGGTATAGGCTGCCGGTCAGCGTTGCACTTGCCGAGCCAGGATTTCATCAGCTGGCAGCTCTCTGTTTACTAGGAACTTGAGGATGGGTTGGGCCCATGAAGGTGCTGCTATTTCTTCGATTGCCACTATTGCGACTTGGACAAGGGTGGCTGGGCTGGGAGGCGGCGGGCTGGGATCCGCGGCCGCTTGCTGGGACAGTGAAGTCCCCGGGCCGACTGGAGCAGTCCCCGGGCCGAGTTCTGAAGTCTTCGGGCTGGCTGTCGCAGTCCCCGGGCCGGGGACTGAAGTCCCCGGGCCAACTGCGACCGCGGTACTTTTGGAACCATCTGTAAGGATTTTTGTGCCGTCTGTTGGTGCTCTTGAGTCGGATCCGACTTCTTCGGGGGGGGGGGCTAGCACAAAAATGGAGTCTGATTCTGGCGAAGGCTTGATAGACGGCTTGAGGAGGCGCTGAAGGGCGACGCCGGATGGTATTGTTTGACGGGTGGAGCCGACTCGTGCCAGGGCGTCCGCTTGGTCATTGTCATTTCTTGGAATGTGAAGGAATTCACACCCCTCGAAATATCCGCTGAGCTACTGCACCAGGAAGCGGTAGCTCACCATGTTTGCATCTTTGGCGTCCCAGTCGCCAGATGACTGCTGGACCACCAAATCGGAATCGCCGTAGCACAGGATCCGGCGGATGCCGAGTTCTTTGGCAAGCCGGAGCCCGTGAACGAGCGCCTCGTATTCGGCAACGTTGTTGGAGGCGGCGAAGTGGATCTGCAGTGCGTACTTGAGTTTGTCGCCTTTGGGGGAGGTGAGGACGACGCCGGCTCCCAGGCCGGTGCGCATCTTGGAGCCATCGAAATGCATTCGCCAATGGATGGAGTCGGGTGCTGGCGGCAGGTACTGTCTGCCGGGTTCAGCTTGATCTGGTGATATCCTGAATATGCATCTAAGAAGCTCAATAGCTCGCATCCGGCTGTGGAGTCTATCACCTGGTCAATTCTTGGCAGAGCAAATGGATCTTTGGGGCAAGCTTTGTTGAGGCTTGTGTAGTCGATACACATCCGCCACTGCTTGTTCTTCTTCAACACTAGGACCGGGTTCGCCAGCCATTCTGGAAAGAATACCTCCATAATGAAGCCGGCCACTAGGAGTCGGGCTATCTCTTCTCCAACAACTCTTCTTTTCTCTTCTGGCAGGTGGCGCAAGGGCTGCCTGACGGGCTTCACATCAGATCGGACATGTAACTTGTGCTCGGCGAATTCCGGCGGTACACCTGGCATGTCTTTAGGGGACCATGCGAAGATGTCTCGATTCTCACGGAGGAAATCGACGAGCTCGCCTTCCTATTTGCTGTCTAGGTTTGCACCTATGACAGCGTGCCTCTCCGGGTGCTCCGGGTCCAAAGGTATCCTCTTTGTTTCTTTAGCCGGCTTGAACGAACCCTCAGCTTCCGACTCCTTGGGGTCGGGCGACATCTCTGGCTGCTTGCCGGCCATTGCCACAACCCGATCAAGGAGCCGCCTCTCAGCTGCGATCACCAGGGACTCGGCCAGCCGACTACTCTTGGCCGCGCAGGCGGACGACTTCCTGTAGTCGCCGGCCACGGTCAGAATACCCTTTGAACTTGGCATCTTCATCTTGAGGTAAGCGTAGTGGGGGACCGCCATGAACTTGGCCAGAGCAGGTCGGCCAAGCAATGCTTGGTATGGGCTTTCAAGGTCTACCACTTCAAACCAAACTGGCTCTCGGCGAAAATGATCTTTGTCTCCGAAGAGGGCATCTATCTGGATCTTGCCGATTGGGAAGCAAGAGAGGCCAGGTACAATGCCGTGGAAAACATATCGGCTGCTTTGAAGCTGTTTCTGCTTGATTCCTAATTTCTCCATGGTATCCTTGTACAGGATGTTGATGCTGCTGCCTCCGTCTATCAGCACTCGCGAGAAGCGAGCGGCCCGCCTATCAGTGGCCAAGGTAGCGCTCAGAACCAAGGCGTAGGAGCCTGGATTCGGCATCACCTCTGGGTGATCAGCTCTGCTCCAACTGATAGGCTTCTCGGACCAATGCATGAACTCCGGAGTATCTGATGCTACTGCATTTACTTCTTGCTGCTGCAACCGTCTGCTGCATCGATCATTAGTCATACTGGTGAACACCACATAAGCTCCGTGTTCTTCGGGGTATTCATCTTGTACGGCGCCGACTGGCCTGGCCGCCGGCTGCTGGGGCGGCTGTGGAGGCGGCGGCCCAGCAGGCGGAGGAGGAAGGAGGCCATCTCCCTTGGTGATTCTGGTGAGCCAGTGGCATTTCCGGGTGGTATAGTTTGACGGCTTCGCGCCGCTGTGGAACTTGCAGGGACCATCCAAAGTCTGCTCATAAGAGAAGGCCGGCAAGCAGTTGGACTTGCCACCTTTCTGTCGCTTCGCCGGAGGCTGCCCCTCAGGCTGTTGGTCTTCGACTGTCGCAACCTGCCGACTGCTGGAAGTCGGCTGTGGGGCCTTGCGCTTGTGATCACTCTGCTGCTGTCGCCGACTGGTGTCTTCAGCCGGAGTTCTGGGAGCTTGAGGGGCCACTTTGCCAGTCGCACTAACTTGAATCTCTGTCTTCATGGAGGAGTCGGCCGTAGCATACTTGTCTGCTATGACCAGCAACTCGTCGAGGGTCTCTAGCTCGTCGCAGAGGAGCCTGTGCTTGAGGAGGGTGCCTTCTCTGCACCCGGCGGTGAAGTACTCGATAGCCTTCACCTCATGCACGCCCTCGCAGGAGTTCCGAAGCTCGCCCCATCGCGTGAGGTAGTCGCGAGTCGACTCGTCTTGGCCTTGCACGCACAAGGAGAGCTGGCGCGGCTTGGGGGTCGCTTGTACGTGCTTGTGAAGTTGCGGATGAAAGCCTCGGTGAAGTCGACCCAACTGTTGATACTGCGGGGCTTCAAACTATTCAACCATGTCCAGGTCGTACCCTGGAGCATGAGCAGAACGTACTTCACGGCAACGCGCTTGTTGCCGTTCGCTATGTTGACGGCCGTGGAGTAGTGAACTAGCCAATCTTCTGGCTTCATGGAGCCGGTGTACTTGGGCGTGTCTCGGGGGAGCGTGAACCCTTTGGGAAAGGGCTCGTCTCGAATGCGGGGCCCGAAGCGGGGCGGGCCCAGCTCATCTTCTTCTTCCAGCGCCAGGGATCGGTGGAGTCGGTCGATCTGGAGGCGGGCGTCGTTCTCTCCGACTCCCCCTCGACGGCCGAGGCCGTCACCGAGAGTCGGATGCTCAACGGGCGGCGGGGAGACTCGTCTTTCTCTTCATGGTGGAGGAGGCAGGTAGTCGCCCTGCCGTTCCATTGCTCTTGGGCGGCCGTCTTGGTCGCGCTCGATGGTGATGCGAGTCCGACTGTGGCTGACAGCCAGATCCTTTTCTCTCCTTCCACGGGCTCCGCCAGTCGGCGTCTGAGACGTCGCACCTTGATCTCGGCGAGGAGGTAGGTTGTCATTTTGTCATTGCGGCGCCTCCGTGCGGCAACCGGCTTCGTTCTGTGCGGCAGCCGCTTTGAGGAGTCCTTGGACTCGCTCGGTCATCAAGCGGCGCTCTTCGCCTTCGAAGTTGTCTAGTTCGTCTGCTGCAGCCTGGGCGGCGCGGATGTTCTCCGCAGGCGTGGCATATATGGGGTGGTCGGCCCCAAACAGGTTGGCGATGGCCACGCCGCGTTGTCGGACCGCGCCTAGGCGGCTAGGCCCAGTCGGCGCTGGCGAGCCGCCCACGGCGCGATCCATCTCACGTTGGTAGGCCTCCGACAAGCGTCTCATGCTTGCCAGCTTCTTCGCGCCTTCGACGAGCTGAAGGTGGCGTGCCTCCAGCGTCTCGGTGTTAGCGTCCTCCAGAATGGGTGCCGTCAGGTCTCGCAGAGCCGCGTCGAGCGGGTCATGGGCTCCTTCACCGGAGCGCTCGCCATGACTAATAACGAGCACCTCCGTGACGGTGCTTTTGCTGCTCTCCTCACGAGGGAGTGGCTCGTCGTAGATCACCACATTGGAGGGGAACGTGTCGAGCGACACGCTGTCGGAGTCGACCAGCATCGGGTCGGTGGAGCCTACGGACTCCAAGTCCACGGCAGGCTCGCCGGAGACGTGGAGATGGTCGAGGAGGCCCGCGAGGAGGCTTTCGGGGCCGCCCATGCCCGCATCGGATGCAGGCTCGTCGGAGATGCTAACCTCGCCGAGAAGGTCAGCAAGGCGGCTCGCCGCGCAGGCGTCGTTGACGCTTTGCAGCGCATCAGGGCAAGCGCCATCGGGCGTGCCGGGCTGGCTACGCTCGCGGGGGAGGAAAAGGGTTCCCGTCCAAAGCAGGTCTCCGGACGACGGTGCACCTCGCCCCACGGTGGGCACCAAATGTCGGGGGTTGGGTGCGACATATGCCAAAGGATGGCTTATCATGGTGGGAGCGAGTAGAACGTCGCCGGTGCCAGGAAACGGAATTAGGCGAAGGCATGCACGCCGGTGAATCTTACCCAGCTTCGGGGCTCTCCGAGGAGATAACACCCCTACTGCTGCTCTGCGGGGTTTCCGCATGATCACTAAGGCGTAGTGACTACAAGGTTGCTCCTAGAGCTGTATTCAGGAGGTAGAAGGAGGCAAGGCTAGCTATCTTCCTCCTATATGATCTGGTCTAAGGCTAATGGGTGCGAACCCTTTGCATGGGTGCCCCGGGGGGTTTATATAGGCCTACCCCTGGGGGTACAATGGTAATCTGGCTGGGCGCGGGTCCCAGCCGTCAGTCTCACAGGCCGCCGACTGCTGGGGCCCGTCGGCTTGCGGGCCCCGCCGGCGAGTCCGGTACTGTAGCCGTGATTCTGATGACGCAGGCTTGGTCACTGGGTCGTGGTAACAGTGCCGCCGTCTATCGGGCGATCACTGTCGTTACTTCCCGTCTTGTCTGGTTGATGGTGTGTGGGACCCGTGGGAGAGTCCGGCCGACTCTGGGAGCCGACTCCCACGGGGCCGCCTTCGGGGCGTATCCGCCGTCTTCTATGCTCTCATTGACTGGCGGGTCCGCGGTCTCCGAGCCGTACAAGTAGGTCATCGTGGCCACAGTGCGCCACACACTGTGGCCGAGGTCAGGGCTGGCATGGCAACAGTGCCGGGCCATGCCGGTGATCTCCAGCGGTACGGCACACTGTATCCATGCTGGCCCCTCGCAAGCAGGAGGTGACGGCCACACCGTGGTCGTACCCGCCTCGCCTATCGCGATGAGTGTAGAGTCGTGGGCCGACTCTCCATAGCCGGCTCCTCCGGAAGTCGCCGGCCATGAGTCGGCTCATCTGGGAGTCTCTATCTAAGACTTAGCTCATCTGGGAGTCGCCATCTGAGACTCAGCTCATCTGGGAGTCGCCATCTGAGACTCAGCTCATCTGGGAGTCGCCATCTGAGACTCAGCTCATCTAGGAGTCGCCATATGAGACTCGGCTCATCTGGGAGTCGCCATCTGAGACTCGGCTTTGAGGGGCGCGGCCTGCCCCGATGTCTTGAAAGGCTCTGGGGTTCAGGTTAGCCTACCTGTGGCCCATTACTCCGACATTGTCGATGCCATAGCCAGCCTTTTGAAGCTTTTGCAAGTAAGCACACGGCTGGTTGTGGTCCTGTAGAGAAATTAACAATATACAGATCTCCTCTCCTAAAGCCTTCGAAGACTTTGGAATGGTCAACTTCCATGATCACAACACAACGATATCTTCCAAAGACAACAACCATATCGAGATCACAAAGCATTGAGATAGACATGAGGTTGTATCCTAAGGACTCAACAAGCATGACTTTGTCCATGTGACGATCCTTTGAGATTGCAACCTTACCTGGACCCAATACCTGACTTTTGCCTTTGTCAGCGAAGATGATATGCTTCAGATGTGATGGTGATAAAGGATCATCCATCAATAGATTCTTGTCACCCGTCATGTGATTTGTACATCCACTATCGAGGACCCACTCGTTTGCTTTGGGTTGATCATCCTGCAGATGAATTAGTGCAACTTACGAAGTCATATACTTCATCAGTGAAGAATATGACATCAATATCATCAGATCAATTTCATCAAGCAATAGCACAGATAATTCAGTATGAGGACGTGAGAAATGAAAATTCATTTCTTCATGACTAGCCTGCGTCCTTTCAGGCACTGTTCAGGTCTCCAGCAAATTCTTCAGTCGTATTGAGTGCGACTAGAGACCTGACCCTGCATAAGAGATTAGTTCTTTTTCTTCACCACCCACATATGAAGGGGTGGCAAAGAATTCATCACTCTGCGAGCACCATATGAGAAAGGTGGCATGGACGCCAGTCCACTTTGTTTCACATAAGAGGGGTTAGGGTAAGCATATGAATAAGCAGAGAAATTCTTCGAGGACTTATGAACATAATGATTTGAAGAATAATGCACATATTCATAGCCCTTAGCTCTACCCTGTGAAACAGAAGGGTTAGCACGATGATGATCATATGAGGACTTTGATCCATTTGAGGAATTTGATCCACGTGAGGAATTTGGTCCACTTGAGGACTTGGATCCATATGAAGAATTTGGTTCATATGAAGAAGTTGATCTGGGGTTCCTATTCTTCATAGGTGGTGTCATGAGGACATTCACTTGAAGACTTTCAAGGCAACTTTTGGGAACCCAGATTTTCTTCATAGGGGAACCATTCCTACAGTTAGTCCCAACATATCTAGCAAATACTTCACCATTCTGATTTTCGAATAGTTTATAGTTAGAGTCAAATGACTCATCAGAAGAATGAGGAGATTCACATGTAAAGCCAGATAAGTTGGATGGATCAACTGGAGGTCCCTTTGCAGCAACCCATGAGGTTTTGGGGTACTGGTCGAGCTTCCAATATGTTCCATCAGCATTGAGTTTCCTCTCAAAGGCAATACCCTCTTTCCTAGGGTTCCTGTCAAGGATCTGCTTTTTAAGCACATCACAAAGAATCTGATGCCCTTTGAGGCTTTTGTACATGCCTGTCATGTACAATTCCTTCAGCCCTGCATCATTAGTAGTACTAGCAATGTCCTCAGATGAGGAATTAGTGATAGCAGAGACAGGTGAAGAATTTGTAACATTTGAAGCATTTGAACATTCAAGTGAAGAATTAGCAGATTCACGTTCTATGCACTTCAGACATGGAGGAACAAATACTTCCTGAGTAGCACTGATTTGTTGAGCAAGTAATGAATCGCGCTCCTTCTGAAGATCTTCATAAATCACTCTTAGCTTCTCAAGATCTTGCTTTCTTTGAAGAAATTCATAAGAAAGCTTCTCGTGATCAGATAAGAGAGTGTTATGATGACTTTGAAGGTTGTCAAACTTAGACTGAAGTCTCTGAAGATTTTCAGTTAAGTCTTTAGTGCGGTCCATTTCATCACCCAACATATCATCACTTTTGTCTAGCATGTTTTGAAGCTTTTCAATAGACTTTTGTTGTTTCACAGCAATCTTAGCAAGTTTAGAGTAGCTGGGCTTAAGATTTTCATCAGATTCATCCTCACTTGATTCAGAGGAGGGGTATTTAGTTACCTTGGCACCCTTTGCCATGAAGCAATAGGTGGGAGCGTAGTCATCATTGCCTTCATCAGCATTGTTGGTGTTGCCATTTTCTTCAGAGTTAAAGATAGACTTGCTGACAAATGCGGTAGCAAGAGCTAGACTTGCCACACCAAACTCAGACTCCTCGGATGCCTCCTCTTCCTCATGATCCTCAGATTCAGCCTCAGAATCCATTTCCTTGCCAATGAATGCCCGAGCCTTCTTGGAGCTGCTCTTCTTGTGAGATGAAGACTTCGAGGATTTTGATGATGAAGACTTTGAAGATTTCTTCTTCTTCTTGGCATCATCAGAACTGTAATCCTTGTATTTCTTCTTCTTTAATTCCTTGTCCCACTGAGGACAATCTTGAATGTAGTGACCAGGTTTCTTGCATTTGTGGCACAGCCTTTTCTTGTAGCCACTAGATGAGGAATCGTTGTTCCTTGAGGATTTTCCAAAGCAACCATGTCTTGAGAACTTCTGAAATTTCTTCACGAGCAGTGCTAGTTCCTGGCTCAGTTCTTCAGGATCACCAAGGCTGCTGGTAGAGTCTTCTTCCTCAGACTCAGAGACTGCCTTGGCCTTTAGAGCACATGGTTTTCCATAGCTCAAACCATAGAGATCTCTCTTCTCAGCAAGCTGGAACTCATGAGTGTTTAGCCTCTCGAGGATATGAGCGGGATCAAGTAACTTGTAATCAGCACGCTCTTGAATCATTAGTGCCAGAGTGTCAAATGAAGAATCGAGTGATCTCAGCAATTTCTTCACCACCTCATGGTTGGTGATGTCAGTGGCGCCAAGCGCTTGAAGCTCATTTGAGATATCAGTGAGGCGATCGAAGGTTTGTCGAACATTTTCATTGTCGAGTCTTTTGAAGCGGTTGAAGAGATTGCGAAGAAAGTCAACACGAGAGTCATTTTGAGTTGAGACTCCTTCGTTTACTTTGGAGAGCCTATCCTAGATAAGCTTAGCAGTTTCCAAAGCACTCACTCTACCATACTGCCCTTTACTCAGATGGCCACATATGATATTCTTCGCTTGGGAATCGAGTTGCTTGAATCTCTTCACATCAGCAGCATTCAGGGAAGGTGTGACTGAGGGAACACCATTTTCCACAACATACCAGAGATTGTTATCAATTGCCTCAAGATGCATTCGCGTCTTATTCTTCCAGTAGGGGTAGTCCGTGCCATCGAATGTTGAAGAGATTGCGAAGAACGTCAACACAAGAGTCACGTTGAGTTGAGACTCCTTCATTTACTTTGGAGAGCCTATCCCAGATAAGCTTAGCAGTTTCCAAAGCACTCACTCTACCATACTGCCCTTTACTTAGATGGCCACATATGATATTCTTCGCTTGAGAATTGAATTGCTTGAATCTCTTCACATCAGCAGCATTCAGGGAAGGTGTGACTAAGGGAACACCATTTTCCACAACATACCAGAGATTGTTATCAATTGCCTCAAGATGCATTCGCATCTTATTCTTCCAGTAGGGGTAGTCCATGCCATCGAAGGTAGGACACCCAGCACAGACCTTGATCATACCTGCGGTCGACATAACTAGAACTCCAGGTGGTTAAACCAAAATCACACAGAACAAGGGAGTACCTTGCTCTGATACCAATTGAAAGTGCGTTATATCGACTAGAGGGGGGTGAATAGGCGATTTTTATGAATTCTTTCTGAGGAATTTGCTGGTGAGGAAATTCCTAAGTGAAGAACTACTTGCAACAGAATAAGTACTTAGAAAGGAACATAACAGAACACAAACATAGTCATCATGATGAAATGAAGACAAGCACATAGTACAGAAAGCGTAAACACAGGATAACACAAGGAAGAAGACGGACAGACTGAAGAAATAGAATTGAGGAAATTGAGAAAGTCTTCAGTCAATGTCTTCAAACAGATATGAACAGGCACACAATAACATACATGAGGAAATGAAAGAGTTGAGGAGATAGAACCAGTTAGCTCGGTGAAGACAATGATTTGGTAGACCAGTTCCAACTGCTGTCTCAGTTGTACATCTGGTTGGAGTGAATGAGTACTTAAACTCGAGGACACACAGTCACGGACACACAGTCCTCACCGTATTCTCCTTGAGCTAAGGTCACACAGACCTCGCCCAATCACTCGTGGTAAGTCCTCAGGTGACTTCCGAACCTTCACAAACTCGGTCACTCGGCAACCCACAATTCCTCTTGGATGCTCTAGACCTTGACGCCTAACTGTCTGGAAGAAGCACAGTCTTCAAAGGAAACAAGCGTCGGATCCATGCAGGATCAATCTCTTCAGTGATGCTCAATCACTTTGGGTTTGTAGGTGTTGGGTTTGGGTTTTCCTCACTTGATGATTTTCGCTCAAAGTCCTCGGAGGATGGGTTGCTCTCAAATGACAAGTGTCAGTTTCTCTCGGAGTAGCCAACCAACTAGTGGTTGTAGGGGGCGGCTATTTATAGCCGGGGAGCAGCCCGACATGATAAGACATAAATGCCCTTGTCTGATATGACCGTTAGGTGGGTAGATATTTTGGGACAGCTGGCACGTAGCACAACAATGGTCGGAACATTTGAAGTTCGAATTCCTCAGGGCTATCATGTTCCTCACTGTGTAGGCAATTCGCACTAGTGAATTCCTAACTCTTCAGTCAGAACAAATTCCTCAGAGACTAGAAGAACTCCGTCTCTGTCACTGAAGAATATGACTGAACTGTGCGAGATTTCCAATGGCTTCACTCTAAGGGATTGGTAGGTGTAGGATTTTGAGTTGAGCATCACATGGAAATTTTTCCTTAGTATTTCCTTGACCCCCTTTAATAGTACGGTGTTTCCTATGACTCAAGAAAGAGAAAATGACACAGTAAAAACAAGAGTCTTCATGCTTTATGTTCCTCGAATGATTACCAAGTCTTCAAGGTCACACCCATTTCTTCACTTTCAAAGTCTTCAGAAATCCAAAGTCTTCAGTCGAAGAACTCCATTTTTAGGGGTCGACTTTCTCTGTAAATATCAAACTCCTCATAGACTTATAGACCTGTGTACACTCACAAACGCATGAGTCCCTTAACCTATAAGTCTTCAATACACCAAAATCACTAAGGGGCACTAGATGCACTTACAATCTCCCCCTTTTTGGTGATTGATGACAATATAGGTTAAGTTTTCAACGGTGATAATCGTATGAAGTGTAAATACTAATATTGAGGAATTTGATTGCAAGATATAGAAGAACTCCCCCCAAAGATGTGCATAGTGAGGAATTTGCTTTTGAAGCAATGCACACTTGAAGAGTATAATCATGGAGATCTCCCCCTATATCTTGTAATTCATACACGCATTTGATATATAATATGAAGAATTTGAAATGCATGATGAAATATGGTGATTGATGTAATTCAACATGCATGCATTAACATTAAAGAGGAATAAGCATGCAGAAGAACACAACAAAAGTATCAGGTCACCATAGAGTTTAAGATTACAACTCGATCCAGCAAAGTCATCAGAAGAACGAGAGTTGTAACTTAGAAAAAAAACGCCCATATAAGATAGACTCGCTTGAAGACTAACTCAATTTTCTCCCCCTTTGTCATCGAACGACCAAAAGGGTTGAAACTGAGGACTAACGCCCCTGAAGAATATCATGCTGATGGAGGAGCGCCAGCGTTGTCAGGGTCTTGAGTCATTGTAGGGCCTGCTGCAGTGTCGTCCAAGTCTTCATGCTCGTCCGTGGCGCGTGATGAAGAATATGAGCTGGCCACCAAGGAAGGAACCTTGAATTTCTTGAATCTCTTCGATGGAGGTGCAGACCAGTCAAAGTCTTCCTTGAAGCCCATTTGCTTCAGATCTTCTTCACCATATAGATGTGACAGAATAGCCCAGGTGCGATCAAACACTTCATGGAGGTAGTAGTGGTTTTTCTTCACTGCATTATGTGTAGAAGTCATGTTGTGAAGAATAGAGCCAAACTGACGCTTAACCCACTTGTGGTTTCGATCCACCTTCTGGTGAAGACTTATCAGTAGTTCACGATCAGTCAGCACACGAGCAGCAGTAGCTTGAGGACTTGTCTTGGTAGCATTGGCAGCAGTATCATGAGTGACAGAGTCGTCATTGGTGGAGTAAGATGCAGCTTTGCGGAACTGACCATCCAATGGACGAGTGCTTTCATCGATAATAGCAAGTGCCTTGCCCTTTCCTTCAGATGAGGAATATGTCCGTTTGAGGATTTCAATAGGGGGAAAGTAGCTGCCATGGTTAAGAGTATCAGCCTTGTAGTTGAGTGAAGACCTTGATCTGAGGAATCTCATGATCCATGGAGCATAATGCTTCAGCTCAAACGGTGAAAGTGCAACATTCGCTAGAGTCCTCATGAAGAAATCATGGTAATTGATAGGAATACCATGCATGATGTTGAAGAGCATATTCTTCATCATCCCCACAATTTCTTCATCTGATGAATCATGACCTTTGATTGGACTGATAGTCTTCGTCAGAATGCGATAGATGATTCTTGGGACATACATCAAATCCTTCACGAGGAATTTGGTCCTTTGAACTTGTCCAGGCTTCAGCGGCTTCATGAGCACTTGCATATAGTGGTCGGTGAGTTCAGTTTCATCATACAGACAGCGAGCGCCTTCTGGTGGAGGACTGATTGGCAAGGCACGAAGCAATTCAGAGGCTGGTACCTTGTATTGAGTGTTTTCGGTCATCCAGTCCAACACCCAGGAGTTGATGTCATGTGCTTCACCAGTGATATGCAGTGTTGCATAGAATTGAAGAATTAGCTCTTCATTCCAGTCAACGATGTCAGTGCAAAAGTTAAGGAGACCTGCATCATGAAGCATACTGAGGACCGGCGTGAAGCAAGGCATAGATTCCATGTCCACATGAGGAATGTGCTCGTGGTCGAAGACTTTGTCCTTGTCAAAGAGAACTGAGGAATAGAAGTTGGCCTGGCTGGCAGTCCAGAAGCGCTTCCTTCTAAGACGAGCATTGTCATATGGGTTAAAATCAGTGAAGAACACACGCTCGCTGAAGAAATCATCAGCCTTGAATTTTGGCTTCTTGGAGAAGGGATTCTTTGGCTTGGGTTGAGGGGTTTCAGTGATCTGCAGAACCACCTCAGGAATCACAATCTCAGGTTCCTCGTGTTGAGGAATTTTAGTTTCCTCTGCAGTTGTAGCCTGGGTCATCACTTCTTCATTCACATTTTCTTCAGCACTAGTGGCTGGAATTTCTTCATGGACAGACGGGGTTGCACGAGGTTCTTCAGATTCCACTTGTACTTCAGTAGCGGCTAGGGACTGAGCAACAGCTTGGAGAGGAGTGAACAACGGAGAGCTGGGATGCTGACTTTCCCAAAAGTCATCATTCAGTACTGGTGTGGTACAGCCCATGTCCACATCCTCATCTTCCATTTCTTCAACACCTGCCTCTTCAGCAGTGAACTGAGGCATAGGTGAGGAGATGACTGGGGTTGAAGGGATTCTATCCACTTCAATTTCTTTGTCCAACTGCTTTGTCGAAGAAGCAGAAGGAGTTTCTTCATCGGATTCCTTGGGAATCTCATAGTCTTCACCAAACGGAACAAGGTCCTTTAATGGCATGAAGGAGACAGGAATGGCATCAATAGGATTTGCAGCTGAACTTGTCAAAGGCTTCATTTTTCATCGCTGCATGCTCTGCAGCCTTGGTCTTCTTCACATCCAGGGCAGATGGAAGTGTAAGTGCATCTAGTGCCACCCCTAGTTGGTTTTGGAGTATTGACGACAAAGTTGGTTGAGGGACTAATGCGTTTGTGAGAATTGCAGGATAACGCGGGTAGTGTCCCTCATTGATTCGGTTTACCTACCGGAGATGACCCCTAAAAATGTATGAAGACATTGACGACAATAGTGGTATGTGAAGGTATTCATATTGAAGACCATGACATGAGAAGACAATGAGTGAAGACTATGGAGCGTGAAGACCGTGTTGTTTTGCTGTTTCCTTTTCTTCTTTGTTGAGTCATAGGAACCACCATACTGTTAAGTGGGGTCCAAGTGAACAAAGTCAGAATGACTGAAGTGATGCTCAACCCAAATCCTATGTCTTCGAGCGAAGACAATGAGAGCAAATCTTATCCAGATCTGGATGAGTCAGCTTTGCTTGTAGCCCAAGTAAAGTTGTCGTGTGTGTTTGAAATCTGACCGTTGGAACACGTGCCAGTTCCTTAGTGACCCAGGGTCATTTCAGACATATCAGGTCGGGTTGCCTTGTGGCTATAAATAGCCCACCCCCTACACCATAAATTGGTGGCTGCTCAGAGTTAGTTTACGGCTTTTGTCCTTTGAGAGCAACCCACCTCGAAGCCTTTGAGAGAGAAAAATCCTTGCGAGGACAAAGCCCAAACACCGAGAGCCAAAGAGTGTTAGGCATCACTGAAGTCTTTCTGTCTGAGTGACTTGAAGACTTATTACACTTGAGGACTGTGTATCCTCCAGCTGGTTAGGCGTCGCGTTCTGAGCATCCAAGAGTCATTGTGGATCGCCGGTGAATGAAGTCTGTGAAGGTTCGGAAGTCTACCTTGAAGACTTACCAGAGTGATTGGGCGAGGACTCTGTGTCCTTAGCTCAAGGGGAATAAGGTGAAGACGCAATCTTCTGAGTTGAATCTCAGCCTCCCTAACCAGACGTACAGTTGTCACAGCAACTGGAACTGGTCCAACAAATCTTGTGTCTTCAACAAGTGATTGGTTCTATCCTCTAACTCCCTTTACTTTGAGTTTGTCTTTGTGAAGTCATTGCATGTTTGTCATACCTGTTTGACTTCATTGCTTGACTACTATCGTTGATTGGCTTCATACTATCTTCCATCCTGATCCTTACTACCAATCTGCTATTAGTCTTTGTACTTTCACATTATTGCATACTTGACTATGGTTTGCTTGTTGTAGTTCATCTTCCGCTGCATATGAATTAGGTCATTTCTATTGTTTGTCTTCGAAACTTCCGCGTTTTGAAGACATTGATAAAAATTTCCTATTCACCCCCCCTCTAGTCGATAACTAGCACTTTCAATTGGTATCAGAGCAAGGTACTTCCTTGTTTTGTGTGATTCGGTTTAACCACCTGGAGTTTAGCTATGTCGACTGCAGGGATAATCAAAGTCTCCGCTGCTTGTCCCGTGTTCGATGGAACTGAATATCCCTACTGGAAGAATAAGATGCGCATGCATCTTGAAGCCATTGATGTCAACCTCTGGTATGTCATCAAGAATGGCGTTCCCAAAACTGGTGAAGGTGTCACCCCTACTGATGTTAAGAAGTTCATTCAACTGGACTCTACTGCAAAGAACATCATCTGTGGTCATCTGACCAAAGGACAGTATGGCCGTGTGAGTGCTTTGGAAACGGCAAAGCTAGTCTGGGACTGGCTATCCAAGGTCAACGAAGGCGTCTCAACTCAGAGAGATCAAAGGATCAGTGTTCTTCGCAACCTCTTCAACCGCTTCAAGAGAAATGACAATGAAAATGTCCAGCTCACGTTTGATCGCCTCACCGACATCACAAATGAGCTTCAGGCTCTCGGCGCCACTGAGATTACCAAGCATGAAATCGTCAAGACACTACTGAGATCACTTGACAGCTCCTTTGACACCCTTTCCCTCATGATACAAGAACGCCCTGACTTCAAGACACTCGATTCGTCTGATATACTTGAGAGGCTCAACACACATGAGTTCCAGCTTTCTGAGAAAAGAGATATCTATGGTCCCAACTATGGCCGAACTCGCGCTTTGAAGGCAAAAGTTGTTTCCTCATCTGAAGAAGAATCTGACTGCGGTTCTGATGATCCTAAAGACATTGGAAAGGAACTTGCTATGCTTGTGAAGAAGTTCCAGAAGTTCACCAAGAAGAAGGGCTTCAGAAAGTCTTCACGATCTAGCTCAAGAAATGATGAAGCTTCCACTCATGACAACAAGAAGAGAACATGTCACAAGTGCAAGAAACCTGGACACTATATCTCTGAGTGTCCACAGTGGGACAATGAGAAGAAGGAGAAGAAGAGCAAGGAATATGATTCTGATGACAAGAAGAAGAAGAAATCTTCAAAGTCTTCTTCTAAGTCCTCATCAAGGTCTTCATCTCATAAGAAGATCTCATCTGGCAAGGCTCGTGCTTTTGTTGGCAAGGAAATGGATTCAGAGGAGGAGTCTGCTTCTGAGGAGGCGGAGGTGGAGTCTGAAGAGGAGTCCGACCCTGGCGTTGCAAGTCTGGCTCTAGCCACAGCCTATGTTGCCAAGTCCATCTTCAACACTGAAGACAATGACTTCCACACCAACGCTGAAGCTGATGACAAGGGCGATCCTGCTCCCACCTACTGCTTCATGGCACGTGGTGCCAAGGTAAAATCAAGTGATGCTTACTTTCAAACGTCAAGTGAAGATGACTCTGATTGTGAATCCAAACCCAGCTACAAAACACTTGCTAAAATTGCAACTGAACAACAAAAAGCTATGGAACATACTCAAAAACTGTTAGACAAAAGCGATGACCTGTTGGACGTGGAAATGACACGTTCACAGTCCTTAGTTGAAGACATAAAAAATCTTCATGCTAAGTACCAGGAACTTGAAAGTCTTCATGAGACGCTCTCAACCACTTATGAAAAGCTCTCCTATGATTATCTTCAAAGGAAGCAAGAGCTTGAGAAATTGAAAGCGGCTCATGAAGATCTTCAAAAGGAGAATGAGTCACTTTGCGTTCAACAGATCAGTTCCGCTCAGGATGGATTTGAACCACCATGTCTAAAATGCATTGAGCGTGATAATGCTACCTCTGTTGCTGAATGTTCCACTGTTGCTACTGTTGCTTTGTCTTCAACTACTGATGTGGTAACTAACCCCTCTGTTGAGGATACCACTACTATTGCTGATGAAAATGCTAGGTTGAAGACATTGCTTAAAACAGGGATGTATAAAAGTCTGAAAGGACATCAGACACTTTGCGATGTCCTCAAAAAGTAGATTCTGAACCGAAACCCTAGGAAAGAGGGTGTTGGGTTTGAGAGGAAAATGAATGTTAATGGTTCCTACTGGAAGCCCGAGCAGTATCCCAAAACCACATGGGTTGCTGCAAAGGAACCTTCAGTGGATCCATCCACCTTATCTGGCTTTACCTGTGCTAATCCTATTATCATTGATGAATCCTTTGATGCAAACTATAAATTGTTCAAAAATCAGAATGGTGAAGTGTTTGCCAGGTATATTGGTACTAACTGCAGGAATGGACCACCTATGAAGAAGATCTGGGTTCCCAAAAGCTGTCTTGAGAATCTTCCACTGAATGTGATCATGACACCACCAGGGAAGAAGACAAACCCCAGACCTATGGCTTCATATAACCCAAAGGCTTCATACAGATACATGACTCACTTGAGTCACCCTAATGCCAATGTTTTGCAGGGAAATCATACTCAAACTTATGAATATGAGCGTGTGTCTTCAAACCGCTATGTTCATAGAACTAAGAACTTTTCTGCTTATTCATATGAGTATCATTCATCTCCTGCAAGGCTATTTGCTAGGGCTCCAAAGCCGAAGTTCTCAGATGCTGCACTTAGACTCATTGCTTCTAAGCCACCCCTGAAGATGTGGGTGGTGAAGAAGAATTAACTCTCTTTTGCAGAATAAGGTCTCCAGCCTGCTATCAAAGGCATCTGTTACTATTACTGGGGACCTAAAACACATTAAGGATGCATGATAAAATGATCTTACTATGTATTTCACATGTGAATCGCTTACCAGTCACACTACTAACCTTGATCTAAGCTGTGATAATCCTTATGTGCGTCAAATGCTTATGCTTCACAACACATTTTGTGAAGCCTATCCTCCTAACTACACTGTAGGGTATGACACCTCATGCTTCAGAATGGATTATGGACAGCGGATGCACTAATCATATGACTGGTGATCGAAGTCTTCTCATGGACTCAACTTTACGTCCATCGGACAAGAGTCACATCACATTTGCTGACACTGGTAAAATCAAGGTATTGGGTCTAGGTAGAGTTGCAATCTCAAAGGATCAACACATGGATAAAGTGATGCTTGTTGAATCCCTTGGGTTCAACTTAATGTCTGTCTCAATGCTTTGTGACTTGAACATGATTGTGCTATTCGGAAAATATCGTTGCCTTGTACTAATGGAATCTGACAAGTCTCTAGTCTTTGAAGGGTATCAGAAAGATGATCTATACATGGTAGATTTCTCAGCAGGTCCACAGCTTGCCGTATGTCTTCTTGCAAAAGCTTCAGAATGCTGGCTTTGGCATCGGAGGCTGGGGCATGCTGGCATGAGGAACTTACACACACTCGTCAAGAAGAAGCATGTCATAGGCATCGAGGGTGTCAAGTTCAAGAAGGATCATTTGTGTGGTGCCTGCGAAGCTGGAAAGATGACTAGGGCAAAGCACCCCTCGAAGACAATCATGACGACATCTCAACCCTTCGAGCTGTTACACATGGACTTATTTGGCCCTACTCACTACTCTACCCTCACAACAACAGCTTGTCTCTATGGCTTCGTCATTGTTGATGACTACTCAAGATATACATGGGTGCACATAATTCTCTACAAGACTGAAGTGCAAGATGTCTTTAGACGCTTCACCAATCGAGCCATGAACAATTATGGCGTCAAGATCAAGCATATCAGAAGTGACAACGGCACTGAGTTCAAGAACACTGGGCTTGACTTTATCTGGATACAATGGGAATCACTCATGATTTTTCTGCTCCATACACACCTC
The DNA here is from genome assembly GCF_018294505.1 of Triticum aestivum. Classification (NCBI taxonomy): domain Eukaryota; kingdom Viridiplantae; phylum Streptophyta; class Magnoliopsida; order Poales; family Poaceae; genus Triticum; species Triticum aestivum. The sequence goes on from NC_057801.1 coordinate 550,698,576, forward strand.
AGCAAAATGGCATTGTAGAGCACAAGAACAGAACCCTCATTGAGATGGCTCGAACAATGCTCGACGAGTACAAGACACCAAGAAAGTTCTGGCCTGAAGCTATTTATATAGCATGTCACATCATCAACCGTGTTTACATCCATAAGCTTCTGAACAAAACATCCTATGAGCTCCTTACTGGCAAGAAGCCAAATGTCAGCTACTCCAGAGTATTTGGTGCTAAGTGCTGGATCAAGGATCCCCATCACAAGTCAAAATTTGCACCTAAAGCTCACAAAGGCTTCATGCTCGGTTATGGAAAGGACTCGCACTCTTACAGAGTCTTCAACCTCTATCACTACAAAATCATTGAAACTGTGGACGTGCGATTTGATGAAATCGATGGTTCACAAAGAGAGCTCCTGCCAAGTACACTAGATGAAGCTCCGTCCAACAAATCTATCAAGCTGATGGGAACTGGTGAAATCATGCCCTTTGAAGCACAGCCTGAAGAGGAACTTATCATTTCTGCACCAAACCAACCTGAAGACAATGCTCAGACCGAAGACAATCCTCCCAATGATGACAATGATCAGCAAGAGCAAGGTCTTCGTCCAGTTCATCCTCGTGTTGCAAATGAAGTACAAATTGAGAAGATAATTGATAGCATCAATGCATCTGGTCCACTTACTCGCTCAAGAGCAACATAGTTAGCAAATTTCTGTGGGCACTTTTCATTTGTGTCAATATCAGAACCCAAGAAAGTTGCTGAAGCCTTTATGGAACCTGAATGGATTCAAGCTATGCAAGAAGAACTTCAACAGTTCAGGCTGAACAATGTTTGGGAACTTGTCAAGCGTCCTGACCCTCGCAAGCATAACATTATTGGCACAAAATGGATATATCGGAACAAGCAAGATGAGCATGGTCAAGTCGTCAGAAACAAAGCACGTCTTGTGGCTCAAGGATATACTCAAGTTGAAGGAATTGACTTCGATGAAACATTTGCTCCTGTGGCTAGGCTTGAAGCTATTCGCATACTTCTAGCCTATGCTAACCACCACAACATCTTACTATATCAAATGGATGTGAAGAGTGCATTCCTCAACGGCAAGATTGAAGAAGAAGTGTACGTTGCTCAACCACCTGGCTTTGAAGATCCAAAACATCCTGATATGGTGTACAAGCTAAACAAAGCACTGTATGGCCTCAAACAAGCTCCTCGCGCTTGGTATGATACGATCAAAGACTTCCTGAAGAGCAAAGGCTTCAAACCTGGATCCCTCGATCCCACACTCTTCACGAAGACATATGATGGTGAACTGTTTGTGTGCCAAATATATGTGGATGACATTATATTTGACTGCACCAACCAGAAGTATAGTGATGAGTTTGGATACATGATGCAAGAGCAATATCAGATGTCCATGATGGGTGAGCTGAAGTTCTTCCTTGGTCTTCAAATTCGTCAGCAAAGGAATGGCATCTTCATATCTCAAGAAAAATATCTCAAAGACTGTCTGAAGAAGTTTGGAATGCAAGATTGCAAAGGTTACACGACGCCAATGCCAGCCAAACACCATCTTGGTCCCGACGACAATGGTCAAGAGTTTGATCAAAAGGTATACCGCTCCATGATTGGTTCCTTACTTTACCTATGTGCATCTAGGCCAGATATTATGTTTAGTGTTTGCATGTGTGCTCGATTCCAAGCGGCACCAAAGGAATCGCATCACTTAGCTGTGAAGCAAATTCTTAGATATTTGGCTTACACCCCAACACTCGGATTATTGTATCCAAAGGGCTCAAGATTTGATCTAGTTGGATTCTTGGATGTTGATTATGCTGGAGACAAGGTGGATCGCAAGTCTACATCAGGCACATGTCACTTTCTGGGACGATCACTTGTCTGTTGGTCTTCAAAGAAGCAAAACTGTGTATCACTCTCAACTGCTGAATCTGAATACATTGCTGCTGGATCTTGCTGCGCTCAGCTTCTGTGGATGAAGCAAACTCTCAAGGACTATGGCATCAATCTGAAACAAGTACCTCTCTTCTGCGACAACGAAAGCGCCATCAAGATTGCCAACAATCCGGTCCAGCACTCGAAGACAAAGCACATTGAAATTCGTCATCACTTTCTCAGAGATCATGTCGAAGAAAGATATTGACATCATTCACGTCAACACTGAAGAGCAACTGGCAGATATCTTTAGCCCTTGGATGAGAAACGGTTTTGCAAGTTACGGTGTGAGCTAAATATCTTGGAATCCTCAAATGTCCTGTGATCAGGCACACATCCTAACACTTATGCATGTTGATGACTTAAATGCGCAACACACGAAGCAAAGTATATCTTCAATCAATGAAGACTTACATTCTGAGTGTGAATACATTAACGTGGAATTTGACTTCGGAGCGCCACGATAATTGTGCGTCGTGTATGGGTCTAATACTTCCTATACGGTGGGTAACGCCACCACCAAATTTCTTGGTTTGAAGTGTTTCACTCATGGCGTTATTTTTGCAATGTCTTCGCATTTGGTTTGTCTTCAAATTTCAACTTATCTTCATGATTTACTTCACTATGTTGATTTGATTGCTTTCTGATATATATACTAGTGTTCTGTCCTCTATAGCATTCACTTATAGCTATGTCTTCCTTGTTAAAACTTTTGAACTAAGTGAATGTGATCGGACCCTAATCTCTCTATGCTTTCTATCTCAAACTCTATCTGTCCAAATCATATGCATTCTATTGAAATAGTCGAATGTCTTCTCTGCATCCTTGTCAGCAGAAGACACAGAGACAAACATTAAGTCTGTTTTAAATGATTCATCCTTATTGTTTGAAATCCGGAGAAGCCGGAACAACCATCCGACAAAATTGGCGGGCGTGGAAACGTGGGACAACTCTGAGTATGTTGCATGCTTGCCACATGCCCCTCAGATATGAGCGGCCAGGGGCACCTGCGTAATTGCGCTATGTCGCACACTTCCTTATAAATATATGTCCCCTGTGGTAAAGAAAACCTTCTTCCACCTCTCCACCTCGTCAAAACCCTAGCGCCACCGCTAGCTCGCGACGACGCCGGCGACGAAGCGCTTAGCTACCGCGACTTCTCCGACGCCGTCCTCACGCCGGTCGCGGACATCGTCCTCTCCACCGCCATCGTAGGTGTCCTTCGTCGCCAAGTTAGGGCACTGTGGATTGAACTGCTCGGTCTCCTATTCATCTCATCTAGCAGTTCTTCGTGTGGTAAATATAACTCTATTTTTACCATCTTTTTGATCCTCAATGATTCATCCTATTTACCAAAATTGGTTTCTGCCTATACAATGTTAGATCTATTCTATCTGCATCTCATACTGCCTAGTATATTCACTTAAGCTTCATATCTAGTTAGATTCCTCACGTGTACTTATTCACGGATTCGTACAAATCTGGAACCAACTCTCAACATATAAGTGAATGTCTTTGCATCATGAGGTCAATGTCTTCAAACTGATTTATCTTCAAAATCTTCTGAGAATGCATATGACCTCTTCCCCTTCCCTCGCATCTCTAATGCTGTCACAGGTACATGTCCGTGGAAGAATCCCTTGGTTCTCATAGTCTGCATTCGTTTGCAGAATTCTTACACCAACACATTAACTCTCCCGAAGCCAGTTCCTGTTTGTCCAGCAAACGAAAGCCTTTGAAGCCTTTGAACGTATTGAAGCCATTCAGTTTGAAGTTCATGGCTGCAGAGAAATCAGTAAGGAAGGGTCGCGGACAGCATCGAGGGGGAACATCAAAAGATTTGCCTGATGACCTCGCAGACCTTTACAAGACAGATCCCGAAGAGGATTATAATCAACACAAGACACGAATCCAATGGATTCGACGATTTTGGGCTGAACAATGGTTCAAATACAAGTTCGTGACCCAGGAATATGCTGAGAAGAATGCTATCAAAAGTCCTTGGGGTGATATTCTCTATCGAGGCCTTCCACCCAAGGAGAGAGCTGAAGCTATTGCACAGGATTTCTATCCTTGTATGGTCCGTGGACCTCAGCCTGAAAATGCCAACCCATCATCATTGCTCTGGTGTCGTGACGATAATCTCTTCAAGCGCAACTTCCAGCATGCAAAGGCATCGGCCAAGGAAAACAAGAAGTCATTGGGATTAGACTTCAACCCTGGTCCCTCTGCTCCCCGTACTGACGGCTCATGTGATGCATAACCCAATGTCATCGGCCCCTTTTCAAACCTTGATGGCCTCATCACTTACATCTTGGTCCAAGGTGCCAGAGTGGATCATTCTGATAATGATGCTGACACTGATGAAGCCCCAACTCCTCCTCCAAAGCCGCAGAAGCTAAAGAAGACTAAGGCTTCACAATCAGCTACACCTCCAAAAGCTTCACGTGCGAAGCCACTGGCCACTGCACCTCCTGAAGACAGTGTGCAGTCTGAAGATTTATCACGCATCTCCAAGAAGACGGAGAAGAAAAAGAAAATCATCAAGAATACTAATCAGACATTGACTCCTGCTGCCATTCTGCGTGAAGAGCACATTGATCTGTCCAGCGATGACGATCTTGCAGATGATGCTCTTGAGCAACTAATCAAGAGCAAGGAAGAAGTAGAGATCTTCAATAACTTGCCTCTCTTTGATGTGGCAATCATCCATAACTTCATTGATGAGTGGTTTGACACCCCAAATCTCAGCTTTGATGATCTGCAACTTCCCATTGGCCTCAGCATCTCCTTCAGTGGCACCATTGCTTCTGAGCTAGCTCTTGCTCAGCGCATCGTTGAACTGAAGCACAAGATCGACTATGAGAAAGCTCAGTTCAAGAAGCATGTGGCCAAGCTCAGCGTGCAAGATGTCAAAAACTTCAGGATCATGCTGCACGAGCTCAAAGAAGCCTTTCACAAGACGCGCGAAGAAGCTCGAGGCTCTCGTGAGCGCATGAAGAATCTGGCTGACAAGTGTGTGCTAGCCTACAATGAGGCTAAGAAGCGCAAGGCTCTTGGTCGTCCTGGCATTGACCCCAGAATGGCTGCAAAGAAGAAGAAGCTATCAACTGTCCCATCTGCACCTTCAAGGCAGGATGAACCTCGCATAGTCTTCCCAAGCAGCATGACTGGCTCGAAGCCAAAGGTCATGTCAACCGCTTCAGAACTGAAGAAGACGAGGGTTGCCGAGGCTGAAGCCAGAAAGAGGAAAAACACAGAAGCCTTTGATGTTCCTCCCTCCAAGAAGAAGCGCAAAACCAAGAAGAATCGGGCTGCTCCCACAGAGCCCTTAGTTGTTGAACCTATCTCAATGGTTCGCCCTGCATCTGAACACCAAGAACGACGGATGATTGTTCATGAGCCTGCTTCCACACAGGCTTATGAAGCTGAAGACATTCCAACAGTTGATCCCATCGCTGTTGAAGACATTGGTCACCATGACAATGTTGAAGATGATGAAGTTCTTCCTCAGATCGAACACAACTTGGTATCATCGCCTGTTCTCACGAACAGCAAAATCATCAGCATTGGTCATCCTCTGACGCCAATTGCTCAGGATGCATCATGGGCTGATCACCCACAACAACAAGACTCCCCAAGTACTCCCCAACAACAACAAGTCACACCACCTGTGCAAGTTGAAGAGGATGAGACCCAACCAACTCCATCTCCAAAGGCGTCGCCAGTATTACAAAGGCTTCGCAAAGGACCAAGGCCTCAAGTCCCTCTTCTGAGAGTTCTAGAAGGAGAAGTGCACCACCAATCTGTTGCACGTCAAGTGTTTACAGAAGCCACTCCGATTGTGAATGTCTCCGTGTCTGAAGCCAAAGCTGCTGAAGACAATCCGGCTGCATCAGCCGATGACGAACAAGAAGAAGAATGTGTCCCTACTCCCCCCATTACTGAAGAAGTTGTTCCTGAAGTAACCGTGCTAGTGCCAGACCCTCCAGCTCATCAAGTGGAGGTTGAAAATCTTGAGGCTGCCACCACCAACACAAATGAAGCCTATGACGTAGTCATGGCTGAAGCAAGCGTGGAGCCTGCACCAACCAATACGCCAGAAGCCAATGTTGCAACTGCTGCAACTGCTCCTGAAGCTTCTATTGTGCAGCCTGAACCCTCTGTTGTTGCCACTGCTCCTGTTCCGCCACCAAGGCCCCATACAATTGAGCAATTATACAACCATGGCCAGCTAATCACTATCAGATGGCCCGTTCTGGTCCCTCCGCCTAATGTCTCTGGTCCTCAGTTTGATTATCATATTGAGCATAGGCCTCAGGTCCAGAAACCAAAGCCAAGACTGCCAAGGTTCTCAGGTACTGCCACCTCTACAGGGTCCTTCAATGCAAATGGCTTCAAAAGCCACAACACCTTCTTTGACAGCGCAAAGAACCCCTACTCAAGGCCAAGAATATCATCTGACCATTTCTGGAGCCATCAGCAGCGAAGCTATTACTCCTGCATTCTGTATGATCAAGGGTGCATTCTCCCTCATATGCGCCTCGACACTGAAGCCATTGCTGGACTACCATGCTTAGAAGAAGCACTTGACTGCTTTCATGATGCAGGTCTGCTCAGCTTTGTGACGGACAAAGAACATTGGAATGAGGAACTTTTGCTTCAATTTTATGCTACCCTCCACATTCGCGGCTACAACAGGGATACAAAGACATGGGTTCTCAAGTGGATGACAGGAAATGTTCATCATGAAGCCAAAGCTCTTGACATGATTGAGCTCATAGGCTTATCCACTCCCGGAGAGCTGTATGAACCCGATTGTCAACTCCACCGCAATGCACTGGAGAGCATCTTCCATAAGCCAGAACCCAACATGAGCCAGATGTTGAGCATGATGAAGCCTTTGCCACATGACGCTGAATACCCAACGGAGTTCTTTGTTGATGACCTTGAGTATCTGCCTCGCACAATATATCACATAATCAGGCGAACTCTATGGCCTATCAAAGGGCATTCTTCAGCTACAAAACTTGAAGGAGCCATGAAGACATTGGTCTTTTACATCCTCAATGGCATCAGCTTCAATGCACAAGAATTCTTCCTCCGGTAACTGGCTGCGTCTGGATCTGACCTTTTTGGCCTGAAATTCTATGCTCCATGGGTCATGCGCCTCATCAAGCTCCGCTCTTCTATCAACTATCAACCCTCTGCTTGCAATCATCTGATCTTTCTACCAGAGGTTGATATGTCAGTTGAAGCCATATACCCTGAGCCTGCTAAGAAGCCTCTTTGTCTTCAAAATGTTGAACACCAAAGCTTCACTCAGCCCATGGAAGGAGTCCAAGCAGTAACTCGTGTCTATCCAATGGCTGGGAACACTCGTCTGCCTCATCGTGCACCAACTGAAGCTACTGAGAGCACAATTTCCCAAAGGCCTAAGAAGCGCTCTCGCGTCCTAAATGACCGAGAACTTCTTGTGGCACTGCATCAGAAACAAGACAAGCATCACTTTTGGCTCAAGCGACAGATGCAAAGCCTCTTGGTGGACGTCAATCGCATTCGAAATCTTGCCACCAAGAATGCCTTTGTCACTCATGAGACCTGTCGGCGATCATGGAAGAGTTTGACGCTGCTCAGTGCTGAAGCAGATCTTCAAGACGATGGCTTCACTGAAAGATTCAAGTTTGACTCCACTCCTCCACGGAATGCTGTCCTACGTCGAACTCCATCCCTTGAAGAATCTGACTGTTCTTCCTCCGCGGCAACTGTGAATGCCAAAGTGATCGATGATGAAGATGATGCTACTTCACCGCCCCCTACTTCTGCACGCATCGACACTGCACCAAGTTCGTCTGCGCCGCCAACCAACAACGACAACCCTGCTGCTTCACCTACTCCTCATGAGGACGAGTAGATGCTCTATGTCTTCAAACCTTTTTGGTCATTACTGACAAAAGGGGGAGAAGCATATGAGTTTGATAGTCTTCAAGCGGGTTCATATGGGCGGTTGCTTTATATTTTGCCTAGTGATTACAACTCTTGCTTTAGATACATTTCGTTCTTTGAGTTGTAACACTTAAACTCGATGGTCGTCTGCTACTTATTTGCTTTTCCATGTGCGATGATAACTTCCGCACTTAGATCATTCTGCAGACGTCCATTTCTCATTATGCATGTCACTCTCTTAGATACATCATTTCATGCATAATGAATTATCTTCATAAGTTGAAGAGGATCTCCACAAGTACAACCTGCCATGTGCATTTGCATTCCAAAAGCAAATTACTTATATGCACATCTTTAGGGGGAGCCTTTGTCACTTATGAAGACAATATCCTATACTTTACAATTTCACTTACTTTATCCCCGTTGAAAACTTCAACCAGTTAGTCATCAATCACCAAAAAGGGGGAGATTGTAAGTGCATCTAGTGCCACCCCTAGTTGGTTTTGGAGTATTGACGATAAAGTTGGTTGAGGGACTAATGCATTTGTGAGAATTGCAGGATAATGCAGGTAGTGTCCCTCATTGATTCGGTTTACCTACCGGAGATGACCCCTAAAAATGTATGAAGACATTGACGACAATAGTGGTATGTGAAGATATTCATATTGAAGACTATGACATGAGAAGACAATGAGTGAAGACTATGGAGCGCGAAGACTGTGTTGTTTCGCTGTTTCCTTTTCTTCTTTGTTGAGTCATAGGAACCACCGTACTGTTAAGTGGGGTCCAAGTGAACAAAGTCAGAATGACTGAAGTGATGCTCAACCCAAATCCTATGTCTTCGAGCGAAGACAATGAGAGCAAATCTTACCCAAAGCTGGATGAGTCAGCTTTGCTTGTAGCCCAAGTAAAGTTGTCATGTGTGTTTGAAATCTGACCATTGGAACACGTGTCAGTTCCTTAGTGACCCAGGGTCATTTCAGACATACCAGGTCGGGTTGCCTTGTGGCTATAAATAGCCCACCCCCTACACCATAAATTGGTGGCTGCTCAGAGTTAGTTTACGGCTTTTGTCCTTTGAGAGCAACCCACCTCGAAGCCTTTGAGAGAGAAAAATCCTTGCGAGGACAAAGCCCAAACACCGAGAGCCAAAGAGTGTTAGGCATCACTGAAGTCTTTCTGTCTGAGTGACTTGAAGACTTATTACACTTGAGGACTGTGTATCCTCCAGCCGGTTAGGCGTCACGTTCTGAGCATCCAAGAGTCATTGTGGATCACCGGTGAACAAAGTCTGTGAAGGTTCGGAAGTCTACCTTGAAGACTTACCAGAGTGATTGGGCGAGGACTGTGTGTCCTTAGCTCAAGGGGAATAAGGTGAAGACGCAATCTTCTGAGTTGAATCTCAGCCTCCCTAACCAGACGTACAGTTGTCACAGCAACTAGAACTGGTCCAACAAATCATGTGTCTTCAACAAGTGACTGGTTCTATCCTCTAACTCCCTTTACTTTGAGTTTGTCTTCGTGAAGTCATTGCCTGTTTGACTTCATTGCTTGACTACTATCGTTGATTGGCTTCATACTATCGTCCATCCTGATCCTTACTACCAATCTGCTATTAGTCTTTGTAGTTTCACATTATTGCATACTTGACTATGGTTTGCTTGTTGTAGTTTATCTTCCGCTGCATATGAATTAGGTCATTTCTATTGTTTGTCTTTGAAACTTCTGTGTTTTGAAGACATTGATAAAAATCGCCTATTCACCCCCCCCTCTAGTCGATAACTAGCACTTTCAGGAAGGATAGGAGCTGGTGTAGGTGCAGGAGGTGCAGAGGATGTTGGTGCATTTTCTTCAGGTGCAACTGTTGCAGTTGCCCTGACTTGTTCACTTTCCTCAGGCACATCACTAGTGGATGCCCTAGCAATATCTTCATCGGCTGGAATGGAGTCATCAGCCCTGGCACTCTCATTTTCTTCAGCAGCCTGAATGTCATCAGCGGTGCTGGCAAGTTCTTCAGTAGGCTGAGCAGATGCCTCAGCCTGAGTAACTTCAACGTGCACAGGTGGAGCAACACTTGAAGTGAATTTCTTTGTCAGATTGACGAAACGCACCTTGGCGCCCTTCCAATCAACATAGTACCGATTGAAATCATCACTCAATTGCTTGATTTCAGCTTGTACTGCAATGAGTTGTTCAGGGGTAAGAGTGAGGACATTGTCCTTGAGGTAGCGCTGTTTCTTGTATTGCGCTTTCTTCAGCCTTCGTCCTTCTTCATATTTCCACTTCTCTTCCTCAATGAAGTGATTCAGCACATGACTTTGACCAGGAGTGAGGTTCCTCTTCAGCAAAGGTGTAGTGGTGTCCTTGTCCCATACGTCAATGAAATCAAGGATACACTTGGGATCCAGAATTAGTGGCACATTGCTGCCTTTGGCTCTGCGGCCTTGGCTTGCCTGTCCCTGATGATTTCAGCAAGTTCTTCATCATCAGCCTCATCGTCATCAGAGGGGATTTGGAAGGCAACCTGCTTCTTGTGAGGACTTGGGCGAAGGCCTCGTCCAACAGTGGCCTTTTTCTTTAGCAGAGATGGACCAACTGAGGAACTTGGTGCAGCAGTGGAGCTAGCAGATGCTCCTGAGGCAATAGAGATGCCAGTTGTTCTTTGGCACGTGGCAAGATGCACAGGTGCCGAAGATTTGGTCGGAGCAGCTGAAGACTTTGTCGGAGGAACTAAGGACTTTGAAGGAGGAGGAGCAGACTGAGGAATTTGTCGTGAGGGCTTTGAAGATACTGGCCTTGAGGGCATTTCTGAGGAGCTTGGCCGTGAGGGCATTGAAGGAGAAGCACTGGACTTGTGGGCAGGCTTCTTTGGCATAGCCTTCCTGGGCTTACTACCAGAGGCCTCAGCAGCGTTAGCAGCAGCAGCAGAATCTTCATTGAATTTCCTCACTGCTCCTTTTGCTTGCTTGGTCAGTTTGGCCTGACGCCTTGCCCATTCATCAGCATGGTCCTCACCGCGCTTGAGGCTGGTGGGATCCGCCAGTTGGCCAGGTCTCGATGGAGGTCTTGAGCATGGAGGGTTGAGCGCGAATTTCTTCATGTACTTGAGAGTAACATACCTGTACTCCCTCCATTCTCGTGCACATCTCCTCTCAATCCATTGTATGCGCACCTTGCGCTGATTCTTGTCCTCCTTGCCAAACTTACCCTCATCAGGAGTGCAGTATCCAGCATAAATGTCCTCAGGGATTTCAAATGCAGTATTGACCTCAGGCCTCTTTCCTCCCTTCCGTGGCCTTTTGTCACTCCTTTTCTTTAGCTGAGGAATACGAATAACTGAAGTTTTTGAAGAGGTATGCAACTTTTCTTCGAGGAACGCTGCAAATGAGTTAAGTTGATGAGAACCTAGTGATTCAGCAACGGACATTTGTACCTATGAACAGAGTATAGTTGCAAGGAATTTGGAGAGGTCATATGCGTTCTCAGAAGGTTTTTCAAAAAGAATAGGTTTTGAGGAATTTGACCAGATGAGTCTTGAAGAATTTCACTAAGCGTTCTTTATCTTAGGTCCCAGAGTTGTACAGATTTGAAAATCCACACAATTGAGGAATCTTGAAGAAAATCATTGCTTAGAGAAACGAATCAAGAGCAAATGACATGTGAGGTGTTTAGTGTGTGAAGATTTGAAGAATAAAAACCTTTGAAGATTTTTAAGAAAACACATGAATCAAAGCGGGCAATAAAAGTAACTTTTAATTACCCGAAGTGAAGAACACGACGAACTGGGAAGTGTAGATGTGAAGTTCGTCAGTTCAGATCTTCCACGCCCTAACTCGGTAGAGGAAGACGGCTACAGCAGCGGCGGAGTGAAGAAATCCGCAACCAGCGCGAGTACGACGGCGACGAGGTCGAGGCAGTGAAGCTCTTCCTCACCGGCAATGATGAAGTAGCGGCGGTGCTAGGGTTTGGGAAGCTCGAGCGGGAGAGAGGTCGAGCGGAGTAAAAATGAAGTGAGGAAGAGGCAGGGGTATTTATAGAGGCAGTGAAAAACTGTGCGCCCGAAGATTTCGGACGAACGTGCCCCTGGCCCTTCTCATTCACGTGACATGTGTCACCCACGTACTGTGAGGTGGCTATCTTGTAGGATCATGGGTGAATAGATAAGTATTTTATCATGGAATGCGGAATGGTCTAAGCGGCAAAGCCGAAAATTCAGATAAGATTTTTTAAGTTTCCGTTCGCAATTTCTTCAGCTGTCAAGGACACAGTGAAGATTTTGAACGAGTTTCAAATCAAAACGCACATGAAGAATTTGTGAAAAGATTAGATTGAGTTTAGCATAGAGGGGGAAGGGTCCGATCACATTCACTTAGCGGAAAGAGTCAACTTGAAGAATCAGCAATAAGTGAATGCTGTAGAGGACATAAACTCATATATATATATATGAATATATATATATATATATATATATATATATATATATATATATATATTCAAATGAAGACAAACGACGGAAATAGTGAAGACATTACAACAAAATTGATGAATTTAAAAAAAAACTCAAATTGAAGATTTTCAACTTTTGTGGTGGCGTAACCCACCGTATAAGAAAGTTGGCTTCAGACACCGCGTACAATTGTTCATCTACACACCATAGTGCATCATGATAACCCACAAGAAATCACCATAGTATAAAAAAACTCAAATTGAAGATTTTCAACTTTTGTGGTGGCGTAACCCACCATAGTGCATCATGATAACCCACAAGTAAGGGGATCAATTGTAGTCTCTTTCGATAAGTAAGAGTGTCGAACCTAATGAGGAGCTAAAGGTAGAACAAATATTCCCTCAAGTTCTATCGACCACCAATACAACTCTACACACGTTTGATGTTTGCTTTACCTAAAACAAGTATGAAACTATTTTGCGAGAATAAAACTACGAGTACTTTGCGAGAATAAAACTAAGAATAAATTGCAAGATAATAAAAGTATATAGCTTTTGTCAACAAGGAAGTCATTTGTCCCTAGGCAATCGATAACAAGTACCAGTAATCATTCTTGTAATTTTATATGAGGGAGAGGCATGAGCTAACATACTTTCTCTAGTTGGATCATATGCACTTATGATTGGAACTCTAGCAAGCATCCACAACTACTATAGATCATTAAGGTCGTGAAACCCAACCATAGCATTAAGTATCAAGTCCTCTTTACTCCCATACGTCATACCCCACCTACTCGGGTTTAAGTTTCTGCCACTCTCGCAACCCACCGTAAGAGAACCATGAACATATTGCAACACCCTACAGCGGGGGGCCCTCATGTTTGTACGAGACGGAGGGCATCATAGGACAGCACCATAAATAAAATATACAATCATACCAACCAAGATCACGATTAACCCATAGGATAAAACAAATCTACTCAAACATCATAGGATAACCATAGATCATTGGCAAATAATATATGGAGTTGAGCACCATGTTTAAGTAGAGATTACAGCGGGGGGAAGAGGTGTTACACCGCTGCATAGAGGGGGAGAAATTTGGTGTTGACAGTAGCAAGGTTGTTCATGTGGATCACCGTCACGATCCTAGCCCCGACGGCATTCCAGCGCCATCGGGAGAGAGGGGGAGAGATCCCCCCTCCTTATTCTTCTTCCTTGGCCTCACCCCTAGATGGGAGGAGGGTTCCCCCTCTGGTCCATGGCCTCCATGGTGGTGGAGGGGAGAGAGACCCTCCGAGATTGGATCTCCCTCTCTGTTCTCTTATGTTTCGCGTTCTCCAGATCTGGCCGAAAACCCTTTCTTATATTCTCGGAGATCCGTAACTCCTATTGTGCTGATCTTTTTACATGATTTTTTTCCTGATATAAGCTTCCTTGCGCCCGAAGTACAGCTCCAACTGACGTACGAGGTGGGCACAACCCACCATGCCACGCCTGGCTCCTCTGGTGCGCCCTGGTGGGTTGTTCCCACCACGGGCCTCCGTTTGCGGTGATTCCAACTCCCAAAAATCACAAATATTCCAAAATAATTCTCCGTGGAGTTGCATCACGTTTGGACTTTGTTTGATATGGATTTTCTGTGATACAAAAATAGGCAACAAACAAGAGCTGGCACTGGGCACTGGATAAGTAAGTTAGTCCAAATAAATCATATAAAAAGTTGCCAAAAGTATATGTAAAAGTTGAATAGTATTGGCATGAAAAAAAAGAAAAAATTATAGATACGACGGAGACGTATCAGCATCCCCAAGCTTAATTCCTGCTCATCCTCGAGTAGGCGAATGATAAAAAAGATAATTTTTGATGTGGAATGCTACCTAGCATAAACTGATCATATGTCTAGTCATGGCATGAATATTAAGACATAAGTGATTCAAAGCAATAGTCTATAATTTGACATAAAGACATCAATACTCAGGCATCCCAACAAACAATCATGTCTTTCAGAATATCAATGCTAAAGAAAGCTATCCCTACAAAATCATATAGTCTTGTCATGCTCTGTCTTCTTAACACAAAGTATAAATCATGTACAACCCCGATGACAAGCCGAGCAATTGGTTCATACTTTTTTAATGCGCTTCAGCTTTTTCAACCCTTATGCAATACATGAGCGCAAGCCATGGATATAGCACTACGGGTGGAATAGAGTATGATGATAGGGGTAAATATAAAGAAGACAAAAAAGTAAGAAAGTCTCACATCGACGCGGATAACCAACGGGCTATGGAGATGCCCATCAATTGATATCAACGTGAGGAGTAGGGATTGCCATGCAACGAATGCACTAAGAGCTATAAGTGTATGAAAGCTCCATATGAAAACTAAGTGGGTGTGCATCTAATCCTATAATGAAATATTCCCACTAGTATATGAAAGTGACAACATAGGAGACTCTCCATATGAAAAATATGGTGCTACTTTGAAGCACAAGTGTGGTAAAGGATACTAACAATGCCCCTTCTCTCTTTTTTTTTCTTTTTTTTTCTTTTTTCTTTTTTCTCTCTCAATGTCCAGAGTCTCATCCCGACTTGTGGGGGAATCATAGTCTCCATCATCCTTTACTTAGTGGGGCACTGCTCTAAAAATGATGATCATCACACTTCTATTTACTTATAACTCAACAGAATTACAACTTGATACCTATAACAAAATATGACTCTATATGAATGCCACTGACAGATGATCTAGAGTAATATGTATAAAAATGATGCACGGTGGCTGAGCCACAACTACTATGTTAGCTATATGATCATGCAAAGCAATATGACAATGAATGCTCAAGTCATCAAACAGAAGTGGTGGAAGTTGCATGGCAATATATCTCGGAATGGCCATGGAAAAGCCATAATAGGTAGGTATGGTGGTTGTTTTGAGGAAGATATATTAAGGCTTATGTGTGATAGAGTGTATCATATCACGGGGTTTGGATGCACTGGCGAAGTTTGCACCACGTCTCAAGGTGAGAAAGGGCAATGCATGGTACCGTAGAGGCTAGCAAATTACGGAAAGGTAAGAGTGCGTATAATCCATGGACTCACATTAGTCATAAAGAACTCATATACTTATTGAAAAAGTTTATTAGCCCTAGAAGCAAAGTACTACTACGCATGCCCCTAGGGGGATAGATTGGTAGGAAAAGACCATCACTCGTCCTCGGCCGCCACTCATAAGGAAGACAATCAAGGATAAATTGCGCTCCAACTTTCATAGCATAACGAGAGACTATATGTGCATGCTTCGGTAATCACAAACCTTACCACCAACATTCTTACTTAACCACAACCGTTTACTTGTACTTCCCACATATTTATCATCTCTATATCGCAAAACTATTTCAATGAATCAAACATATCATATTCAGTGATCCATAAGTTTTATGTAGGATTTTATGACTAACCATGCAATTGACCAATTCCAATCAAACATATCATATTCAGTGATCCATAAGTTTTATGTAGGATTTTATGACTAACCATGCAATTGACCAATTCCTGTTGACTCTCTAAATAGATATAAGTGAAACATGAGAGTTTAATTCTTTCTACAAAATATCATGCTCTAAAAAATACAAGTGAAGCAAAAGAGCATTCTACAAACATCGGTTTTCTATGTGAAGAGAAACGGGCAATCCACACTTCAAATGATATAAGTGAAGCACATAAAGCATTCTATAAAGCCATACTCAAAAGATATAAGTGAAGTTCAATGAGAAATCTATAAATCAAGCATGGAATATCTCATACCAGCATGGTGCACAAAGTAAAAATGAAAACTAAAAGCAAAAGATGCTCCAAGATTTGCACATATCGTGCGAACGAAATGAAACCAAAAACATATTGACACTTGTTGAAGAAAGATGGGATGCCTTCTGGGGCATCCCCAAGATTAGACGCTTGAGTCTCCTTGAATATTCACTTGGGGTGCCTTGGGCATCCCCAAGCTTGAGCTCTTGCCTCTCCTCCTTCTCCTCATATCGAGACCCCCTCGATCTTTGATCACTTCATCCACACAAAACTCAACAGAAAGCTCGGTAAGATCCGTTAGTATAATAAATCAAATCACTACTATAAGTACTATTGCAAACCAATTCATATTTTTTGCATTTTAGCTACTATAATATAATTTTTCCATGGCTTATACCACCGATAGAATCGATAGTTTAATCAAAACAAGAAAAACAATGCATCAAAAATAGAATCTGTCTTAAACAAGATAGTATGTAGTAATCTGAACACTACCATACTTCTGGTACTCCAACAATTATGAGAAAATTAGGAAAAATAAACATTTTGTATATAAAGACAGTACAAAAGGTTTCAGAACCGTTTGACATTCTAGTAAAAACGTAAAATCGCGCACTACAGCCAAAGTTTCTGTTTTGCACCGCACAAACCAACAAACAATCTACCCATCCTAAAGGAAAATCTTGGCACATTATTTTTATGATACAATGGAATTGTACAAGGGGATAATTTTTTAAAAAAGTTTCTGTAATTTGAAATTCACAAAGTTTCCATGGGCATGAACAAAGTTCAAGGCTAGCTCCCACTTTCACAATGCTCGTCCCTCTCACTTTCACTTTTCTTTTAGTGAAGTTTTAAGTTTCCCCTCTATATTTTTTTTGTTTTTAAACTTTATAAAAGCACTCAACAAAAATAAATGACTCTCTAAAACTTTCGGGTTGTCTCCCTGACAACGCTTTCTTTAAAGCCAATAAGCTAGGCATAAAGTGCTCATGTAATGGATCCACCCAGATCTCAAGGTATATCAAAGCCAATTTTAATTAACAATGATTTGGCATTTAGTATTGAGCACAAAGAAACATATATCAAGCAATGACGAAGTCTAACTCTCTTCCTATGCATCGACATGTCATACAAGAACAATTCATGAACATCAAGTAGAGGCCAATACATAGCATAAGAAGTTTCTTGCAATTTTATCGTGTTGGAAACATAAAGAGGCGCAGATGTAGTTCCTCTCTCATAATAATTGCAAGTAGGAGCAGCAATCACATGCCTATTACATTCATCAAAATCATCATGTGCAACGGTAAAATGCAACCCATCAACATAATCCTTAATAAGAGCAAACTTCTCCTATATAGTGTAGTTTGGAGAATTCAAAAAGATAATAGGACTATCATGTGTAGGTGTAATAGCAACAATTTCATTCTTAACATAAGGAACTATAGCAAGTTCATATCCATAAGCATAATTCATATTGTCATCTTGGCCGCAAGCATAACAAGCATCAAGTTCATCAAAAAGGGATATTTCAAATGAATCAACGAGATCATAGCAATTATCATAGCATTCATCCTTCGGTAAGAACGAAGGGGCATTAAATAATGTATGACTTGGAGTGTTAATCTCATTAGAAGGTAGGCACGGGTAGCTCCATTCTTCCTCCACTTGTTCTTTGCTCTCCTCATCATCTTTTTCATCCAATGAGCTCACAGTTTCATCAATTCCTTCTTCCATAGGCTCGTGCAAAATATTAGTCTCTTCTTGGACAGTGGAGACTTTCTCAATAAATACATCAATATCGGAATTGAATTTATAATTATCATAGCAATATTTAAGGATGGCAAAATTTTCAGGCCTATAAACATCATCATCAAAAGCTTCAAACTTTTCAAACAAAGATTCAATTTCATAAGCACCCTTAAAAGCAACAAGTTCTTCTATTCGTTACACATCATAATAATCATATACTCCCTCCGTACCAAAATAAGTGTCTCAAGCTTAGTACAACTTTGTACTAGAGCTAGTACAAAGTTAAGACACTTATTTTGGGACGGTGGTAGTATACCTCTAGCATAAGAAGCCAAGGTTTCATTATCATTAAATTCACATGAAAATGGAAGGTGTGGAGCATTCATCCTAGAGCAACAAGTAAAATCATATCTCAAGCATAAATCTCGAGCATACCAATGCAACATATAAATTTGATCACATAAAAGTTTCCCTTTTTGTGTCAAGCGATAATTCCTAAAATATTCATGTTGATCCAACATTACTCCCATTATATAGTTGAATGGGGTTTTCTCAAGATTATCAAAGTAGTGCATAATATCTTTTACATAACAAGCATCGAGGGTTTTAGGAGGTTCCCCATCTGCATGAGTAGCAAGTACAGCTAAATTTTTTGGTGTTTCGTGTTCCATATCCATAATTAAAGATAGAGAACAACTTAGAACAGGAAATAAAAACTACTTAGTCATAAAACAAACAAGCACACACGAGAATATTCACCCCATGCTATTGCTCCCCGGAAACGGCACCAGAAAAAGGTCTTGATAACCCACAAGTATAGGGGATCAATTGTAGCCTCTTTCGATAAGTCAGAGTGTCGAACCTAATGAGGATCTAAAGGTAGAACAAATATTCCCTCAAGTTCTATCGACCACCGATACAACTCTACGCATGCTTGATGTTTGCTTTACCTAAAACAAGTATGAAACTATTTTGCGAGAATAAAACTACGAGTACTTTGCGAGAATAAAACTAAGAATAAATTGCAAGATAATAAAAGTATATAGCTTTTGTTAACAAGAAAGTCATTTGTCCCTAGGCAATCGATAACAAGTACCGGTAATCATTCTTGTAATTTTATATGAGGGAGAGGCATGAGCTAACATACTTTCTCTAGTTGGATCGTATGCACTTATGATTGGAACTCTAGCAAGCATCCGCAACTACTAAAGATCATTAAGGTCGTGAAACCCAACCATAGCATTAAGTATCAAGTCCTCTTTACTCCCATATGTCATACCCCACCTGCTCGGGTTTAAGTTTTTGTCACTCCGCAACCCACCATAAGCGAACCATGAACATATTGCAACACCCTACAGTGGGGGCCTGTCACGTTTGCGCGAGACAGAGGGCATCGTAGGACAACACCATAAATAAAATATACAATATTCATACCAACCAAGATCATGATTAACCCATAGGACAAAACAAATCTACTCAAACATCATAGGATAACCATAGATCATTGGGAAATAATATATGGAGTTGAGCACCATGTTTAAGTAGAGATTACAACGGGGTAAAGAGGTGTTACACCGCTTCATAGAGGGGGAGAAAGTTGGTGTTGATGGTAGCAAGGTTGTTGATGTGGATCGCCGTCACGATCCTAGCCCCGGTGGCGTTTCGGCGCCACCGGGAGAGAGGGGGAGAGAGCCCCCTCCTTCTTCTTCTTCCTTGGCCTCCCCCCTAGATGGAAGGAGGGTTTCCCCTCTGGCCCATAGCCTCCATGGCGGCAGAGGGGCGGGAGCCCCTCCAAGATTGGATCTCCCTCTCTGTTCTCTTCTGTTTCGCGTTCTCCAGATCTGGCCGAAAACCATTTCTTATATTCCCGGAGATCCGTAACTCCGATTGTGTTGATCTTTTTACACGATTTTTTCCTCATATAAGCTTCCTTGCGCCTGAAATACAGCTCCAACCGACGTACGAGGTGGGCACAACCCACCACGCCACGCTTGGCTCCTCTGGCGCGCCTAGTGGGTTGTGCCCACCACGGGCCTCCGTTTGCAGTGATTCCAACTCCTAAAAATTACAAATATTCCAAAATAATTCTCCGTGGAGTTGAATCACATTTGAACTTCGTTTGACATGGATTTTATGTGATATAAAAATAGGCAACAAACAAGAGCTGGCACTGGGCACTGGATAAGTAAGTTGGTCCAAATAAATCATATAAAAAGTTGCCAAAAGTATGTAAAGGTTTAATAATATTGGCATGAAACAATAAAAAATATAGATACGACGGAGATGTATCACATCATCATGCAACTAACTTATTAGTCACATTGCCTGCAAGGCTTCATATGATGTGCATTACCGAGAGGGCCCAAATATACCTCTCCGATACTCGGAGTGACAAATCCTAATCTCTATCTATGCCAACCCAACAAACACCTTCGGAGATATCTGTAAAGCATCTTTATAATCACTCAGTTACGTTGTGACATTTGATAGCACACAAGGCATTCCTACGGTGCCCAGGAGTTGCATAATCTCATAGTCTAAGGAATATATATTTGACACGAAGAAAGCCGTAGCAATAAAACTGAACGATCATTATGCTAAGCTAACGGATGGGTCTTGTCCATCACATCATTCAACTAATGATGTGATCCCGTTTATCAAATGACAATTCATGACCATGGCTAGGAAACTTAACAATCTTTGATCAACGAGCTAGTATAGTAGAGGCATACTAGGGACATGATGTTTTGTCTATGTATTCACACATGTATCAAGTTTCCAGTCAATATAATTCTAGCATGAATAATAAACATTTATCATGAATAAGGAAATCTACAATAACAACTTTATTATTGCCTCTAGGGCATATTTCCTTCACTCTCCAACTTGCACTAGAGTCAATAATCTAGATTACATTGTAATGAATCTAACACCCATGGAGTCTTGGTGTTGATCATGTTTTGCTCGTGGAAGAGGCTTAGTCAACGGGTCTGCAACATTCAGATCCGTATGTATTTTGCAAATCTCTATGTCTCCCTCCTTGACCAAATCTCGGATGGAGTTGAAGCGTCTCTTGATGTGTTTGGTCTTTTTGTGAAATCTGGATTCCTTCACCAAGGCAATTGCTCCAGTATTATCACAAAAGATTTTCATTGGACCCGATGCACTAGGTATTACGCCTAGATCGAATATGAACTCCTTCATTCAGACTACTTCATTTGCTGCTTCCGAAGCAACTATGTACTCCGCTTCACACGTAGATCCCGCCACGAAGCTCTTCTTGGAACTGCGCCAACTGATAGCTCCACCATTCAATAAAAATATGTATCCGGGTTGTGACTTAGAGTCATCCGGATCAGTGTCAAAGCTAGTGTCGACGTAACCATTTACGATAAGCTCTTTCTCACCTCCATAAACAAGAAACATAACCCTAGTCCTTTTCAGGTACTTTAGAATGTTCTTGACCGCTATCCAGCGATCCCCTCGTGGATTACTTTGGTACCTCCCTGCTAAACTTATAGCAAGGCACACATCAGGTCTGGTCCAAAGCATAACATACATGATAGAACCTATAGCTGAAGCATAGGGAATTCCTTTCATTTTCTCTCTATCTTCTGCAGTGGTCGTGCATTGAGTCTGACTCAACTTCACACCTTGTAACACAGGCAAGAACCCTTTCTTTGACTAACCCATTTTAAACTTCTTCAAAACTTTATCAAGGTATGTGCTTTGCGAAAGTCCTATCAAGCATCTTGATCTATCTCTATAGATCTTGATGCCCAATATATAAGCAGCTTCACCGAGGTCTTTCATTGAAAAACTCTTATTCAAGTATCCTTTTATGCTATTCAGAAATTCTACATCATTTCCAATCATTAATATGTCATCCACATATAATATTAGAAATACTATAGATCTCCCACTCATTTTTTTGTAAATACAGACTTCTCCAAAAGTCTGTATAAAACCATATGCTTTGATCACCTCATCAAAGCGTATATTCCAACTCCGAGATGATTGCACTAGTCCATAACTGGATCGCTGGAGCTTGCACACTTTGTTAGCACCTTTAGGATCGACAAAACCTTCTGGTTGCATCATATACAACTCTTCTTTAAGAAATCCATTAAGGAATGCAGTTTTGACATCCATTTCCCAGATTTCATAATCATAAAATGCGGCAATTGCTAACATGATTCAGATAGACTTAAGCATCGCTACGGGTGAGAAAGTCTCATCGTAGTCAACTCCTTGAACTTGTCAAAAACCCTTCGCAACAAGTCGAGCTTTATAGACAGTAACATTACCATCAGCGTCAGTCTTCTTCTTGAAGATCCACTTATTCTCCATGGGTCGCCGATCATCGGGCAGATCCACCAAAGTCCACACTTTGTTCTCATACATGGATCCTATCTCAGATTTCATGGCCTCAAGCCATTTATCAGAATCTGGGCTCATCATAGCTTCTTCATAGTTCATAGGTTTGTCATGGTCAAGTAACATGACCTCCAGAACAGGATTACCGTACCACTCAGGTGTGAATTGTGCTCTACCAGACCTACGAGGTTCTGTAGCAACTTGATCTGTAGTTTCATGATCTTTATCATTAGCTTCCTCTCCAGTTGGTGTAGGCATCACGGGAACAGATTTCTCGGATGAGCTACTTTCCAAATTGAGAGCAGGTACAATTACCTCATCAAGTTCTTCTTTCCTCCCACTCACTTTTTTCGAGAGAAACTCCTTCTCTAGGTTCGATAAACCTTGGTTGTCACCGAGGGAAAATACTTATATCTACTGTACTCATCTTCCTTCCTCTTCAGGGAAAATCCCAACACAACTCACAAGTAGCACTAGGGCAGCTCGCCGAGATGGGCTGAGGTGTCCTCGAGACGGTACGACCACTCGGGCGAGGACAATGTGGACACCAGCGACGAGGATGGCGAAGCGAGGGCAGTGCATGGCGTGGTGGTGACGTTGATCGGGTTAGCGAGATCAGATCACATGTATTTGTGTTTTTTCCTGGAGGTAGCGATCGTTGGGTTATCTAGCAGGACATGCGGGGTGGTCTGCTGGCAGAACATTTGATGTGGACCATTGATCTGATTGGCAGATCATTAATGTAACGTGGACACTCGGATATGACTAAGTTGTTTGATCAGACGCACGTGGTTATCCTGTGTGCACTTTGTGGTGTAGTTATTGAGAAATTTAAATTTGCTCTTTAATAGTAGTGTAGATTTCTGGAGGTAGGGATCGTTTGGTTATCTAGCAGGACGTGCGGGGTAGTTTGCTGGCAGAAAATTTGATTTGAACCATTGATCGGATTGCAGATCATTGATGCAACATGGACACTTGGATATGACTAAGTTGGTTTGATCGAACACATCTAGTTATCCCGTGTGCACTTTGTGGTGTAGGCCTTGTCCGGTTTGGAGGATTTTAACAGGAAAAACATAGGAACAAGGATTCCAGGAAAAAATTACTACATATGCATTCAGTTTGTAGGAAATACATATAGGAATTTCATAGAAATACCGTTAATTTCCTGTGTTTTTGGAGGAAACTACATGGCTCATTCGGTTTGAAGAAAATCAAAACGCAGAAATTATGAGTAGTATAGGAATTTGATAGGATCACACTTGCCATCTTAAGAATTTGACATGCCTCGTTTCTACGCGCAAAATGAGCTTTGAATGGATGTGTAGTTTTCCTAAAAACACAGAAAATGAGTAGTACTCTTAGGAAATTCATGTACGCATTTCCTATAAACCGAATGTATATATAGGAAATTTTCCTTCAGAATCCTTGCTCCTATGTTTTTCCTACGAAAAATCCTCCAAACCGAATGAGACCTCAAAGCTTATTTTATGCATAGGAATGAGGCAAATCAATTCTTTAGGATGATAAGTGTCATCCTATCAAATTCTTATACTACTTTTAATTTCTACATTTTTGGTTTCCTCCAAACCGAATGATGCCGTAGAGTTGTAGTGAAGATTTACTAGATTGTTCCTGTTTGGATCCACGGGTTAGAGTTAGTTTGAGTTAGTTTAGACCCAGCTAATTCAAAAATATCCAAACAGGCTAACCCACCCAAAAGGTGCTTATTTGGGTTAGTTCTTCTCAGGACCACTAAAAAACACATTTTCTCTCGTTTTCCCCGTAGCAGATCCCTACCCACTTCCTTGAAGCTACTCGTCCTCTTCCTTCCTCCCTCTCGCATCGTCCGTGAAGTCGCCTTCCCGTATCCGTGCTTCATCTAACCCTGTTATTCAAACACCTCTTTGACTAGAATTAGTGAAGGCGGGCCCTAGAGCCGTCACCGCCTGACCATCGTCGTCTAGTATTGAACTCCCAAATTCCTCGATAACACTTTGCAATATTTCGCCTTCTTCCTCCCCGCGCCCTAGCCTTCGATCCACCCCCAAATTCGACCCTCCCTTCCACTCCCTCCTCATCGTCATGGCGTCAGACACCGAGGGCATAGCCGCGCTGTTCTCCATGTACAACGATGACGACGAAGAGGACGCCGACGAGCCCGGACCTCCTTCCCCGCCGCCGCCCGCTGCGGCAGCCTCCCCCTCCACGTCACCTCGAACCGGAGGTGAGAGCTCCAACCCTAACTCGAACCCCAACCCTTCGCCGGAGCACTCGCCCCCTCCCCTCCTCGAGGAGCAGGCCGGCCGCAAAACCCTAGCGAGCCCCCAGGTCTCGCCGGCGCTTCCGCCGCTGCCCTCGCGCCGTTCGCCCCTGCCCTTCGCGGTTTCGTCCCCCTCCCCATCTCGCCCCCCGCTGTCCGCCCCGCCGCCCGATCTACCGCGGCCGCCACGGCGCGGGTCGCTTGCTATAGTGGACTACGCGCATGACGAGATGGCAATGTCGCCTGACCAGGAGGTAGAGCTTGGGGAGTATGTCATTAGTAATCCTTGGCTGTATTCTATTGCTTTTCTAAATTAACGATGACGTTGTTACTTGCGGTTTGGTTGCAGGACGGGGAGATCATGAGTGGCATAGGCGGTTTGGGCTCGGATGCTCAGGATGCTGAGGGTAAGCATGCTGTATAATTGTGATTAATGTGCCTGGTTAGTTTGATGAAATGGTGGCACATAGAGTTTTACTTTTTCAATGTTGCCGATTGCTATGGGTGTTGGTGCTTGTGGTTATGCCTCAAGTATACATCTTATGCTATCAGAAGAACACGAATTAGAGATATGGTGAAATGTACCAGTGATGTCAGTTGGATAAGGCACACTAGAAAACATGAAACACTACTAGCTGTGGTTGGAAATCTGAATGGAGTATTATCATTTATTCATAAGACAGTAAGATGGAAATCTCTTCCTTTAGCGATGAGTCAATTAAAATAAAAAACTGTAACATTTGATTATGTTATATTTGCTTAAGTTGTTCGCTGAAGAGTCATGTTAGTACACAGCTTTTCGTGTTTTGAATGTGTAATTTCTTTTTGGGTTAGACACTTAGATGACGCACATGTGATCCAGATAGCAAATACACTTTATATTGTTTGTGGCAGAAGTCCATAAAAGCTACTGATATCTGATGTGCTATCTGCTTCAGATTTGTACCTGATATCTCATTTCATCGCTAATATTTATAATACATGGTTTCTTTCGTAATGCTCTAGTACAACTGCATATTGCATGCACGGAAATAATTCAAACATCGAAACAAGTATTTAAATCATCTAGCAGTAGTCAAATCACTGAAACTGCAAGATAATGTTAACTTGTGTCAAAATGAGATGAAATAGGTGACATGCGGCATAAATTATTCTCTAAACCGTGTAGATTTTTTCCTTGTGCCAAAATGTTTGACGTGGGAAGTTCTGAAAGTGTTTAATATTTCTATTATTCTATATACAGAATATTTGTTGACAAGTATGACCTGAAGAAGAGCAAAGGCATAGCTGGAACCATGAAAATAGAGAATGCTACAGATATTCTTATTTCCATGTGTTAGCATTTGATTATTTGGCTACTAATAACCTCTGCAACAGATTTGTAGGTTCTTTAATCTTGTCCAGAGTACATTTGCTTGCTACCTCAAACTTGGAACACTTTGGGTTTGTTTGGATTGTGACCAAATAGTACCTTATTACCATTTTTTTTTGGCTATGACCAAAATATTGGTCTTTATCTGGATGAGTGCCAACTTTTTGGCATGCAATGCTCCTTTCCCATCTATAGTTCATTTTTTTAGCCAATGTTGGCCAATTTATAGGCGAGCAAAACATGAACCAGAATTGTGATCATCAGTAAATACCAACAGATGTGCAGTAAACAAATGGGAACTCTTGATATTATGTTGGATTTCAATTCTGGTGTTGCTTGACGTACATATTTCTGTCATGCATAGAAGTGTTTTAAGTTGAACGTATTGTTCGCCTTTTGTGCAAGATCAAATCATAACAGCCTCTACACTTCTTTTCATGTGCGCTAAATTGTATGCATTCTATTTTATTTTTATTATTGGAACGCTTGATATTATGTTTGACTTCACTACTGGGTTTTCTTGACGTACATATTTCTGTCATCTATAGAAGTGTTTTCAGTTTAGTTACTGGCTCTCTTCACCTTTTTGTGGAATCATTACAACATCTACGCTTCAGATTTTATATCCAGTCTGCTTTATATTTCTATCCTATCTTGTAGGGATTCTTGAAGAAAGAATTCTCTCAGGTACTGTTAATATTCTCACCCCAAAAGTCCTATCAGAAACTTCTCAGCATTTGGATGCACCTGAGCAGAACCAAATGGGGGCAGATGTTCCAGTGGATGTAACTGGAACAGAAGCTGAAGATGCTAGGGTGGAGGAAGCTTCTGATATTTCTACCAATGTTCACAATGATGATCCATTGAGCCGTTTTCTTCCTCTGCCCGTGTCTACAAAATGTTCTACAGCATTACAGGTTATCTTTCGAGCAAATAATTATCCCCACACTATTTTCAGCATTAAAAAATTCATCATATTTCTCATGCAGAACATACAGCTCCCTTCTGGCAATGTCATTATTTGTGTAATCTGAAATGGTGAAAATAGTCTGTTGGTAGACACGCTGACAACTGTTTCATATATTTTCACCCACCCTGTGCATTTTAAAACCGAACCGAAAAACCATACCGAAAATAAACCAAACAGAACCAATTTTATGGTATTTATGGTATGAACTTTTCATACCCTTTTGAATTCTGGTTTTTATGGTATATACCGAAAAACCGAATGGTTTACTGAATAAACCGAAGTAAAAAATATGTGTATATATCTTGGGGAGAACAACCATACAAGTAGTCATTTTTTGTACATAAGCTAGATTTCATGTTAAGCGCATCCATTTTTCTTGTAACGTAGTCATACTTTTCTTCAAAAGAATGGTAAGCACATCCATAACCATCGAATCCATGCATGCATATACACTCGCATATAGTTATATACTCTTTGTATAAAAAGATATGTGTTTCGAGTCATAAATTTGCAAACTATTATATGTCATCTTCAAATTCGCGTCAACTTTGGTTTTTATGGTATATACTGAAACCATACCGAAATAATTTGGTATATACCGAAACCGAACCATATCTAAATTTCATACCGTACAAACCAAAAAACGGTATAAACTGAACCATGTAAACCGAATAAACCGAATGCACAGTGAATTTTCACACCACTTCCTGCAATACGATATTTCTGAGATACCTTTTTTTTGTACTTACCGTTTCTTTTTTCTAATGCATAAATAGATCTACAAATTGTTCAGGCAGCCTATTTGTGATTATGGTTTCTTAAACTTTTGATTATTTCTTGTGCACTCATGTGGGTCTTTTTTCATGTTAACTTTAACTTATCGTAGTATGACGGCTTTCCATGTGATACCCATACCACTTGGAATGCATGTCTACATCCTTCACACTTGTTCTTGTTTTTACATGAAAATACGGCTGTAAATAGTTACTCATGTTCCACTGTTTTCCTGCAGCAAAGGATTAACAAGTTCCTTGGATACAAAAGGTCTGGAAAGAGCTTTAATGCTGAAGTGCGTAACAGAAAGGACTACAGAAATCCTGACTTTTTGCAGCATGCTGTGCGGTATCAAGAAATTGATCAGATAGGGACCTGCTTCAGTAAAGATGTTTTCAATCCATATGGGTACGATAAAAGTGACTACTACGATGAGATAGGTATGCTATAGTCATGTTTGATCCAATATGCTATCCTTTTGGGCCACGTCTTCCGTTTTGAAAGATAATTGAACATCTGAGTGTAGCTTCCATGTTCATGTATAATACTAGTACCTATTTAGTCATGCAAATGAAGTTGAAATCAATAGAAGCTCCACTATGGCGGCCATCTGGGATGTGATTGCAAAGGAACATGCACACTGCTTTTAATTTTTGAGTGTGTGCACTTGCTTGTAAGGCATATCGAATCCCATGACCCTCCAGGTTGCCTCAAATTTCCAAGTATGCCGGGCTTGATTAGCTATTGAAGATCAAAGAAGTTGTGGACAATCATGAAGCTGTCTGGAGTGTTGTTTTTATTTTATAGTAAAATATAGAGAACCCCATGTACTTGTCGCATACGCACTACAAAGCCACAGTTTCTTTTTTTTGGGCTTGTTCTAACAATATTCACCTAGAACAGGGCCCTTGTTCTCCTGTTAATCATCATAAGTTCACACTAGAAACTAGATCAAACCCTGTATTAGTAAATAACAATCAGCTATGAATTAAAACAAGGAGGATGAATCATGGCATTTGATCAATCACCACCCAAACTCCTGCTTATAAGTCCAAAACACACCACATGCAGTCTATACCGAGCTCAAGAACTCTGCAGCTTGACCACACCAACTCGTTGCCCTTCAGTGGTGATTGCAGTGGTGCCCATCTGGTCTGTGCACCACTTTATGATCAATACCGCCTTCCCATTTCCTACTTCCCTTCCCTACCATGCGCCTCGTCCAACCACCCTCTTTGAGCCATTTCCATCATGATCTTCCTCTCCAACCTTCATCTAAGCGTCTTCTTGGAACCACCTCCCTTAACTCGTCCAGCCGCCCTCATGATTGCTGCCTTTGTCAAGCGCTTACCGTTAGGTCCACCGCCAGTGCCACCTTAAGCGCCATGCGTTTACACTCCATCTGTCCTTGCTGAGCGCAGTCACCCATCCATGTGACACCAGCAAGGAGTAAGGGTAACCTCAGTCAGCTATTTGATTGGGAGCAATTCGGCAGAGAAGGGTTCGTCTGGATGTACTCTGAGAGCATGCCCCTGCACCATGCACGTGATAGGTGCTGTTGACCTTCATCGCATGTTCGGTATGCCATTGTGGACGGTACAATCCACTCCAGTGTTGCACAAGAAATGCTATGGAAGGCTGGTGAGCCACCGGACATGGTGTTGACAAGCCGCCTGCCCAAGGCGGAGGGGCTCAGGTTCTATGGAACCGTGTTTTGAAAATTTCAGACTGAACCCCAAAACCATGGCCGTATCTCTTCTTCGCTATGCCCATCCATCCATGTCTCAAATTCAAATCCTGCAACCTTCCCATGATTGTTTTAGTTGCTTCGCAGCATCCCTGCTGGCAAGGCTGCAACTCTCTCCCTCCATTTCACTCTCTTTTTTCTCGCTAGACCCGTGCAGCGGTCAAATTGCACATAAGCTTGTCCATAGATCTCCCATGCTGTGTGGCTAACTCCTCAGCTTTTTGGTGGTTCTGTACCAACGCAAGGGCGCTGAGCTAGCCAGGGAAAAAGAACAAGCTGGTTATACAGGTCCCGGTTTGTTTAGACGTTCCTGGTGTTTGTTTAGACATTCCTGCTGAAAGTGCTGCAGCACAGCATACAAACTCAGAAGAGGCTGTCATGGCAGGTTACGAGTAGGCCAGGATCAAGCCGATTCAAGTTATGGTAGGGTCGAGAGGAGATTAGAAGTAACTCGTTGGAAAGAGTCCAAGCTGTCTTTTCCTTGAGTTTGAAGACATGCCAGTCGGCCTCGTATCTTTTGTTTCTCAAGCAATAAGAAATCCCTCTTCCTGGATGCTGCCCTCGACCTTCTGAACTCTTGTACCTTTCCCCGCTGTACCCGTCCTTCTGAACTCTCATACCTTTCCCCGCTATCCTCTTCCAGATGGGTTATACACCTAGTGGTAAGTCCTTAAGTGCATATGTTCTAGTCCTAACCCTAGGTGTTCTACTACGGCCAAT
Organism: Triticum aestivum; assembly: GCF_018294505.1. Lineage (NCBI taxonomy): Eukaryota > Viridiplantae > Streptophyta > Magnoliopsida > Poales > Poaceae > Triticum > Triticum aestivum. The sequence continues at coordinate 550,728,697 of NC_057801.1, forward strand.
CCATGCTTGTTCTTTGTTTGTTTTGTGTCTGTATTCTTTTCTAACATTTTATTTAGTTTCAGATTTGTTTCATTTTTTTTTACCAAACATCTCCCACTCACCACCTTCTATCCTGGTTGTTGGTGAACTATCCTTACAACCCGTGTGTGTGCATTTGTTGACAGTGAATCTTTCAGTTCTTTATGCTTTGGTCTTATCCAATGAAGTATAGTCCAATCACGATCTTGTATGTGCCGCCAATTTGCCTACAGAAGCTGATATGAAGCGTGAACTTGAGAGGAAGGAACAGGAGAAGAAAAGAAATCCAAGAATTGATTTTACTAGCTCTGGAATACAACCTCCAATCAATCCATCAATAGCGAAGATTTCAGGTACATTCGCATTTTTTCTTGCGAGAAAAAAGAAGTGTGCGTGCTTTATTTTGACAAACTATTACCTTCAGGCAATCTTGTATTTCTGATTCACATCTGTATGTTTTGCAGCCGCCATATCAGCAGCAGCTGTAGCTGGTGTATCGGTTCCGGCATCGGCAGATACTGTACAGAAAGAGGCTAGGCCAAACAAAAAGTCAAAATGGGATAAGGTTTCTAATTCCCTCGCTCAATGCATTTACCTTCTTTTGGAATCAACATTTTTATGACCGGCTTCTGTTTTCTGTTATTAGCTAGGTTGATGGTGATACTAAGAACCCTGCAGCTGCTAGTGGACTTGACAATCGGTCAGCAGCCGGTGGATCTGCCACACTTTTGACTTCTGAAAATGCTGGTGCTGGTGGATATGCTGCTTTTGCGTAAGTTCTCTTCTCTCCACACAATTATTTCCTTCATAATCTGTTATGGCACATGTTGTTCCTTAATAGTCATATTTTTGTTTGTCTGTTCCTGCTGATCAAAATATGCTTGCCAATCAGATTAACCAATGGAAATGTTCATAGCTGTAGCCCCGTGTGCTTTTATATGCTTGTTTTTTTCCTGATGAAATCTGCCTACTTATCCACGCTGTTGTAGCATAATTGTAATGGTACCAAGCTGAACTTGATGTTGAAATTGTTAACTTAAATTATTTAATGAACATTATTAATGCGACAATGAAGAGTTCAGCTTATTTTTTAGAGTTAATTACACAACCACAACTTTAGGTATCCCTTTTACAGTTCAGCACAATTTCTGGACCTCTTTTTTCAACAACAACAACAACAAGAACAAAGCCTTTAGTCCCAAACAAGTTGGAGTAGGCTAGAGGTGAAACCCATAAGATCTCGCGACCAACTCATGGCTCTGGCACATGGATAGCATGCTTCCACGCACCCCTGTCCATAGCTAGTTCTTTGGTGATACTCCAATCCTTCAGGTTCTCTGGACCTCTTTTTTCACAGAACCACAAATTGTAGTCTGAACTTTCATGGATGACCCAAATCAGCTGTTTTTTGGATGTTTGAGAGCAAACCTGACAAGACGAGTCCACCCGTCTGTGCTAACATGGATGGCCACATGTATAATAGAGCCCAGTTCTTTTGCCAGAATCTGGGGATTCTCCTAGAATCCGACCCCTACCCGGCTTCTCCCAGAATCTTTGAGCCCCATTTGTTTTACAATCCTATCTAGTTAGGATCTAATTAGACAGGATTGTAAAACAAATGGGGCTCAAAGATTCTGGGAGAAGCCGGGTAGGGGTCGGATTCTAGGAGAGTCCCCAGATTCTGGCAAAAGAACTGGGCCTAGAGGTGATATGGGGCCTACCTGCAAGCCTTCTCTCTTGTCTCTCCCTCCCAAGGCTGAATCCCTGTCTGCTCGATGACCTCTCTCCTTTCCTCCAACCTCAAGCTCCTTGGCGCTCCACCTCCTCTTTCTCTGATCTGTTGTCTTGTTGCCACAGACTTGTTCTCCGACGTCTGCTATGTTCGAGTCCGCCGCCCATCCACAACCATCTCCACCTCCCCAGCCTCCTTTCGACAATCATCCGAGCTTCCAGCGTGGGACTTGGAGATGGAGGACAACCTTGACCCAGCGCCACCACTTGATCTTGAGTGCGATCCCTGTCACCAGTCCCTTTGCTGCCTCCTCCGCAGGTTCAGTTTGCTGCTACAGCCGGCCACTGGCCCGATCTGATATGACGGTGGCGGCACGATTGCAACAGAGAGCAGAACGGCATGGTGGCGTGTGTCGGTAGTGGTGGCGGGTGGCCTGATTGTGAGGTGGGCTGCTCTGTGTCGTGCACATACGCATGGGAGGCACAAACCTACTCGGCGGCTCCTACTTCACTGTCTTCTGTTGCTATGCCCTGCTGCTCATGTACACTGGGGACCTAGTCTGCAGACACCACGGGGCTGTTTGGTTTGTTCCCATGTCCGCCCTGCCAAATCCTGGGCGCTGTTGGCATGCCAAAATATTGGCGAGGGATTCGGCCTCTCGCTTTTCTGCCAACGATTTGGTGCAAGAGCAGCGGGAGGGAGCTGAGGCTGGCCGGCGCACCAAAATTTTGGAGGCGATCCAAACGGCCAGCCGAAGCCTGGTCAACGACCGATGTTTTGGCTGGGCAGCTCAAGGCTCCAAACCAAACAGCCTCCACACCAACTGCTGGCACACCATCTCGCTATGTTTTTCTTCACGACTTGGCTTTGCTAGAGCCTGGATAGAAAGATGATAGGAGGAAGCAAACAAAGGGAAGAGGGAGATGAGAGGCTGGCCTGTGGTTCCCACATCCACTTCAGCATATCCCATGCGAGCGTCCACACAAAGCGCTGGCGAGTGGACCCATCATGTCATGTTTTTTTTTCAACATGGAATTGGCCGGTTTGGGTTACTTGTATAAAGATTAGTTCAGAAGTTGTGTTTTGTGAAAACAAGTCCTATAGCTGTGGTAAATTGCTAAGGGGGGCCCTGAAGTTGTGGTTTTGTGCAATTATTCAACTCTGAACATGATAACTACATGCGGATTTGTTTACTTGAACTGCATAGTTTATAAGAACGACTTGTATCAAGATAGATTGCAGCAACCTTTAATACTATCCATTTTCGTTATCTTTCTGGGCATCATGTCAAGTAACATGGTTCTCTTATTTATTTTCAGGCAACAGAAGAGAAAAGAAGCTGAAGAAAGGAGGACAAGTGATTACAAGTCAGATAGGAGATCATAGCTGTTCTATTTTGTTATTTGATTGGGAGATTTCGGATTGCATAGTTGTGTAATCATGTAATGTACAAACAAATTTTGTAGTTGCTGCAAGGGACTCCTGAAAAAAAAAATCATATGCGCCAACACGAATGCATTAAAAGAACTGGGAGCACTTTCCCCCTATAGATCAATGCTAAGCTTGTCGTAGCTGTGGTTCTTACTCTACCCTAATTGACTGTTCTGGCGTTTCTAGAGGGTGAAAGTTTATCAACATTACCGTCAAACTTCCTATCAAGTTGCTCGTGTTCTATGAGTCCAGTCAATCTCGATTCTGCTACACTGATCATTTTCACGTGACTTTTCAGGAGTCCGGTCTGGTCGCATGGATGATGCTGATGGCCATTCGGTGTGAACAATCAGTTAGATTCATCATGCATGTATGGGACCACGGATGCGTACAATGTAGCCGTCCCTTCTTACACGCGGCTACACCGTCAATCAACTGGACGGCGTATTCAAGGCCCAGCCATTTGAACGCCATTTGCCACTCGAACGGTCAGTAGCCAGCACAAGATTTGCCTAAAAGGGAAAACAAAAACAAGCAGCAGTCAGCACACAACGGAGCGGAGATCAGCCCTGAGACTGGGACTGCAACTTGGTGGCTCGTCGGTGATTGGAACCACCAACCGGCAGGGCAACCGCCGTCCCTGCCATTAGTTATTACTGCGAACAAACTTGGCGCTTGTCCTTCAATTCACCACAGTGCAGCGTGTACAACCACACCAGCCAGATCTGGCAGCGCAGTGCAGTGCAGCAGCACAGTGAAGTGAATGGGACTTCCCGTTGGCCTGGCCGCAGCAGTAAGAAATAAGTTTACTTCCTGTGGATTAGACGGACCCTTTGGCACCGCAGCAGCAATAACTCGGCTCTCCGCTCTCTGCTCTACCAGTAAAAAAAATGGAGCCTTCTCAGGCCAACTCCACCGCGCGACCCCAAACGGACGTCCGCTTTGTCCGGATTCTATCCGTTTGGGTAAGGATTTGGAGTCGTGTACTGAGATGCGGTGGCCGTGCGCCCAGCGCGCGGCCGCATCCATTTACCCCATCCTGTCCGCGTCTACTTAAAAAACTAAATGCAACGTTTCAAATGCTTCAGGCTAGCGGTCTCGGTTCATCAATGCCGGCAACAGAGCCAGCGGCCTACACGTCCATCGCCGGCATCAGCCAGCGGCCGGCAACACAGCCAGCCTTCAAAATGAATAGTTCTCCTCGTCGGCAACACAGCCAGCGGCCGGCAACACAGCCGGCCTCCAAAATGAATGTTTTCTCGCCGGCACACTACCAACGGCCGGACGGGCGGCACCCATGCCAGCCTCAAAAAGAATGGCCACGCCGATCGGACGACCTAGTTCAGGCCTTCGGCGTCGAGCATCTCCTTCTGCCTGGCCTCGAACCAGGCCCTCGTCTTGTCGCTCATCTTCGACAAGTCCACGCTCATGACCGCAAGGGTCACCTCCTTCGCTTTGGTGGCGGCATTGGTGGCCTCGATGTCGAGCTGCCTCTGCCTGGCCTTGACGTTGTCGGCCTCGATGTCGAGCTGCCTTTGCCGGGCCGCCTCCTCCATGTCGAGCTGCCTTTGCCGGGCCGCCTCCTCCATGTCGATCTTCCTCCTCTTGGCCGCCTCCTCCATCTCAAGCTTCTGTCTTTGAAGGTTTAGGTATTGCTTCATTTGCTCGTCCTTGCTTTGCCGCTTCTTCTCGTCCCTCACATCCTTTTGAGACATCATGCCATGCAAAGTCTCATGCAAGGTCATGGATGAGGCATCACATATGTCGTCCACCTTGGAGTTGGTCTTGCCCCTCGGCCTCTTCAACGCCTCGCCATCTCCACCTCCGGCGAACTTGGCCGTCTTCAGTCCTCTCTTCCTTTGTAGTTCACGGCATTGGTCCTTGAACTTAGGGCACATGTTGATGAACGTCCAACAATGCGTAAGAGTGAATGGCTTGTCATTGTGCCGGGCCTTGAATACCTTCAAAGATTGGAATGCCTACACCACATGATCAACAACAAGTGAACATGCAAATATATACACGGCCGAAGTCTCATGGCCGTAGCAAGGAAAGGGCTAGAAAGAGGAGATCATACCATGTCCCCAACGCCGAGACCACTCACGGGCCGTGCTTCAACGCTCTCAAATGCGGCGCAATACTTGTTGCACTCTTGTTGGATGAACAACCATCTTTTTTGAATCGAGCCGATGCCACGGTTGCTTGTAATTTTGAAGGGCTCAAACATCTTCCTTTCATGGAATGTTTTGTGGACTCTCGTCCAAAAAACAATGCCCTTTTGTTGCGCGCCGGTCCTCGGATCTTGGCTAATCTCCATCCAAGCTTGGCAAATCAACTTGTCCTCATCTTGTGTATATGAACCCGTGCGAATGCTCTTCCTCTTCTTTTGTGCCTCCGCTCTTTGGGTGAGCTCGTCGATAAACAATGGCGCACCACTAATATCAACGTCATTGCTTTCTTCTTCTTCTTCATCATCTTCGACATAGATGTCACCGTCTTCATGCCACGAGTCACCATGGTCGTAGTCAGCACGGTCGTGCCCACCTTCATCGGGGACGTACTCGGCGCGGCCATCCTGACTTTGGGTCTCACCAGGGTCGTAGGCACGGCCATGCCCACCGTCGAAGATCACGTCCTCCATGTAGCGGTTGTAGAAGGGGTCGTCGACCGCTGGCGTTGGGGTTGGCATTTCGTCAAACAAGACGCGGGGGGGCGACATGGTGCCCGTGAACGGTGCCCGTGCCTGCTTTCTTAGCATCTCGACGGACGGCCGCCCGCCGCTGCTGGACCCAGGCGTGACGTTGAGGTCGATGACGGCCGCGGGGCGCGGTGTGGACGGCGCGAACACGTCCGGCGACCCCGAGAAACGGGTTTGGCCGTCGTGCCTTGGCGGAGGGAAGCAGGGCGACATGGGCGCGGTGCGCGACGTCGGCGACTGGTAGTGCGTAGGCCGGGCGACCGACGAGCCTGTGCTCGCCGGGCCGACGGCCGATGCAGGGAACCCGGCAGGACGGCCCATGCCAAGCATGAGGATGGCGTGCGCTTTGTTGACGAGGTCCTCCTTCTCGTCGGCAGCGGCCTTGCGCCGCGCGGCCTCCAGCTCCTCGCGCTGGGCGGCGAACTTGGCCGCGGCGGCATTGACCTTGACGACCGCTCTCCGTTCCCTCCTCTTCGCCGATTCCGCGTCCAACTTGTCGATCTCCTCCGGCGTGCACTCCGACCGCGGCTTCTTTGGCGCCTTCTTCTTCACCTTTGCGGCGCGGGTCGACGGCCAGGCCGCCGGAACTCGGCGGGGCGTCGGCCATGGACGGGGGAGAGAGGGGGCGGCGGGAGGGACGTGGAAGGGTTTGCGGAAATGGCGCCAAATGGGCGTGGGGGGGGGGGTTGGTTTCTCCCATCGACAGGCGGGCCAGGGGAGGACAAGCGCGCGCGTCCCGCCCGTCCGCGCGCTGTCCGTTTCACCCCAAACCGAGCGCAAGTTTAGGCCGGGGATGGGTCGAAAACGGACGGAATCCGGACATTTGTCCGTTTGAGGCCGCGCACTGGGCCGCCTCTTTTGTCCCTTTTACCCCAAACGAACAGGAGTGGACAGGATAGGGTCGCACGGTGGAGTTGGCCTCACTTCACCTCCTCCTTCCTTCGTACGAGTACGTATTGAAGGCAGGGCCACCCACCATGGCAGGCCACGGTAGCATCACACACAAATGTAGACCGGCGCAGCGGCGGGGGCATTGCACGGGAGTCCGTGCAGCAGCAGGCTATCTCATGAGATCGCTTTCGGCCGTACGCGGGGCCCCGGCTGCTGGCCGGGAGGAGGGGACGTCGTCTTGCACGGTAATGCGCCCGCCCAGAGGCAACTGGGCCGCCGGTGCTGCCTGCCCGTGCTATGTGCTCCTCCTCTCCTCTCTCGCCACGAAGCCCAAACACAACACACGTCTCATCATCATCAACCCACACCGCACCGCAGCGCACCCAACGGTAACTTTCCTTTCCCGTGGTCTGGCTGGTGTCTCATCTCGGGCGCAGTATTCTACTGCGAGCGAGGCAGAAAACAAGGACATGAGCTGACGTGCCCGCGCGCTTTAACAATCGGGAAGACTACAAGCATCCCCTGCGGCCGTCAGGCGGCGCTGTGGATATCTAATTGGACCGAGTGAGTGTATGTCCCATCGGGTTCATCAGGAGGTGTTCCCCCTCCCAACGGGCGGAGGAGGGCCACATGATACTCCATCTCACGATATTAGGGCATCTCCAGCTGCGCCCACACGAAGGCCTTCCCAGACGATTTTTTTACGCCGGCGCCGAAAAAACGGCCCAGTCGCGTTTCCAGGAGTCCGATTTTCGTCGGCTTGGGCCGAAAACAGCGCCGGCGGACCCAGCCCGAACCCGACGCGCTGGGGGGCGCACGGGGGCGCCGGGGCAAACTGTTTTGGCGCGAAAAAGACGCGGGCCAGCCGCGTCAGCGACTCGGCGCCTCATCTTCCCCTCAACGGCCTCGGTTCCCACGGAGAATCAATGGCAAGGCTGCCGCCGGCCAGCCTTGTCATTGATTCCTCACGGGCGGCGCTTCACGGGACGGCGCGCCAACGCCTTCCCTCCCTCGCACGCGTACACACGGGCGCGGGCCGGCTATAAAAGCCGGCGGCCTCCACTCGCCTGTGCCCACACCAGCCCCCCCTCGCCGACGTCCAGCCCCTCCCTCTCCCTGCCTCTCCCGAGCGCCGCCGCCCAGCCCCTCTCTCTACCTCTCCCGAGCCCGCCCAGCCCCGCCGTCGCCATGGCAGAACGCTTCCCCGGAGACGAGGCGGCGGCCAACGGCTTCGGCCGCCGTTCGCTCCGCGAACAGGAGTCCTGGCTCCTGTTCCAGGCGAACATCCCGACGCCGCCGGACATGCGCGCCGGGCCAACGGGGTGGAGGCTCAGCGCCGGGGGAGTGCCCATTCCCCCGTTGCCCGACGCCGTGGCGAAGCCGAGGTACTTCGCCGAGGAGGTCGACATCGTGCGCGCGTCCCTCACCGACGCCCACCGCTCCCTCCCCCAGTACGCCGCCGACAACCACGCGGCCTGGGAGGCGTATTTCCAGCGCCGCCAGCAGGAGCGCTTGGCGTCCACCAACGGCGCTCCGGTGGTCGGAGGCCGGCAGAACAACGAGGGGCGCCACCTCTGGTGGGGCGTCCCCGGCCGCACACTCGAGGGCGTGCTCACGTACCTCGAGGGCAGCAACGACCCGCCGTTGGCGTACCCCCCGGCGAGGGTGGCCGCCCCGGCGCAGCACCGACGCGTCGGGCCATGGGCGCCGAGGAGGTTCGACTCTTCTTCTTCTTCCTCCTCATCGCGCTCTTCTTCCCATTCATCCGGCTCTCCGGCGCTGCTCGGCGTCAAGGCCGAGCCCGCGGTGGAGACGCCGCTCAACCGACGCACTCGCAGCGCCGGCATCGTCATCAACGGGGGCGGCCGGCGCGCCTCGTCCTCGTCGGCTCCTCCGCGCTTCGTCAAGCCAAAGACGGAGCCGGGGCTGGCGCCGGTGAAGACGGAGCCAGGACTGGCGCCGGTGAATGCGGAGTTCGACGACGACGACGCGGCCCTCGAATGGGCGCGCCAGGACTCCATCGCGTTGAAGAAGGCGTGCCGGGAGAAGGAGAAGGAGCGCCAGTGCGCCGCCCTACGCCGCTTCGAGGAGCGCCGACGCGGCCGCGAGGAAGGCGGGGTCGTCGTCTTATGCGACAGCGACGACGACGACGACGCGCCGCCGCCTGTTCGCCAAGGCGACGCCGGGCAGGGGTCCAGCAAGGGCACCCGCGTCAAGGAGGAGAAGGCCGACAACGACGATGGCGGCGACGACTTCAGCTACTTTCTTTTACTTTAGATTAGGTTAATGTAATGTTTGGACGAATTTCGCCGAAACTTGCCATGGTTGGCCGAAATATAACTAGTTTTTATCATAACTTCGTCGAACGGTTTTTTTTTTAATACGCGCCTGGGGGCGGCCCTGGGGCTGACGGCTGTGGACCGACTCGCCCCAGGACCATTTTTTGCGCCGGCTCACCCGGAGGCGGCGTTTTTAGACGCCCCATAAGGGGCCAACGGCTGGAGATGCCCTTACGTGCGTGCAATGCAGGTGCCCTTCGCGTGCCAAGAAAGATCTTTGGGTCGCTTCTGGACCTTGGCCGGGAGGAGTCGTCAATGCCTCAATGATAGGAGGAGGAGAGCCACGTAGACGTACTGGCACGAAAGTATTTACCGCCACCACCACCTTTTGCGTTCCGCACGTTACGGCGGGGGCTCATGGGTAAAGTCTGGTCGTCAAGTAGTAGGCAAATGATGAAAGACACGACATGGTTCAAAGGAAAGGGGAAAGAAAAAGAAAAGAAAGACCTACAGTGCAGTGCGTAGATTATGATGCGGATGTCCTAGGTAGGTTCGTAGGAGCGGCCGGTAGGAAAATGAAATGCAGTGCGACGCCGGGGGCAGTTTGGTCAGAGCCAAAAATCCAACGGCCAGTTCTCCGGGAGTGAGGATGCATGGAGGAGGGAAGAAGAACACATTCACTGTCTCACTCCACAGACCGGAAAGCATTTAACCCCGGAGGAGGAGCCTCCCGAGGATAAAAGGAAAAGGTTAGGGGCAAGGAAAGGAGAGGCACCACCACCACGGCACGAGAAAGGCTGGCGACTCTAGTGGTGTAGTGGTACGCTAGCAGCCAGCCGCAGTATCTCTAGTATCGTAGCAGCGCGGATTGCTCTTGCCGTTCGCACTTCGCCCCTCGCTTGCTCACCACCATCATCATCCTCGCAGCCTTTTTCCCCAACAGATTTCGTCCGGGCTCCTGCAAAGGGGCGCCGAGGCTCTTGAGTGCTGTGCGCGGCGGAAGCAAGCCCCCGTCCGGTTGTCTTCTTCCTCCGCCAGAGGACAAGGGGCGGTCACAAGGGATCACCCACAGGGCCGCCGTGCGGTGCGGTGGCTGCCTTCATAAGCGAGGGAGGGAAGCAGTCCTGTGGAGTGCGGTACAGAGGAGCGGCGTTTCTTCTTTCTTCTTCCTCTCGGCGACGGTGCGAGGCCAGCAAGGGGAGATGTCGGAGGTGAAGCCGGAGGAGATCAGCCACCCGGCCATGGAGCAGCTGCAGGGGTTCGAGTACTGCATCGACTCCAACCCTCCATGGGGTGAGTGACTCCGACAAGGGGATGCTTGTTTCTAACCCACCAGCTTTGCTGCATTTTCGAGCTACTCTGTCTGGGTTCCACTCTGAGGCGTGGTCTCTTGTCTTGTGTTCTTCAGGGGAGGCCATCATACTGGGCTTCCAGCACTACATCCTGGCGCTGGGCACGGCCGTCATGATCCCGGCGGTGCTGGTGCCCATGATGGGCGGGAACGACGTGAGTGCGCCTCCGCGTTTCTTGATTCGCATCGCACCACCCCATGGGTTGGCGCCTGCCGTCACAAGTTTCAGTGCCAACAGTGTCTGATGGTGTCCTCGGCTTGCCATCTCGGATGGGTTGCAGGGAGACAGGGTGAGGGTGGTGCAGACGCTGCTATTCGTCACCGGCATCAACACGCTGCTGCAGTCGCTCTTCGGGACGCGGCTGCCGACGGTCATAGGCGGCTCATACGCCTTCGTCATCCCGGTGATGGCCATCGTGCAGGACTCCTCGCTCGCAGCCATATCTGACGACCACGAGGTGACCAATCATTCATTCACTTTTACTTCCTAGTATCCGCACATTCAGAAATTCTTTAACGGTATGGTCTAATCAAAATCATCTTTGAGCAGAGGTTCCTCCAGAGCATGCGGGCCATACAGGGGGCACTGATAGTGTCGTCCAGCATTCAGATCATCCTTGGTTACAGCCAGCTCTGGGGTATTTTCTCCAGGTCTGTCAAGTAGTTGTATTAGTAGTATTAACATGTTGCGTGCTGCATTTACACATTAGTTCAGTTTTGCTTACTGATGGATGTGTGTCATGGGTGTAACTTTCAGATTCTTCAGTCCGCTGGGAATGGCGCCGGTGGTTGCGCTGCTCGGTTTTGGTCTCTTCGAAAGAGGATTCCCTGTGGTATGGCCTGCTCTGTACCTGATTTTTCATTTGGTGTTTCTCAATTTGGCCACAATAGCAAACTCTGTATATGTGCGTGTTTTCCTAGAAAGGTGGCACGTCGTTCAGCATTGGTACTTATTTGATACTGTGTATATCAGGTTGGGAGATGCGTTGAGGTTGGCCTGCCAATGTTAATCCTCTTTGTTGTGCTTTCCCAGGTTTGAAAAGCAACTCTAATCACCCCCAAGTCTTTGCTGCTAGTTAAAGTAAAATCCGTGTCGTGCTAGGAAGTTCAGCATTGCTAACTAGTGCCGTTTTGTTTTTGTTGTTTATCAGTATCTGAAGAATGTACAGATAAGAGAGATCCCCATACTGGAACGGTTCTCCCTGTTCATCTGTATCGCATTGGTCTGGGCGTATGCTCAAATCCTCACTTCTGGTGGCGCGTATAATCATAGCACCGAGGTCACTCAGATCAACTGCCGCACTGACCGTGCCAATCTCATCTCTTCTGCGCCATGGTTAGCCCCTTTGCCAATTTTCCCAATATAAATCTAGAATCTTCTTGACCTCTTGCGTGTACATGAAAATGGTTCATCTGTACTGTGCATCATGTTTTTTTTTTAATCTAATACTAACTCTCAAATTAGCTCCAGTTGGAAAAAATAATAATCCATTTTAAAGAGCATTACTTATTATTCGGTTGAGTTTCGTACTGATATGATTGTGCTGTCCTTATTCCAGGATTAAGATCCCATATCCCCTGCAGTGGGGGGCACCAACCTTCAGTGCCGGGCAATCGTTCGGTATGGTGTCTGCGGTTTTGGTGTCGCTAATAGAGGTGATACCCCTAATTGCTCGTTGACAGGATCCATTTCTTCTATGCAATTTAGTCGTGATCTTAACAATGTCTCCGTTGAACAACAGTCCACAGCTTCTTACAGCGCTGCAGCTCGGCTTGCAAGTGCAACTCCACCCCCAGCTCACATCCTGAGCAGAGGCATCGGGTGGCAGGTAAATATCATCTTCGAGCCCTGGCTGTTTTATTCTTCTCTGTTCTGAATGCCATTCAAAACTGAAAACTAATTTTACTCTAATAAGAGATTTGATGAGTAATAATGCTCTATGAAACAGGGGATTGGCATCCTCCTTTGTGGGCTCTTTGGAACAGGGACCGGCTCCACTGTCTCAGTGTAAGTTACGCGAAAGCAATTTCGTAATATACGAAGAAGCATTACAAAAATGTTTCTTCCAGCCTTGATTGATACTGTCGGGAACAAATGCAGGGAGAACGTGGGGTTACTAGGATCAACGAGGATCGGGAGCCGCCGCGTCATACAAATCTGTGCTGGCTTCATGATCTTCTTCTCCATGCTGGGTGAGCTATCTGAACTGAACTGTCTTTCTTCAGATCATTCCTTATGCTGAGAAACACCGTATTCCTGAACAACTCCACTCTCTTGTATCATGTGCAGGGAAATTTGGAGCGCTGTTCGCTTCCATCCCGTTCACCATCTTTGCCGCCGTGTACTGCGTCCTGTTCGGACTAGTTGGTTGGTTACCCCGCCCCATCTGCTGCTACGAGTACTATGTGCATTTGATTTGACGGTCTGGTTAATCGCTGTTGGCTTTTTCTGTGTGTCTGCAGCTGCGGTGGGGCTCTCCTTCTTGCAGTTCACCAACATGAACTCCATGCGCAACCTGTTCATCGTCGGCGTGTCCATCTTCCTTGGCCTGTCCGTGCCGGAGTACTTCTTCCGCTACAGCATGGCTGCCCAGCGTGGTCCTGCGCACACTAAAGCTGGATGGGTCCGTCCCTCTCTCTCTCTCTCTCTCGCTCGTGGCTCGTAGTGGTCAAAACATCTTCTTGGCGTGCCTGAACTCCACTTTAACATCGTGTGTGGCCGGCCCTGGCATGGTGACATGTGTGCTTGCAGTTCAACGACTACATCAACACCATCTTCTCGTCGCCGCCGACGGTGGGGCTGATGGTGGCCGTGTTCCTGGACAACACGCTGGAGGTGAAGGACGCGGGCAGGGACCGCGGGATGCCGTGGTGGGTGCCCTTCCGCTCCTTCAAGGGGGACAGCAGGAACGAGGAGTTCTACAGCCTGCCATTCAACCTCAACCGCTTCTTCCCTCCCTCGTAAACGCTCGTGGGATAAAAGGAAGAAAGGGCATGGTTTCTTTCTTGGCTGATGCGATCATGTGCGCGGCTGTTCGGATCCGAGTGTTGTTGAGCAGTGGAAATAGTAGATGTGTATTACCTCTAGCTGGTCATTGTTTTATTCGTTCATTTTCTTGTTATTATCTATATGCTTGTAGATCGGGGTGGGGAGGTGCCGGCTCGGTGAACCAACCCTTCCTGTTTTTGACCATTCCGCAAACAAGATCATGTATGTGGCCTACCGTGGTGTGATATAGTTGTACTCCCTCCCGAAATGCTCAATGGAGAGCTCGGCCTCCGTGGAGGCCAAATTTGAAATGATTAAAATTCAAATTTGCACATTAAAAAAACTTTGAAAAAAACCCCACATATACATAAAGACATGCACAAGTTTGTAAATTTTCATGATGAAATACATTAAAATGAGTGCTACACAAAAACATTTCGAGGCTTCTTAAGTAGATGCACTATTCTTCCTGAAAATCCATGATTTTTTTCATAGTCCTGAAATTGTACGCATACATATCACATCCTTGTTTACCTGTACATATTTTTTTTTCAGATTTTATTGAAATCGAGAACTTGAATTTTTCAAAATTTTCGACGCTTTTTGGCGATAAAATAAATAAATCGGCCTCCATTGAGGTTGAGCTCCAAAACGCCCCACTCTACCCCCTTCCATTATCTAAGGCGCCTAAGCTTTTGGTGACTGAGGGAGTCCTGGACTAGGGGGTGTCCGGATAGCCGAACTATCATCATCGGCCGGACTCCAAGACTATGAAGATACAAGATTGAATACTTCGTCCCGTGTCCGGATGAGACTTTCCTTGGCGTGGAAGGCAAACTTGCCAATACGGATATGTAGATCTCCTATCATTGTAACCGACTCTGTGTAACCCTAGCCCTCTTCGGTGTCTATATAAACTGGAGGGTTTTAGTCCCTAGGACGAAGAACAATCATACCATAGGCTAGCTTCTAGGGTTTAGCCTCCTTGATCTCGTGGTAGATCTACTCTTGTACTACCCATATCATCAATATTAATCAAGCAGGACGTAGGGTTTTACCTCCATCAAGAGGGCCCGAACCTGGGTAAAAACATCGTGTCCCTTGTCTCCTGTTACCATCCGCCTAGACGCACAGTTCGGGACCCCCTACCCGAGATCCGCCGGTTTTGACACCGACATTGGTGCTTTCATTGAGAGTTCCTCTGTGTCGTCGCCCATAGGCCCGATGGCTCCTTCGATCATCAACAACGACGCGGTCTGGGACGAAACTTTTCTCTCCGGACAGATCTTCGTATTCGGCGGCTTCGCACTGCGGGCCAATTCACTTGGCCATCTGGAGCAGATCGAAAACTACGCCCCTGGCCATCAGGTCAGATTTGGAAGTTTAAACTATACGACCGACATCCGCGGAGACTTGATCTTCGACGGACTCGAGCCACAGCCGAGCGCGCCGCACTGTCATGATGGGCATGATTCAGCTCTGCCGCCGGACAGTGCCCTGGAGGCCGCACAAGAGTCCGCCCCGACCCTTAACTCGGAGCCGACTGCGCCGATCGAGGATGGGTGGCTAGACACCGCCTCGGGGGCTGCTACCTATACGGCGATGGAGCCGAATATTGACCATGTCCCTTGTGAAGCTCGTGACTCCAAGGTGCCGGACTCTTCTCCGGACCCCGAACCTTCCGCGCTCCTGCCAATCGAACCCGATTGGGCGCCGATCATGGAGTTCACCGCTCGGACATCTTTCAGCACTCGCCTTTCGGCGACATCCTAAATTCGCTAAAATGCCTCTCTTTATCAGGAGAGCCTTGGCCGGATTATGGCCAGGACGGTTGGGATGCGGACGGCGAAGAAACTCAAAGCCCACCCACCACCCACTTCGTAGCCACTGTCGATGACTTAACCGACATGCTAGATTTCGACTCCGAAGATATCGACGGTATGGACGACGATGCCGGAGACGACGAAGAACCAGCGCCGACAGGGCACGGAAAAGCCACCTCAACTCACGATATATATATGGTGGATACACCCAAAGGAAGCAATAACGAGGAACAACGGGATGCTGCGAAGGAAAATTCCCCCGAAAAACAGCTGAAACGGCGACGCAAGCGCCGCCCAAAGTCCCGCCTCGACAACAGCAGCACCCATGAAGACCCAGCCATAGAGCAGGGCGAACCAGTGGACGACGAACATGCCCCCAAGCAACCATCCAAACAGGATGAATTGGATAGGCAACCCATCTCCGACGAACACAACAGTCCGGATGATCTCACGCCGGACACATCGTTGGAGCAGAAGAACCTCCACAAAAGGCTCGTCGCCACTGCACGAAGCCTGAAGAAGCAGAAGCGGAAGCTCAAAACAGCGGAAGACGTACTCAGAATGAGATGGAGCAAAGTACTCAAGACCACAGACAAATACGGCGATAGTCGCCAAGCAAAGAGCTACTCGAAGTGCAAACTATTGCCCGAACTTGATGAGGAGGCCGTAGAGCCCCAAAAATCAAAAAACAAAGAGGCCGCCCGGTCGGATAAACGACCACATGACAAACAAAGAGCGGCAAGCGGCGCCGCACACAAGCCGGCACGCGATCCACATAAGGACCCTCGCAAAAAGGATGGCCCGGTTAGATCCATCTATGGGCCAAGAAAGCAAGCTCCAGAAGGTAACACAACACGTCGAGTATTTGAAAATCACGGCACACCCAAATACAGGGGCGCCGCACCCCCCCTATGTTTCACCGATGAGGTGCTGGATCATGAATTTCCAACGGGATTCAAGCCCATAAATATAGAGGCATACGACGGAACAACAGACCCCGGAGTTTGGATTGAGGATTACATCCTGCACATACATATGGCTAGAGGAGATGACCTCCACGCCATAAAATACTTACCCCTCAAACTCAAAGGGCCAGCCCGACACTGGCTCAAAAGCCTCCCAGAAAATACCATTGGAAGTTGGGAAGAGCTCGAGGATGCATTGCAGGAAAATTTTCAGGGGACTTACGTCCGCCCTCCAGATGCAGACGATTTAAGTCACATAACTCAACAGCCCGGAGAGTCAGCCCGCAAATTCTGGAACAGGTTCCTCACCAAAAAGAACCAGATAGTCGACTGTCCGGACGCCGAAGCCTTAACAGCTTTCAAGCATAACGTCCAAGACGAATGGCTCGCCAGACACCTCGGCCAGGAAAAGCCAAGAACAATGGCCGCACTAACAAGCCTCATGACCCGCTTTTGCACGGGAGAGGATAGCTGGCTGGCAAGATGCAACACCAACGACCCAAGTACATCCGAGGTCAGGGATGGAAATGTGAAACCACGGCGCAACAAGGACCAGCGCCAGACTAAAGGAAATGGTCCAAAGAGCATGGCAGTCAACGCCGGATTCAAAAGCTCTCGGCAGAACAACAAAAAACTGCCTCTCAAGGAGAACAGCGACGAGCTATCCAACCTAAACAAAATCTTGGACAAGATATGCCAAATCCACAGTACCCCCGGGAGGCCTGCAAACCATACCCACAGAGATTGTTGGGTCTTCAAGCAGTCCGGCCGACTTAACGCCGAACACAAGAGGCTAGACACACCAAGTGAGGACGATGACGAACCTCACAAGCAGAGCACCGGAAAATAAAAGGATTTCCCACAAGAGGTCAAAATAGTAAATTCACTTCAAGTGACAACAGGAAAAAATAGAGCGGCGCCCATTAAAGTATGCACCGCAAGGTCCACCCTAGCGGAGTCCCGACACTGGATGTCAAAACCAATCACTTTCGACCATCAGGATTACTCCGGGAGTATCCGGAACGCAGGATGGACTGCTTTGATATTAAATCCTGTAATCGACGGACTACAATTTACACAGGTCCTAATGGACGGCGGTAGTGATCTAAACCTGCTATATCAGGATACAATCCGCAGAATGGGGATAGACCCAACCAAAATACGCCATAGCAACACTTCCTTTAAAGGAGTGATGCCAGGCCAATATGCCCATTGTACGGGCTCTCTACCACTAGAAGTTGTGTTCGGCTCATCCGACAACTTCTGTCGCGAAAAGTTAATCTTTCACATCGCCCCATTTAAAAGTAGCTATCGAGCACTATTGGGACGCGAAGCTTTCGCCCGCTTTAACGCAATACCGCATTACACATCTCTTACACTCAAAATGCCCGGTCCACGCGGCATCATCTCATTAAAGGGAAACTTCGAGTGTTCCTTGAATACGGAAGAAAGTGAGACTGCCTTGACAGCCACACACTAATCCGGCTTTGCTGATCAAAGCCCCTTAACAGGTCATTCAGACCCCAGACACGGTTAGGCGAGTCCGGTATAAATAAACAAGGTGCTTACTAGCCGCGTACCCCTTTACAAAGGGCTCCACGCATACACAAAAAGAGACAATAAAGCTCAATTTTATTCATTCTTTGAATCATACTCTGTTTACTTCAAAATACATCTTTCGCAACTAAGTTCTTCTCTTTTATAGATGAACGCCGTGCGACACCCGTCCAGGATACGGCACAACAGAGACATAGGCGCAGACGTGCAGTAGGGACCCGATGCAAGGATTCTTTTCAGATTAAGGCCCTGCGTAAACCTTTTTTACTGTCTCTTGTTGATATACATCCCCCGGTTTTTTGCTATACCGAGGAGGAATCTGGCGTTTTGGCATCGACCACGTCAGAAATTTTTGCGCGTACCTGGACACTAGGGGCTTAGGGCATTGTTCTGCCCGTTTTCATAAAGACCAAATACCTTAGGGAGTGTTCGGCGTCTCGAGTTAGGCCTTATATGCATCAGCTCCGAATCATGTCTTTTGTCAAATGTTGGGTTTGCCCGGCTCCTGTCTTTTGCTGCCTTACATTCCGCTCTATCGGCTAACGCGGCACCAGGAGAACTACTGCGATTGTGCCCCGGTTCGCCCAGGTGAGCACCTCAGTAGAGAAAGCCGAAAACTGACTGTCATGATATAGCGAGAGACTGGTCAACCACTCGATCGACCACCGAAATGTTTAGAATTCCTCCACTTTAACAAAGGACCGTTTCTCGGCCAGGCACATACGCACCCCGAAATTCGGAGAGCGCAGTGCCCCTAGGGGCTATATAGTAGCCCCACCATCGAACTCCTATGGCTAAGTGAAAGTGATAAAGCATGATAGTCTGGTTGCCTAGTTTGCTACGCTATCACCTCCTTCACAAGACCAAGACATTGGATTAAGTGTGAAAATGCACTTTTTTTGCAAACACCCCCGCACTATGTGCGTGGGGGCTGAAGCCGAGGACTGCCATCTTTCAGGTTATATACACATATACGTTAACGGCCGCACAGGAGGTACTCCAACACTTGAACGCCCAAGTATAAAAAAGCCTTATATTATATTTGAAACATGGTTTCACAAATCATACATGTCATTTGAACATAACGTTTTTTGAGCACTGCGACTCTATTAAACGAGCGCCCTGCAGGACTTCCTCAAAATAGTGCTCGGCTGGTAATCGGCTTCTGTCCGAGTCCTGGGATGCAACATCGGTGGCCTCCATCTCTGCCCAGTATGTTTTGACACGGGCGAGAGCCATCCGTGCACCCTTTATGCATGCCGACCACTTCATCGCCTTGATATGCGGCACCGCATCAAGGAACTGCTGCACCAAGCCAAAATAACTCTTCGGCTTGGGCCTTTCCGGCCACAAATGAGCCACGACATCCTTCATGGCAAGTCCGGACAACCTATTCAGCTCAGCCCACTCGGCTAACCGATCGGTTAATGGAAGTGGACGCTCCGGAGTATGGAATTGCGACCAAAAAAGCTCTTCCATTCCGTGATCCTTTTGGCTCCGGAAGTGTGCGACTGCGTCTGCGGCACTCACCGCGAAATTCAGATAAGCATCCTCCGCACCCCACAACTAGCCCAACTGAGCATACTTCAGATCCGTGAATTTCCTATGTAGCAGAAAAGGCTTTCCAGCCGCAATATCCCCGGCCTGACGTAGCTCCTCCTTTATAGCCCTCATCGCGGAGCGGGCATCCTTGGCTTCGGCGATGGCCTTCTTCAGGTCCTCTTGCTTCGCTCGGCGTTCTCTTTCAAGAAACTCATAGCGGTCGGTAGCATCCTTTAGCTTCACGGCCATTTCGGCCATTTCCTCCCTGCTTCGGCAGTGAGCAGCCTGTTCGGCTTTTAGCTCTTCGGCCGCCTTCAAGGCAGCCGCATTACTTTTTTTGGCTTGCTCCTTGGCTCGGGCAAGCTCCGCCCGAAGGTCCTCCATAGCAGCGGCGCCATCTGCATTAAGCATACATGTTGTAAGGCACGAGCGTCAAGCTCCCTTACAAGGCGTCCGCGGAGAAGCCACATACCTTGTGACTCGTCAAGTCGCTTATTGACCACCGCGATGTCCGCATCCGCAACGTCAAGTTGCCGCTTCAGTTCGGCAACTCTATCAGTCTGGTTGGCCACCGAACGCTCCGCCACCTGAATAGGAAGGGCGACATCTTATAACTAAGATTATGATCCTCGGCACGCTGTCGCCTTAGACAACGTACCGAGTCTCAGGGGCTACTATCTATACAGGGCGCATTCTATGCGCAAAACTGTCAAAAGGTATATCATTTTTCGCGTACCTCAAACCCCGTCAGTAAACTTCTGACGGCCTCATGCAACCCGCTCTCAGCGGATGAAATCCTTTCAATCACCGTACTCATCAACGTACGGTGATCTTCTGAGATAGACGCCCGCCCGAGCAGATCCTTTAGCTCCTCCGGCCGTACACCAGTTGGTGCCGAACTCTCTGGCCCCGCCGGACTCGGGGAGACCCTCCGCTAAGATACCTCAGGGTCGTCTGCCCCTCCTAATGGTGCGGCAGATGGAGGCGTTTCGCTCTCCATCATCTCCGGACGAAGATCCCCCGAAGATGAGCTCTGCTGAGAAGGGCTGAGATCCGAACTACAAGGTAAAACTTCGGTTATCTTCAGAAATAAAAACAGGGATGTCCCTTATTACAAAACTCCCCTTTCTACTTACGGCTCGCTGGAGGGCTGATTCTCTTGGGGAAACAATGAGGCCGGGGCTTCTCCTGGCGCAGGGCCCTCTGCTGAAGATTTCTTCCCCCGCTTTGAGGCCTTGGCCTCCAGATCTTCAGAAGCGGTCCTCTTCTCCCCCTGGAAGGAGGGATTCTAGATCCCCCTTTCTTAAGAGCCTCCCTAGCGGAGGCGGTAGTTTTCCTGTTTTCCCCCTCGCCCTCTTCCGAAGGCGCAACCTCCAGCATCTTGATTAACACCGGATCCGGCGTGATCTCATGGAGGGGGCCCGGACACCGTATCAGTTTTGCTTTTGCTATCCACTCCTGTTCAAGGGATAGCTGGTTAAAGGGCAAGTTTATGATAAATGTATGGACAGCATGTCCGGGCACAAGACTACTTACTTGAGTATCCGGGCGATTGCAGCTCAGGCATGCGTCCTCGGTTAGGTCCGGACACATCTCTTGTGATCCGAAGAACAGTTTATACATCTCCACGGGCGTCGCACCCATGAAGTGTTGGAGAGCTCGCGGTCCCTCCGGATTGAATTCCCACAGGCGGAGGGGGCGACGTTTGCAGGGCAGAAGGCGCCAAATTGGCATGACCTGCGCCACCACAACCAGATTGATCTCCCTCTCTTGGAGGTCTCGAATACGGCCCTGCAATAATGGCACGTCCTTGGACGACCCCCAGTCAAGCCCTTTGTTGACCCATGACGCCTGCCGTTGTGGAGGGCCCGAGCGAAAGGCAGGCGGCGCCACCCATCTGGTGCCCCTGGGAGCGGTGATGTAGAACCACTCCTATTGCCACAAACCGAGCTCCTTTTGAAAAAGGCCCTCGGGCCATGGAGCGTCAGCTCTCTTGCTTATAACTGCCCCTCCGCACTCTGCCTGCCGCTCCTCGATCATCTTCGGCTCCACGTCGAAGGTCTTGAGCCACAATCCAAAGTGAGGAGTGGTGTGGAGGAAGGCTTTGCATACGACAATGAACGATGAGATGTGGAGGATGGACTCCGGATCCAAGTCATGGAATTCCAGCCCATAATAAAACATGAGCTCCCTCACGAAGGGATCCATCGGGAAGCCTAAACCCCGACGGAAGTGAGACACGAACACCACGCTCTCACCAGGCTCAGGAGTGGGAATAACTTGCCCTTGTACGGGCAGCCTATGCGAAATTTCGCCAGTTAGATACCTGGCGTCTCTCAGCTTTAGCACATCTTCTTCCGTGACGGAAGAGGGCATCCACCGGCTCTGTAGGTCGGAGCCGGACATTGTCGAAGGTCCGAAGCGCCTGAATCTGGAACCTTGGGTGTTGGAACTCGGGGCGAGGGGCGGATTCGATTGAAGATTGAAGAGAAGAAACATGCCTTGGTCTCGTTATAAAGGGGTTGAATACCAAGAGCCGTCCCCGTAACCGTTTGGGACTCGCCTTTGATGGAGGGGGCGAGCCAGCGGGCGCGGTCGGGTTACCCACGACCGTATTGATGAGAATCCCGGAATAAGGGGACACGATCTCTACTTTGACAAGACGTGCCAAGGAAACCGCTTCGCCAAACACACTGAGGTGGAACAACAAAAACGATTCGAGTAAAGGCTTGGCCGTGATGTGACGTCATGCCACGAAATACGTCAGCAGATTGAACTTATGTGAATATTATCCTCTCTACGGTGGAATGTGGAATTTATTTTGCAGAGCCGGACACTATCCTGGTGTTCAAAATCTTCTATGGATTATTCGGAGAAGGAACCCGCCTTGCAATGCCGAAGACAATATGCGCGCCGGACTCGTCGTCATTGAAGCCTGGTTCAGGGGCTACTGAAGGAGTCCTGGACTAGGGGGTGTCCGGATAGCCGAACTATGATCATCGGCCAGACTCCAAGACTATGAAGATACAAGATTGAAGACTTCGTCCCGTGTCCGGATGGGACTTTCCTTGGCGTGGAAGGCAAGCTTGGCAATACGGATATGTAGATCTCCTACCATTGTAACCGACTCTATGTAACCCTAGCCCTCTCCGGTGTCTATATAAACCGGAGGGTTTTAGTCCGTAGGACGAAGAACAATCATACCATAGGCTAGCTTCTAGGGTTTAGCCTCCTTGATCTCGTGGTAGATATACTCTTGTACTACCCATATCATCAATATTAATCAAGCAGGACGTAGGGTTTTACCTCCATCGAGAGGGCCCGAACCTGGGTAAAAACATCGTGTCCCTTGTCTCTTGTTACCATCCGCCTAGACGCACAGTTCGGGACCCCCTACCTGAGATCCCCCGGTTTTGACACCGACAGTGATGATTCTCCCATGATGTCTAAATCTCTAAGAGTATATTTGGTTTGTGCCACAATGGCATTGGTTGTTTTGTTTGCAGTCTTAGGGCATCTCCAACGCCGACCCGCAAATTTGCTCCGGCATCTGTCCGCGGACAGGGGAACTAGTCCACGGACACTGAAGTGGGAGGCGGTCATCCAACACTACATTTCAATCACTGTCTGAACTAACCAGACGAAATTCATGCAAAATGCCGGATTTCATATAAACCGGACAAAATTCATTACATTTCGGACATACTTAACCTAAAAGCGGAGCTCGTCCTAGAGGTATAATTTCGGACATACTTCAACTAGTCACCTAGTCTAATGCCGGTCGCGGTGGATTTCCATTCCCACGACATGGCTACCCTTCGTGGCTTCGGCCTCCGCCATGGTAAGGAGTGAGAGACTGCTACATATTAATAAAGGGTTCAAAAAGAAAACCTGCCAAGATGCTAATTGTACGGCCTGTATAGCTCAGCCTCCAGCTTGCAATAGCAAAGTCATTAAAAACTTGAACATATCTTATCGCAGGGTTGATGCCAAGAGTTGCACCGAGGAAATTCTTCAGAAGAAAAAGGTGAAGAAAGGAGGGAAGCAGCCAACATGGAAGGACTAGAAGGGGATCTGCAACAGAGAAAAAGAGAAAAGAAAATGCTGCAATATTTTGTCAATAGACCTAGAAAGCAAGCTTGTACTTTCTCTGGATCTGGTTATGTAATAGGCACTTCTATCTGCTTGTTCTTGTCAGTGAAATTTTCCTTTATGAGGACTCTTATTTTGTTAAGTTGGGCCAGAACATTTAAACATGAGAAAGGGGCTGTTGTACCCAGTATTATCTGCTTTCCTTCCTTACCTGCTTGTGGCATCAATCATCTTCCGGACCAGTGTTTAGATCACCTATCCCATTATGAGTAAAAATTGGAGTATACTGAATTGGAATGTGAGAGGTATTATTTCCAGTGAGAAATGGTTGGCCATCTCTAATAAGATAGAAGAATCAGGGTGTGCTATAATCAGCCTGCAAGAAACTAAAAGAGAGCACTTTGATAGCCCTTACCTCAAGCATTTCTGCCCTAAGAGAATAAATAAATTTGAGTATGTCCCATCTGTTGGTGCCTCAGGAGGTTTGTTGGTTGCTTGGAACGATAATGTTTTCCGTGGAGAGTGCCTGTTCAAAAACAACTTCTCCATATCTATCAGGTTTTCCTTAGTGCACAATGGCAGCTCTTGGGTTCTCACAAACATTTATGGGCCCTGTGACAATATAGGCAGAATCAATTTTTTAAACTGGTTCAAAGACATTCAAATGCCAGATGATACTAACTGGATCATTGCAGGGGATTTCCATTATATAAGATATCCCTTTGACAGGAATAATGGATCAGGGGATACTCATAATATGATGCAGTTCAATGAAGCCATTAGTTCACTGGCTCTGGTAGAGATCCCTCTCAAAGGCAGAAAGTACCCTTGGAGCAATACACAACAAGCTCCTCTCTTGGAAAAGATTGATTGGGTTTTCACCTCAGAGCATTGGTCAAATGTTTATTCTAACACATTAGTGACTTCTTTGGAAAAACCAGTGTCTGATCATTCTCCCATAGTCATCTCCATTGGCACAAATATCCCTAAATCCAGTCTATTCAGATTTGAGAATTTTTGGTTGCAACACAACAATTTCAAAGATACAGTTAAGAATATTTGGAGGAAGCCCTTGCAGGAGAGTGATAGTGCCAATTAATCACATCAAAATTCAAGAGACTTAGAAAGGGGCTTAAGATCTAGAGCAGACAATTGTCGAATCTTGCTGGGAACATTCAAGCTACTAATGTTGCAATGTTAATGTGGGACATTTTTGAGGAATTCAGAGCCCTGACAGTGATTGAGAAAAATGGAAGAGACTTGTTAAAAGAACACCTTCTAATACTTCTTTCATTCCAAAGAATTTACTGGAAGCAAAGGGCAACTATGAAATGGGTCAAATTTGGGAATGAGAATTCTAAAAAAAAATTCAAGCTAAAGCCACAATCAAATACAGAAACAACTATATCCATATGCTACAAGATGAACAAGGCACTGAGCATACTGAGCACCATTCAAAGGCTGCCATTCTTTGGAAATCTTTTAAAGAAAGACTAGGGCAATCTGCTCCCACAAATAACCACCTCGATATTATTTCACTTATCAAAAGAATGGATGGATTGAGTGATCTGGAAAGAACTTTTTCAAGAAAGGAAATTGATGATGTAGTGAAGCATTTGCCATCTGATAAAGCACCATGCCCTGATGGATTTAATGGGGATTTTATCAAAGCTTGCTGGGATATAATTTCTGAGGAGTTCTACAAGCTTATTGAGGACTTTTATGAAGGTTCTTTCTCTTCAGAGTATAAGCTCCTCCTACATCACACTTATACCCAATAAGGATAGCCCCAGCAGTCCAAATGATTTCAGACACATCTCCCTGCTGAATTGCATAATCAAAATCATTACAAAACTATTGGCCAACAGATTGCAAGGCAATGTTTTAAAAATTGTTCATGATAACCAATATGGTTTCCTCAAGAAAAGAACAATCCAAGACTGTCTGGGATGGGCTTTTGAATATCTGCACATGTGTCAGCAATAAAAAAAACCTAGTGTGGTGCTTAAGCTGGATTTTGCAAAGGCTTTTGAATTAATTGAGCATGATGCTATTTTTTCTCTCATGAAAGCTAGAGGCTTTGGAGACAGATGGATTCATTGGATTAATATGACTTTATCATCTGCAACTTCTTCTGTATTGCTTAATGGAGTCCCTGGAAAGGTATTTCAC